>NC_090929.1:229432683-229741897 GCF_040938575.1 Ambystoma mexicanum
GAAGGTTTCGTTATACACGAATCGGATACATCGTGTTACTTTGGAATACATACATCCATCAAGGGGACGTGCCAAGGCTGCTCCTTTTCCCCGATATTGTTTGCCATAGTGATGCCAGGTCAGGGAACTACATGCCCATCGAGGCATTAGATTACAGAAACAGCTTAATATTATATCTCTATATGCGGATGATATCTTGCTACATGTGAAATATCCAAGACTAAACATCCCCCCACTAATGCTAGAAATCAGGACATTTGGTGACCTCTCGGGGCTCAAGATGAATTGGAATAAATCCGAAATACTCCCGCTGACTCCAACAGTGACCCAAGCCGACCTAGGACAGGAGTTCCGATGGTGCCCCCGGGGAATCCGATACTTGGGGTGATGGTGAGCACAGATATAGGGGACCTTTACTCCAATAACTACACCAAGACACTGGATACGATAGAGCAAAACGTAGAATCAGGGATACATCTCCCCCTGTCCCAGGCAGCGCGCATCTCATTAGCCAAAATGGCCATCCTTCCCAAACTTCTCTATATCTTCAACAACGTACCTATCTTGCCCTCCCTCCCCCAAAACTTCTGGGCAAGGATAAAAAGGTTAATGGTGAGGCTGGCTTGGGCGGGGAAACACATTACAATATCCTACAACACGCTGGTACTTACATATGAAGGGGGTGGCCTGGAATACCCAGACCTGCATCTATATTACCTAACAGCACAGATGCAATATGTTGCAGGATGGGGTCCACACACGCCAGATCACCCTCAATCCATACTGGCTAGAGAGAACACCCTCTGTCGACATAGTGGGATCCCTGTGGGGCACCAGACAACAGACCCCATGCAAAGAGGTCCAACCCACCCTGGGAGCTTTGAGCCGTATATCACAATTGACAGCCGCAGAAACAACCTTTTCCCCAGACCTTCTACTGTACAATCTTCATGGCATACCACTCACATTCGAGAGATCACTCCAGATTCACTTTCAAAAACTGGGGTTCATACACTTGGGGACCTGGTGCACGAGGGGAATTTTATAGCCTGGGAAACGTTGCAAACGAGAGGAGATTGGACGCCAGTGACACTGTTCATCTATTACAAAATCAGGGGAACAATCCGTACCAAATGGCCCGAATTTCCCAGTGCGCCACTGAGCCACCCGGTGCTGCAGTACGTGCTTACACCATTGTCGTCCCAGAAACTAGTCTCCTCCATATACAAACTGGTTTCGAAAAGAGAGGCTGACCCCTGTCCTGAGGTTCAAAGCCACATGGGAAGGAGACTTGGAGGAGGTGATAGGGGACGAACACTGGGAAGTCATATGCACACAAACCCGTGAACTGTAATGAATAATAAATTCAGGCTGACGCGCTATAAGTTTCTTCACCAGGTTTACTACTCTATGGAAAATGACAGATTATACCCTGATAAAACATCTGAATGTAAGAGATGTAAAGCGGCAACAGCTGACTTACCATGTAACCTGGTCATGTCCACAAATACGTCACTTCTGGGAGAGAGTAGAGGAAGAAATGGAGGGAATGTTGACAACAACGTGGGAATTCTCGCCCGTAGTATGGCTTATAGCCCTGATAGTGGGGGGCTCCAAATGGGAAAGGAAATTGCTGGGAATGGCCTCAGCTACAGCACCTCATAGCCACCACCTGGGGGAAGCGCTCAGCTCAGGGGTTCGCAAGATGGGTGAAGCACATGCACACATGTGAACAGAGGGAAACCAGATACATACAAACTTCATTGGGTGATAACCATCCGATAGATTACTGGCTCTCCTTCAGGCTGTGCTATGCAGTGAGGGGGGACAGCGGTGCGAGAGGAACCCTCACCATGATCTGACCTGTAAGGCACAACAAGCTAACCAAGGGAAAATTGATGCTGGGGAGGTATAAGATGATCCACATGGGCACAAACGACCACAAACCCTAACCATCCTGGGCCAAGCAGGCCCACGTGTGGACCTCACGGCCTCTACCACATATTCATATATGGTCCTTGTGAAGACTGTTACTCTTACCAACCTATGTGTCAATGAAGAGAGGGTTGAGGGAGGGGGGGTTAACCTTTTGGGGATGTTTGTAGTTGACGAGAATGTAAGTTTTTGTTAAGAAAGAAAATGACAAAAAAGAAAGTTTAAAAACATTTTTTAAATCTATTTCTCAGAATTGTGCATGTAACTGAACTGGTTGTATCTGGAATTGTGATCCCCCAGACCTTTGGGATGGGTTTGTCAAGGAAACAGGCCTGGAGCTTCAGTTAAAAAATATAAAGAAATGTTGCAAGAGAGATCTCAACTGCAGTGATAAAGATAAGCCAGCTAGGAGAAACGACCCTTAAGGTCACATTCTCACATTAACTCTCATTAGCCGTGAACAGGGTCCTTTGAAGCCAAGGAGGAAGTGGGTAGAATAAACACTGGCCCAAGCGGATGGCCTGGTCACATGCCCAAAGAGAAATGGAAACTTAAGCGGGAAAAGATGGGGGCCAGATATGAAACTAGCTCTCATATAATGTAATGCAATATGTTTAACATTAGACCACCTTTCCTTAAATAAAAAGAGAATCGTGCGTCCCATTGAGCTCAGCCTGGCCTCATATTAAAGGGAATAAAAAGCCTGTCGGGACCATGTAAAAACAAGGAACTGGAAAATTGGTAGAGTGTTAGATTGTGGAATTAAAATGTAAAGGGTGGAGTATCGGATTTATCACTACTACCCGCAGTAGCAAATCGTGAAAAGCGGTAGCTCTGCCCAGAAAGGGCGTGCCGACATAAATTTAATATTGACTGACTCGCCATAAAAGGTAGAATCCAAAATATATCGATTCATGCAGTTATCTGAAAAACCAGGGTAGCTGCCACGTTGTGAGAATTTGACACAAAAAGGTAAAACCCACCTGTCATTTTTGGATGATGTATTTTTCTCCTTTTTCAGCTTCCATAACCCATACCTCCCAACTTCTGGTCCTATCAGCACCCAGTGGGCGTATTGGGGGAGGGAGAGCGCTGGCCAATCCGTAGCTTGGGAAATATGATAATAATAGAGTGTCACCAGCCCTATAAGAGATCAGTTTTCTATCTGAGAGGGGCTAACTTGCTGATCTTTCTTTGATTTACGACTCTTGGGACCTTTCCCTTGACTTTCACACTCTATTGCTGGGCCTTAAACATTGCGTGGGAAACAGAGACTGGGAAATCTAGAAGCTAGCTGAGCTTGCCATTTGAGCAGCCAGAGGAAGTCTGGGTGCTGCGGACTACCTTGCCCGAAGTCTTTGACCAGATCTGTGCTGTGCTCAGAGGAGCCTGCCGTTTCCCTGGATGCCCCATAACTAAGGCTTCCCATGTAAGCAGATATATTCCAAAGTTATCAAAAGCATGGGGGAATCTTCCAGCCTTAATCCCCATCTTTCATAGCGGGTAGAGCGTGGTACTGGGGAGACCCGTCGCAACTTTTTATTAAATCCAATTCAAATTAATTCCACTATAGAACATCACCCTATCCATTTAAATTGAATTGTGTGGAACTGCCGGCCTTAATCCTTTCCATTAAATTGTGGGGAGGGGGAAGCAGTGTAGATCCTTAGCGCATTGAATTGAAGTTAAAACAATGAATCACCATATAGAAAATCACGGGATGAGTGTTGTTAGAGTTAACAAAGTTAATGCCCAGTGTGTTAGAGCCAGTACAGACAAAGTACTTGAGTGACTCTACCTTTCTGAAACCCCCGGCTTCTGTACCGAAGGGGGTGTCCATAATTCCAAAATACGTAACTCTAAAACGCTGCTATTCAAGTGAATGTAGAGGGTGCAAAACGAAATTTTCCATTTATGTACTCGCATCCCAAAACGATTTTCCCAAAGCCCTGCATTTCATGTAAATAAAAAATCTAAAATCGATTTTGCTACTGCATTCCCATTCCCTGTACCTTGCCTTCAGATCAGAGGGGTCATATCAAATTGATGCCTGTAGGGTGGGGTTGCTGGGAGAGAGAAATATTGTGCCAAACTAAGGCATCACTGTTACGCTCACCTGGTATCCACATGATACTGGATGGAGGTCTAAGCGCTATCCCGGACTCCTGTCTGCTTGGTTATGTGCCAGACATTGGGTAGTGCCTATAACAGGAGAATGGAGGGTTAACATACTGGTTCTGTAATGAGTGGACTCCCACCTCCCTCTGGTCCAAATCCCCTCCCTTGGGGTTATTGTTCACCTTAGGTTTTTGTGCGTTGAACTCTCCGTTCTGCGTCATTGTGCAGGGGTGCGTGTTTGGTGCGGGCGTTCCGTGGACCTAGTTGCTTCACTGGTCCATGTGCCCTTATGTCGGGTCCAGACCGGCTGTGACTCCGACTCTGCTTGCTGTCTTCCAGGTGAGTTATAATGTCTTTTCCGTCTTTATTCTGTCTCTATCTTTCCCTCCGTTTTCTCTGTCTTCTCGGCGTATTGCTCCACTACGCTGTTCCCTAACAATGTGTCTTTTTACTTTCACAGGGATGGTTGCGATCTCGGAATTACCGCGCGATCGCGAAGACCATGTTGAGTTATTGATGCGCAGAGCGCTGTGCTGTTTATTGGTGTTAATTGCTAACCTGTGTTCTCTTCCCTTCTTTGTACAGGTTGCGGTGATGTTCCGGAGTAATGAGCGATCAAAGCACTGCTTGCCCAGGTAAGTGCTTCGTTAATGCAGACCTTGTTCCTTCTCCCTTGCAGGTTGTGATGAAAGCTGGAGATGGGCGAGGTAAGAGATGTGCAGGGTGCTGACAGGACTCGCTGCTTTCCCAGGTAAGAATTGTTATTAATGCTGTCCTTGTTTCTTTACCTTTGCAGGTTGCTGAAACTCTGGAAATGGGCGAGGTAAGCGAAGCGCAAGATGGATTCAAGACCGGCTACTTCACAGGTAAGTGTTCTTGCTCGCTAATGCGGTTCTTGTTCTTCGAGGTTATTAATGGAAACCGGATCTAGGGCTTCAGGATCGGGCCACCGGATAAACAGATGAGCAGGCGCTGGACACGGTGAGCGTTACGCTGCAGGAGTGCAGAATAACACGAAGCGTGTTCTGCTGTTTGGGTGTGGTTTAAATAGCCCAGGTAAAGTAGTTCCAGGCCAAGTAGTTACAGGTCCAGCCACACCCAAAACACTAGACCGCATGGCTTGGGGTTCTAAAGAACTGAGCTGTGTAATAGGCCTCCATGTTGGATTAAGGTCCAAAACTGGTATTGCTTTATTCCTGATAATGAGCCTGGCGCCTAAGGCGCCAGGACTGACTATGTATGTTTCTGATGGAGTACATGTGATGTTCAGACACATGTTCTTGGTACGGTCCATGCTACATTTGCCAAGAAGTGGGCGCAGCAGAGGTTCTACGTGGAATACTCGCCTCTGTGGCGTTCTCGGTCACTAGCAGTGTCATTGATCCTGATGGGCGGTATGTGATTGTGTGGGGTAACATGGCAGGCACGCCGATAGGATTGGTCAACACTTATGGGCAGAACTTTGATGACCATTATTTTTACTGGCAACTACATAATATCCTTGTTAGAGCGGCAGAGGTCCATATAATTTGGGGTGGCGACTTTAATACTATCCTGGTTTTCATCATGCACCGTACATCAGAAGCGCCTAGGTCGCTGACAGCCGCAGAAAATGCATTATTGCAGATCATGTTTCATCTTCAACTGGTGGATTTATAGAGGGGGACCCATCTGGGTGGGAGGAAGTATACATACTACTCGATGGTCCATGACTCGATGTCCAGGATCAATCTTTGGATTCTTAGAGCAGACTTCATGTCGGCGGTGCATGGTCCTAGCGCACACATTACCGGACCACTTCCCAGTTGAAATGTCCCTGGTAATGTGGCAGAAAGCCAGGCCTCTGCCTATGTGGAGAAGGTCTCCTTCCGTTTTGCTCAATCCAGACCAGACGTCGTCTCTGGAGGAGTTCTTTACCAGCAATTTAGGTTCTGTACCATTGAGGTCCACGGTTTGGGAGACGTTCAAAGTGTAAATGTGTGGTGAATTGCTGTTGTGCACGCTGTCCGGTCATCATTTCAAATACAAAAGGAAAGAATGCAACACATTCGAATGAAAAGGACCGAAAAAAAAGACCGAATACCTTTTTTTAAATTTGTTTTTTTTATTTTGGTTTTGGTATAGGTAAAATTAGTGGTTTTTGGCCAAAAAACAGGGGTTTGTGGCGGGGGATGGGGGGATCGGTATTGTAATACTGGCGCATGAGGGCAGCAGTGCAGCGGCTATGGCCGTCCTTCCCACAAATCGTGGCACAAGCAAAATGAAAATAGGACTTAGGCCTAGAATTCTCTGGCTCACAGTTGCAGAAATGCTGCTAACCAAGGAAGTCTCCATATGTGCCAGCTTCTGGCTCACAGTTTAAAATCCTGAATCAATGACACTACACACACACTGGCTAGGCTAGCAGAATTTGTACCGGAGTCCACAGATGCATGTGTGAAGTGTGGGACGTCCCCTGCAGATTCAATTCACATGTTCTGGGAATGCCCAAGGGTCTTCGAGTTCTGGGGTATGGTGGCAGAGACCTTGGCAGAAATGAATGATATCCCGCCCACGATGTCTCCTGTTAAATACCTACTGGGGGATATTGGGAAGGTACCAGTGGTCACATGAAGGTTGTTCAATGTTGTTTGTATTGTTGCTAAGAAATCTCTACTCCGAAACTGAGTCGAAGTCTGTCCCGACAAGGGTGGAATGGTTGCGAGAACAGGCCTATGCCAGCGAGAGAGAAGAATCCTATGTAGCCACAGTGAGTGTAGACTGTAGGCCCAGGAATATATAGAGCCCGGTGAGGGTATACCTGCCGCAGGTGGCGCAAGCAAGGGATGAGGAATAGCTGAAGTGCATGTGGGAGTAATGTATTTGAATGCCCATGAGGAACTGGGACAACATACCAAGTCGCTGTGATGTACATCAGCTCATAATAATGTGCTGCATAACCTATGTATGCCAACTCTGTAATACGTACAAGATGTTGGTTTATTGCAAATTTAAGTAAAAAAAAAAAAGATCGTATGCTATCCCTGTCAATACAATAAACAATAATAAAGTTTGCGTAGGGGGCCGGAAAGATGCAAGACTCTAAGCCATGAAGAAATAGAGCAAGTAGTTGATCACTTTGTAGCCCAATTCCCTGGACGGTCCCAAGAGTGTGAAGCTGGAGAGTCGAGAGGGACAGGATAAAGAGTATAAAGAAAGTGTGTGGAAACCTCATTAAAGGATTTAAAGTTTTGCTGAAAACTATAAGTAACATTTGGGAACAAGCTAGGGGAAGGGAGTCATTCTCCTAGCCCCACGAGGAACCTGTAGACTTGGTTTTTATTTTGATTGTGGATTACGAAAAGATCCTAACTTTAGTGAAACTTTGTTTTGAGAAGACCTGACATCTTTTGGGACACTTTTTTATCCACCTGATTAGATATTTCAGAATGAAACCGGACAGAATCTTAGCTTAAGAGTCCATCAAAGAGGGGCCGTGACTTGGTGGTAGACCGTGAAGCTCGGGAGCTTCGAGACGATCCTGAAAGAAAATCGACTAAACTGGCTAGATTCGCAACACAACACTGTCAAAACGCAACTAACAGGAGGCGGACTATCCAGGGAACGGCTGGGGAGTTTTCCGTAGTGAACCGGAGAAAGAAACGAGTAAATTAAGAACATTGAAGATCCGGTACTCCGGGAAACACACCAAGGGCAGAGAGTTGCTGAAGAGACCTCTGTGGATCGAAAGGTTCCTGAACTGCCCAGTGCGGGCAGACAGCTTTGTGCGTCGGAGAACCGCTGGTCGAGGAGCTGTGCACTGGTCACCGGGACGCCAGCCGTGGAAGTGCCAGTGCTGGGAAGCAGCTCGGCAGCGGCCTCAGTGCACAGGAGGAGTGGGCAAGTACGCACCAGAGCAGTAAAGCCAGGGTGGTTCCAGGCCCGGAGGGGCTACTGAAGATACCCTGAGACCCATGGTTCCCCCCGATCCCCCCTGTGGGGACCAACAACCACCTGCAGCGGTCCCAGTGGCAGGCAACACCAGCCCCCACCCCCCTCGGAGTGGGAGCAGAACACCGCAAGCTGGGCCGATAGCACAAGGGCAACTCAACACCCACGTACATAACACCCACAAGAGGCGGAGTGGCCCGGAGGCCCGCCAGAAGCCGTGACAAGACCAGGATGGATTCCACGTCCGCCTGCCTGCCTGTATCACGACAGCAACAACGCCCACAACCCCAGCATGAGGGAAGGTTGCAGGTCCGCCTCCTTGAGCCAACACGGCACCTGGAGGGCGGGAAGAAGAGCTGGAGGGACCTGCAGAAGCTGCCCAGACCCACGAAACGTGAGCGATATGGGAACGAATAGACAGAGAAACGCAGGCTCTGGGCCCACCACGAGGTGCACACAGCACCAGGAAGATCTCAGGTTTACCCAGCAACGAGGGGGGAGGGGGGCATAATCTGCTACTTAATTGCACGGTGCAGACACTGTCCAAATACAGACTTAGATCCACCGGTTTGGGCCAGGAATAGACCGCTGGAGCAGCACAAAGCTCTCTGACCCGAGCAGAAGGGGCAAAGGTTACAATACAAGGGCGCTTGATAAGCCCACCAACCAAAAGATGCAATTATTGCACGCAGCACCACGAAGTGAATGTGAGAACACCAGACATACAGCGCCCCCGACGCCCCCCGGGACACGGCAGCAGAGACAGTGGAGGAAATTTCGCTCAGTTGGGGACACACATCATCATACAGGTGAGGCGCCCGCCACCTAGGCAGCAGGGGATCCTAGCTGAGGACAATGGAGGTAGCTCACCTCTGAATAATAGTCAGTATAAGCACCCGAGACAAGCAAGTAAACAGTAAACTTTATACGTGGGAGTGCGCAATCCATTGTCCCCACGGGAGTTAACCAAATCACACCTCCCCCGCCTGGCACAGAAGATAAAGGTCAAGAGCATCCTTTGTGCATACAATCCCGAGAACACAGCCCATACAACAGCGGAGAAGCGTGACACAAAGCAATTGAAAGATTTAGCCATACACAGAGGGAAGTTGGTGACCTCCGGACATTTACCTGATGTAAACAACAGAAATAAGTGAACATACTAAGCTGATACAAGGGAGAGCACAACCCAGGGTCTCCCCTAGAGCCGAACGGACTACACTTGCACGGCTGGGCCAGGGAGATACAGACAAGTGCACCCCGCGAGCATACACCACTTGAGGGGTGGCGGTACCCGGCCACAACAAGCACAAGAGGGGAGAATGCCCTGTCTGGTGAGGCACATCTGCGACGTGGTACACCCAGCTACGCATAGCAATTAGGACACAAGACAAACCCCCCAGGAAACCTTGTTGGAGGGCAGGAAAACTCTGGGCCCGCGAAGAAGTTAAGGGGTGAAGAGACCTCAGTCTGAGTCGGTAGCATTAAACTCATGCCACAATCTTTCACAGAAGACTGCATAGCAGTGAACGGACGCCTTCAGACACCCACATGATAACACCACCTAAGATGGGGGGGACCCCGCTCCAGCGGATGAGGTAGTGACCGAGTCTTGCATAACGCCAAGGGGAGGAGAATGCCAGACAAATCAAAAGGTGGAAGGGGCAAACAGACCAGCATGGAATCTTTTGCCAAGAAGCACAACAAAAGCCAGCCCACCTCGTCGGACACAAACATGGCTGTGACTAGCTCCAAACAGCAGGAAGGAGGTTGAGGGGACCCGGAAGGTGTCCCTGGAAAACGAACTGGATGCGGTTATGGTGGATATGGGCCTCCTTCGGCAGGTTTTAAGGACCCTGGCAGACCGAGTGAGCACGGTGGAACAGCAGGTACTGTAACGCTCACCTGGTTCCCATGGGGGCGCTGGTCTAGTCTGGATTGCTGTGGCCTCTTCTAGCGTGATGCGCAGGACCCGGAACACCGATTGGACAGGACCTCCAAATCGTGCTTGCCTGGCCCGTAGGAAAATCCTTCTGCAGATGAGAAAGGGGATTAACAGTCTGCAGAATAGTGTGCTAGCTCCCCCCTTTTCCCCTTCGTTCCTCTCTAACTTCCTCCAAACCCCGGTTTAAGCTCACCTTATGGTTTGGAAGGATGAACTCTCCATCCTGCTTCTGGTGCAGGGACGCGCGTTCGTCCAGTTACTTCACTGGTTTTCAGAATGGCGCTGGCAAAATCCACTTGACTTTCCTGAGCGATGCGCCGTAAGTATGAAAGTTCAAAGTTCAAGTGAGGCCCCCTTTATGTTGTCTTTCTAACCTGTGATCTGTCCTTTATTTCAGGTGCAGAATGAAGGCGATGCGTCGAGGGGTTAAACTGCCGAGGTGAGTAGTGATGAGGGCGATCCCTCTAAATGTCCTTATTCCCCAGAAATGTCTCTTGTCCTTTCCCCGTAGGGGCCGGGGTACGGTACCTGCCAACGGGGCGGCGCCGACCCGAAATGTGGAAGAAAAGCCAGTAAGTATTATGGCTGTTAATTAGGCTTTCCTTCTGTGTTCCTTCTGCTCACCTTTTGTTTCTTCCTCTCTCCCCTAGGTGCAGAGATGTGGCGTCCGATGCTGACAGCCACGATGGAGCCGGGAGATGTCTCGAGGACAGGTGAGTGTAGCGTGGCGCTGCAGCGAGCAATGCAATGCTTTTAAATGTAAGTCTTTCTTCAGGGATGCTGGCGAGAAGATTCCGGATGCAGGTAAGAAGTTTGAAATGGTCCTTGGTTTTCACCTTTCTCTTCTCTTCCTTCCTTGCAGGTCTTCCAGGTTTGAGGCGGGCGTGGCTGGAGTCCAGGAGCAGGAGCAGACACGGTGAGCGTTAAGCTGCAGGAAGCAGAACAACGCGAAGCATGAGCTGCTGTCTGGGCGTGGCTTAAATAGCCTCCAAAGTCGTCCCAGGTATGTATCCTTCCCCAACTAGGTATGTATCCTTCCCTGGCCACGCCCGAGTGAAAAAATAGTCCCTATGAAAAAATAGTCCCTTTCAGGTCTCAGGGAGGCCTGAAGCGTGCAGCATGGTCTGCATCAGGTAAGTGCACAAAACACCTCCCTTTATGAGCCTGGCGCCTATGGCGCCAGGACTGATGTCCAACATGAGCCTGGCGCCAAAGGCGCCAGGACTGAGTCCAAAGAGCCCCTATAAGGGGCCGCTGGGCTTTTACCCGAGGGCATGATGCCTGCTTCTGGGGGTGCTGGGCCTGGCCTGGTGCTCCGGGGGTAGGCATCATGACAGGTACAGAACAATACCACCGACAGTCACCACCCAGTCCCAAATGTCAGATGTATTACAACGGGTAAAGATCCTCGAGCATAGGGTGGAAGATGCAGAGGCGAGGGCACGAAGAAATAATGTCCAGATTGTTGGGTTGCCGCAGGGAGAGGGAGGCAGAGACCCCATGAACTATGTCGAAAATCTACTGCTGCAGGAGATCGGGGCAGGGGTGCCGTCCCATGGCTTTGCCGTGGAGAGAGCCCATAGGGCCCTAATTTGGAAACCTCAACCGGGAGCCTCTCCAAGACCAATGATCGCTCAGATCATGAACTTCAAGACTGGGAGAAAATACTGACATTTTTAAGGGAAAGGGGGTGGGAGGTGATAACCAAGAATTCCTCTAGAATAACTATTTACACAGACTATACGACCCTGGTCCAGAGACAACGGGCGCGCTTTGGCCCAACCAAGGAATGCCTCAGGGTAGCGAACATATGTTACGTGCTACTGTATCCTGCCAAATTGAAGGTGATACGTGAAGGCAGATCGTACTTCTTCGAAACGACGGAGGAGGCCCATGCATGGATGGACCAACAGGGCATCCCTCAACAGAGAACTAGAAATTGTAACAATAACGAGAACCGCCCCAAGTGACAACATGTGCAGACCTAACACCGGAAAAGAATGTCAAGATACCAATGATACAGCGCAAGCCAGATGCAATATAACTAAAGGAGCCACAAGCTTTGGTTCTGCCGTGGATGACGAAAGGACACAAACCCCACAGAGTTCCGATGCCAGCTCTAAGGCATCACGCTGAGGCAGGCCTGCCCCACCTTGGTAGGGCAGTGCAAGAGAAGCAGCGGTGCCTGAGCAGGGGGATGGTGGCTGGGTGTTTGGTTACGGTTCATGTTTTTTGTTCAGTTCGAGGCACAAGAACGGGAGCACACTTTATATGGATAAGATGTTATGGTGACGCAAGAAACAAAAAGTGTACCAGGGTAAGAAGACAAAGGCTGAGCATCACGCCACCCATGGGTGGAGATTCTACAAGAGCCACAAGAGATGAGGAGGGCATGGACACTTGCAGGTTGACCACAGCAGCAAGAGAGACGCTCAATGCAAATACAAGAGACCAGGACACAGACAAGAGAGTCAGAATAGGCCCATGGGAATCGAAGGGCCCAGTTGAGACACAGTGATATGAACTCAGAGGAACTCACAATTGCAACTTGGAACGTAGGAGGACTGAATGCCTACGTCAAGAGGTTGAGGGTGCACACCTGGCTCAACAAATCAAGAGTTAAAATAACGATGCTGCAGGAAACCCACTTGACGAGACACAAACAGTCCAAGATAGCGACCAAGTAGGGTGGACATGTTCAGCTTAACCTATTCCACCTATGCCAGAGGGGTTTTAAAGTGGATAGCCCCAGGAGTCCCTTTCCAGCTGTTAATGCAAGAACAAGACAGAGGGTAGGATGGTGCTGGTGCATGAGATGCTAGAAAACAAGGAGGTGTGCTTGGTTACCACAAACGCCCCAAACCAGGCTGCAAAAACCTTCTTCCAGAAACTGGGACCATGGCTGGCCCCATACAGGGAGGCAGCATTCATTTGGGCAGGGGATTTCAAATGTGCATTGGACCCGCTCCTAGATCGATCAGACCATAAATACAAGAAGCCAGCCCGCCAGCGAAAGCACTCCGCAAAATTCTGATGCAACTGAAACTGGAGGACGTCTGGAGGAACCTGCATGCAGATGAGAGGGGATACTCCTACTATAGCGCCCCAAACAGTACGTTTACATGCATAGATTACTTTTTACTGGCAGCAAGACACTGGGGGAATTCACTAGCATGCATCACAGAGCAAGAACACTCTCAGACCATTCCCCGGTAACAGCAATATGGGCGTACAAGCACAGGAAGGCCCCAATACCGACCTGGAGATTGAGACCAGAGACACTACTGGAGGGGGAGGTCCAAGGGCATCTGCAAGATACAATAGACGACTACTTCCAACTCAAACAGGTAGCGTAGACAGATCGGCATCAGTGTGGGACACCTTTAAGGTAGTAGTCAGAGCAGCACCGATTGGGAAGACAGAGGGACTCAAAGGGAGGGTCCTGGTAGAACTTGGGGAGGTCGAACGGGAAATAGAGAGGATGGAATCGCAAGCGGGTTCACTGGGGGCGGAACCACCTGAACTGGTATCCCTTAGGATACAGTGCAAGGCAACCTGGAGGAAACTGGGGAATCTAAATTATGCTAAATATATGCAATATACGCAAAGACTACACGCTGAAGGGGATAAACCAGAGAGGCTATTGGCCTGGCTAACCAAAAAAGAGGTTAAGAAAGTCCTGATCAACGCAATCAAAAATAATGCTGACCCAGGAGGGAATAAACCAGGTTTTTTTTCCAATTTTATGAGACCCTATTCTCGAGCACTCGTGAAGCAGATAATTCTGACATTGCAGACGCCCTAGACCAGATTGAACTCCCAAAGTTAGAAGTAGAACACGCACAGATGCTTGAGGCCCCCCCTAACGGAAGAGGAATTGGAATCGGTGATAGACAGCCGCCCGACCCGATGGCCTACCCAGAGAGTTCTACCAGACATAAGACCACTCTAGCCATCAAATTACTGGAGGTGTATCAGGAAGGGTTTGAGATGGGCCAGTTGCCAGACAGCATGCGGGAAACCCTACTAATACCCATCCTGAAACCGGATAAACCCCCACTAGACGCAGGCTAGTACAGGCTTATCTGATTGATAAATCAGGACTGCAAAATCCTAACGGCGGCCCTAGCCAACAGGCTCAAAATGGTAATACACACGCTAGTGCACCCGGACCAAACGGGCTATGCCCCGGGGCGTAACACCACGTGGAACTTGCAGAGGCTAATCCACGTGTTGGATCAACCCAACGATAAACAGGGCAAAAGCGCAATAGCGTCATTAGATGAGGTTAAGGCCTTCGAATCTGTGAATTGGAATTGGCTGCTCACGGTGCTGGCCCACTTTGGTGTGGGCGAGGGCTTCCATAGATTTATCAGGCTACTGTGCAAAGACCCTAAGGCCAGAGTCAAGACAGGGAGGCACATCTCGGAAGCATGGAAGATATACAGGGGCACAAAACAGAGCCACCCGCTATCCCCAATGCTTTGTATATTAGCTTTGGAACCCCTGAAGGTCTTTCTGCGAGCAACATATGCAGACACAGGGATACGCATAGACAGTGTCATGCACCTCCTGTCATTATACGCTGTCTATATGCTTTTGTTCCTCCTGACCTCCTGGCGGTAATCGACGCCTTTGCCAAACTATCAGGCATTTCCATCAACAAAGCAAAACCCATCATATACCCCCTTGCAGAACTCAGACAGGTTCCCATAGAGCAGTTGCCACACCCGGTCACGTGGCCACCACGCACCTTCTGATACTTGGGTATACACCATGACCCCACACACACGGCCAACACGCAAAAGACCCTAGAAAAACCAATGAAGTCCATGGATTCCTAGAGGAAATTGCCTTTGGGGATGATAGGGAGCGCAGCCCTCTTGAAAATTACGGTCTTACCTCACCCGTTATATTATTTCACAAATACGCCCTATTTTTTTTTTAAACGCATTTTATTGCCATTTGTATTAGATGCATACAAATATTAACAACGTTAAATAAAACAATAACAATAAACCAACAATAGTCTTCATGTACAATAACATCATTTTTCCCGGATAGTCATGGCTGCAAGTATGAGTTCTGGTATTTCGGGAAGTGGAAGGGATCCCGGTCGGGAGGATCACTGTATCTGGATAGATGCATGAGTTCAGTTATGGCAGTTCGATGGGGTTTCTCAGGGGGGTTTATGGTCTGCACTGAAGTGTATATCTCCTGTATATATCCTGGTGTCTTCCATGTCATGGCTATAGTTCTCTTTGCAAGTATGTATGCAATGTCCATCAGCTTGACAACGTGTTTATATTTACTTGTTCTGGGGTAAGCACCTAGTAAGCATTCCCCGGGTGTCCATTCATATCTGCTTATTCCGGCATCTGTGCAAGTCTGCTTAACTCTGGACCACAGCGCCATTGTCCTAGTACAAGTCCAGAATATGTGGATCAGATCAGCTTTGTCGGTCCCACACTATGGGCATTTCAGGGGGGGGGGCCTGTTTGTTGAATGTGGCCACCCTGTGCGGGGTCATATACGTCCGGTATAAGACGTTTATTTGTATTTGACTGAATCTGGCGTTTCTCGACACCTTCTTGGGGTACAGTAGTATTCTTTCCCTTTCCTTGTCTGTAAGTGTGGTTTCAAGGTCCATTTCCCATTTCGCCTTCAATGCCGAACATTTGGGGTTAGGTTTGTCATTTAGCCTTCTATAGAGTCGAGAGACTGGTTTCCAGCCATCTGTAAGGTCGTGAATCTCTTGTAATAGTGGGTCCGGGGTGGGTTCCTCCGGCCAGTTGCACCAATTCTTCTTAGCGGTTTGTTTGAGCCGATGATACCACAGGAACTGGCCGCTCGAAAGCCCTTCATTGGACTGCAAGGACTCAAACTCTCTGAATCCGCCCTCCTCAAACATATCCCCCCACGTATAGATTCCAGCGCCCTCCCATCTCCTAGCTATGGAGAGATCCGTTTGTGTTTTACATACGTCGCCCAGAATGGGGGTGTCGGGAGAGTAGGGATGTTTCACTCGCCTGATGAAGCAAGTTCTGGTCCAGATTTGCCTGCGTAGTTCGACAATCAGGGGGGCATCTGGTGTCTGCCGAAGTGGGTTCCAAAGCGTTTCTTTAGGCAATATTTTGGAGGGAGATTGTCGCAGTAGCCCCAGTTCAGCAGTTGGATCATCCGAGAGCCACTTCGTCACATGGCTAAGTTGTGCCGCAAGATAATACAACTGGAGGTCCGGGAGTTGTATTCCTCCTTCCTTGTATGGCAGGATTAGGATAGCCAAAGTCAATTTATGTCTGGTAGGACCCCATAGGAAGTCCTTGATTAGTGCTTCTAATTTCTTGAAGAAGGGCGGTCTGATGTAGTGGCATATATTGACAAAGAAATATAAGAATCGAGGGAGAATAATCAACTTGACGATTGCTGCTCTGCCTATCATTGCGAGTGGCAGTCTCAACCAAAATTTCATGGATATGCGAAGACCGGTTATTGCTGCTTCGTTATTGTGTTTGTGTGTGAGCTTCGGGGTGTGACTCACACTGATTCCTAGGTACCGGAACATGTCGAGTTGCCACTTTATCCCGATGTCCGGGAGATCGGCCTTCTCTAGGCCTCTCAGTCTGGCCACGGGGAATGCAGAGGATTTTAGTCTGCTGAATTGGATCCCAGAATATTTCACATTATTGTCCAGGACATCTAATGTGATTGGTGCATTGATCTGGAGGTCTTTCAGGTATAAAAGTACGTCATCCGCATATAGTGATATTATGTTGTGTTTGTTGCCCATCTAGATGCCCGCGTCAAAGAACGGTTTCCTAAAATATATGGCAATTGGTTCCAAGCCCAATATATATAGCATGGGTGATAGTGGGCACCCTTGTCTGGTGCCCCTTTGTATCTTCCAGGATTCGGACACCACTCCACCGGTCTTTACTCTTGCCAGAGGAGAGTTATAAAGTACGTGATCCATCTGACAAAGCCTTTGCCAAATACAAACCCTCTCAACACCTCGATGAGCCACTCCCAAAAGAAGGAACCAAAGGCCTTGATGGCGTCAAGTGAGAGTACTGCTAGGACTTCTTCTCTTGTATAAGTTTCGGCCATGATGTGTTGGAGCCTTCTCAGATTGGCTGTGGCATTACGTCCTGGAACAAAGCCATTCTGATCCTCGTGGATTAGGGACCCTACTACCCTAGCGAGTCTACTGGCCGGTAAAGTGGTGAGAATCTTGCTGCCATAATTCAACATGGCCAGAGGGCAATAGGAGTCTCAATCAGTGTGTGGTTTGTTTGGTTTGAGCATGGGAATTATTGTCTCTTTCATAGTGTTAGGTAGGATCCCATTTTCATAGGCCTCTTGGTAGACCCAGTGGAGAATTGGGGTGAGGGTAGTTTCATATGTTTTGTAAAATTCAGGTGGAAGGCCATCACTTCCAGGAGCTTTACAGGTGGCCGGTGATTTGATTGCTTCTGTCACATCATTTTCTGTGATTTCCATCTCCAGTGACTCTCTCTGTTCATTGGATATTTTGGGGAGGCCTAGCTCTTCCAGTGTTTCTTTAATATCTTCTTTGGGTATTTGTGTATCATGGGAGTACAAGTTGGAGTAGAATTTAGCAAACGCTTCATTAATTTCGAGTTGTGTCTTGTACAGCGTCCCGTTTTCATCAAGTATTTCCGTTGGGAGATGCCTGGGGCGTTCGCGCTTGCACAGCCAAGCCAGCAGTCTGCCGGGCTTATCGGATTCCTTGTAGGACCTGGTAGTGTATGTTGCGAAGTCAAACTTCTCTAATCTATCCCAGGAAGATTGGCATTTCTCACGGGCTTCTGTCAACTTCCTCTCAACTTCTGGAGTAATGTTTAAGGTGGTTTCTAGTCGAGAGATCTCCTCTTCTTGTTCTTCGAGTTTAGTCCTCAATTGTCTGCGAATACCTCCAGCTTTAGATATTATTTCACCTCTAGCCACCCCTTCATGGCTTCCCACAATGTACTCCAGGTAGATACTGAGCCTTTATTAATGTCAATGTATTCCTCTAGTTTTTCGCCGACGTCCTCTCTGACCTCGGTCAGCGAGGGCCGCGGTAGGCATCCTCCACGTAGGGATTGGTGGTCTAGGCCCCCAGAGTTTCCATTGCATGATCAAACCCAATATGACATAGTTTCTGCCATTGAGATTTGTTCTTTGTCGATGAACAGGTAGTCAATTCTTGTGTGGACCTTGTGTGGGGCTGAGTAGTAGGAGTAGTTCCTTTGGTCAGGATGTTGTTCCCTCCAGATGTCCACCAAGTTAAGATGCTCAAGTGTGTCGATCAGAGCACGTGTTGTGGGGTTACTTGGCTGGGGGGGTGGTTCCGACCTGTCCATAGAGCCATCAATGACACAATTAAAGTCCCCACCCCATATAAAGGTCCTGTTTCTGTGGTGTACCATTTGTGCGCATATTGCTCTGAGGTGTGAGGGTATTCCATGTTGTGGGAAGGATGAATTAACTAAGCAAATCGGTATCTGCTCGATAGTGCCCCACATTATTATGTACCTTCCTTCCTTGTCGGTCTCAAACCCTTGCAATTGGAAGGGTACATTTGGATTCACCCACGTGAACACTCCCCTTGATTATTTGGAGTAGGGGGATCCTCTCCCGGTTCCACCCCATCATTCCGCTAGTCTGGACATGGTGTCCTCTGCAAGATGGGTCTCCTGCAACATTGCAATCGAAATCTTTTTCCTGCGGAGGTAAGATTGTATTCGGTTCCTTCTCCGGTATGAGCCCATCCCTCTCATATTCCATGTCATCACTTTGAGATGTGACGACATCGGGTCAATATTTGAAGTCCGGCTGGCCACTCCTCATCAGGAGCTTGGAGTGATCTCGATCTTAAGTTGTGGGACTGCAGACGAGGGTATCTGGGTCCCTCCTTTCCCGATTCATAGTATGTACTCATCTTGAGCCTCTTCAGCACTAGTGCTTTGAAGACTGTGTAACTAACAAAACTACTAACATAACTCGAACTGGTGCACCCAGCAACTACATCTTCATTGTGGTGCTCAGGCGCTCTCGAGCCGCCTAGACCCATCCGGGTATCGGGCGCGAGCTTGGTCAGACAGGTAACTGGCCTGACTTGGGTTGTTTGCGGGGGATAGGCCTGGCGGGAGGCCAAACAAGGGACGTTTCTGTGTAGCTAGCTGTTGGTTGGATTACCTTCTAAGTTCCAGCTACCTTGTGTCTACTATAAGAATGTGGATTCATATGTGGCAACGTGTATCGTGTTCCAATATTATGAGTGCCTCAGTCTTTCATCTGGGGAGCGTCTTTACCCTCAGCAAGATTGTTGTCTTCTAGCCACATATTGGCAGCCGTTGGGTTTTCTAGAAATAATGCACGCCCATTGAAGATGACTTTCAAGCGCGATGGGTAGAGCAGCATATATTTCAGGTTTAATTGTCGAAGTCTTGCTTTTATTGGGACAAATGAGTTCCTCTCCCTCTGCACTTTCTGGGTGTAATCAGGATAAATAGTTATTTTAGAGTCACCTCGTTCAATGGGGCCTTCTTCTCTGGAGTGCCTTAAGATGATTTCTCTATCTTGAAAGTTGAGTATTTTGGCGATTATGGGACGGGGAAAGGAGCCAGGTGGGGGCCGCTTCTGGAGGGACCTGTGGGCCCTTTCGAGCGCAAATCCTTGCGTCAGTTTTCCGGCGCCAATCTCTTGTTGTAGCAAGGATTCTACATAGGCCGTGGGATTTGGGCCTTCACTTCCTTCTGGTACTCCTAGAATCCTAATGTTGCCCCGTCTAGCCCGACCTTCGGCCTCCTCGGACCTCGTCTCTAGGATAGCCACTTTCTTCTCCAGGTCTGCAACCTTGGACTTCAAGGCTGCAGTGGCTCCGGTCGTTTCTTTTATAGACATCTCAGTGGTTGTCACTCTCTCGGTTAAGTTGCGGGCGTCTTGGCGCATAAGTTGGATGTCCATTTTAAACTAATCCATTTTAGAGTCTATGTGTGTCCTCAGCGAATTGATAGCTTCCAGTATTTGGGACTGGTTATCTGTGGTTTCCCCCTCACTCATCTGGGTAGGCTCTGGGGTACAGGAGCGAGCTTGTGCAGGGGTTTTAGCTTTGGCGGATACAAATGAGTCCATGGTGGCGGTTTTCACTTTGTTCCTGGCGGCCATGTTGGAATCTTAGTGGTGTAGCCCGGGTCTGCCCCTGGGACCACTTTAGTCGGGTTCTCAGTGGAAATTCAGTGGGGATTGGGGCCAGGTAGGGCGGCCAGGCCTGAATTACGAGGGCTACTATTGTTGGGATTGGCAGCAAGGATGGGGTTCCTCTTATCAATGGCTCCTTTGCATACAGATTGGTGTGTAATGTTCGCCAAGGTGTTCGAGGCCTGTTAATCCGTGCCTGGAGGGGGGGGGGGGCCCTCTCATAGATGCTGGTATGGTCTCCCGCACCCAATCATGCAGTTTTTGTGTTGTCGCTGTGTTCGTGTTGTCGTCGCCGCTGCCCTTACCTCTGGATGTTTGTCTCGTCAGGGCAGGATGGCCTGGGGGCGAGGGATGCGGGTCAGGTCCGCTGCAGTCTCATGCTTGTTGTTGTGTGGCTTCTCACTTTCTTGAGCCCCGGAGCGGCGCTGGGGAGGAATCCCGGGTGGCCGTGTGCGCCCTCGGCGGGCCGTCCTCCGCACCCGCTCCGCCCGAGTAGTGCGCAGCTCGCAGTTCCCGCTGGAGCGGGCTCCTCACAATGGTGAGATGTGCGGTGGGGGCCCTCCAGGCTCGTGCCGGCGGCTCCCGTCCTCTGTAGCGCAGGCGACCGCAAGCTTGTGTGCGGTCGCGGCTCGATCCAGCGTTCGTGCTCCCTCAATGCTGTCGGATGGCAGCGTTCCCCTCAGAGGCTCCACAGAGTCACGCAAGGCGCCATCTTGGATACGTGCGGGAGAGGGAGAGCGGTTCGAGTGCGATTTCTCCGACCAAGGGGTCCGATTTCCTGACGAGTCAAGCTGATCGTGTTGGGGTCCGCTTCTCCTACCTCTGCATCAGCTTTTCTCGGTCAGAGGCACATTATTAGCCGGCAGAAAGGATCAAGAAACGGCGTCTCGGCCCGAGCCCGGCCATTCAGCCCCTGCACGCCATCAGCTCCAGGCCACGCCCCCCCCACAAATATACCTAATAACATACCTGGGACATTTTTTTAAGAAACTGAACACGATAGTGCGACAATTCCTGTGGGGTGGAGAGCGGAATAGACGGTCTACATGCTCTGCAAAGGGACTACCTGTCAGAGGGAAATAATGTGTACGAGAGATACTATCTAGCAGGACAGCTGCAATTTGTGGTCTGATGGCTGGGGGATCAAGACTCCATAGACGCACTACTATTCCAACCAGCACTGCAGAACTGCTACTTACGAAAACTCACCTGAATGGAAAAATCCTGGGCCAAGGGCCTGCCTACCCGGCTCAGATTGGGGCTACCGCAATTGAAACGGCGTGGAAGATTCAGGGAACCCAAGACCCATCCTCCCTGCAGATCCCCCTGGCGGGACTTGCGGGCACCAGACCGGAACCTCTGGCTGCATAGAGGACACACTGGGAAGCTAAAGGAGGGGCACAGGTCGGAGACCTATGGAAGGAGGGGAAATGGGTAGATTTTAACACCCTGACAGAAGAAAACGATATTCACAAAGGACAGTTCATGTTACACAATAGCATGATCCAAACTATCAAGAGGTGGTGGCCGGACCTTACTTGGGAGGGGGAACTGCAGGAAGCATAAGCAAAATGTGTTCTTATATATAAAAAATAAATGTTAAGCGTCCTGAAAGCATAGACTGTGTTGTGTAGTTCTACTCTATTACCATTACGTGCTTTAGGACATTGTATGTCAAAAACCATGTTACAATTATCCTGTGGGAAGCATTTTCTTTACATGGAAATAAACATGTGAAAGGATATCACAAGGGACTCTGTTATTTTTAGAACTGCACCGTGGTGCCATATTTGGAATGAAAATGGAATATCAATGTTCTTCGCCAGCAGTTTAGCACCCATGGAGAATGGGTTGTTTTGAATCAATATGATGTTTGAGCTCCGAGTGAAGTTTTGTACACCTGATACTGCTTCCGTATAAAAAAAACACAAGTGCCATATCTAAACATAAAATTAACTCATGATTTGGTGTTCTTGAATGTTTTACTAATAATAATACATTTGTTATTCTTAGGTGTTGACGTGATACTGCTAGTCTGAAGCTATTTTTATTTTTAACTTTGTACAAATCTAAACTATAGTTAACTACACAAACAGGCTCATGCTAGTTTGATTTCGATAAAATGAATTTTTAATCTGAAATGTAGATTGCGTCTGATAAAACATCAACTGTTTTCGATTTGGCATATAATCAAAATAAACTTGGGCAGGAAACTAGATTTCAGGATTCATTTGATGACACTTTTAGGGGCAAGAGCATGCTGAGATTGTTTACATTCGACCAGCAAATTTATAAACAGCTGAATAGAAATGTTGAGTGGTGTAACTGGCTGATTGGAATATTGTAATATTGGAACAGTCAGCCAGGGATGTTGGTTATTACATGGAACTAGGTTGGCAGCCTTCAGAATACTTGTGTACGTTGCAATGATTTGTTACTGCCAGGATGGTGGTGGGCTATAATGTGTACTGGCGGCTCACCCCACAGAGTTGCGGGCAAAAATAAAGCTGAAGGCACCATAACCAGGGTTACTACTGTTAACAACCGTTACACGCTATACTGCTTTCCCACAGGTTCTAATGTGTTGGTCATTTTGGTCTCTGGCCAGATACACACTTTGATCTCAGCAAATTCACTGAATCAAGGGGACTGTGCATCAGAGGATTTACCTTTCATACTGAATCTGGAAACCAAAGTGAAAGGTGCTATTCAAGCCAGCTTGCATGCCCCCCCCTTATCACCCAAATATGACCTCATGAGCTGCTTCTTCCCTTTCATTTTCCTTAATCCCATGCCTCCTTCACTTCTATAAATTCCTTTCATATAAAACAAATTACCTTTATTACCCATCTTCCTCTACACTCACACCAAAGCATGCAGTGGGAGCGAGAGGTGTTGTGTTTGTGTGTGACTCACTGTGTGGGGGATGAGGGGGAATTTCTGTGGTGGGAAGGGGTGGGGAGCGGGTAAATGTCAGTGTGTTTAAGTTTGTGCGTCAATTATGGGGGTTGAGGTTATGTGTTTGGCAGACAAGGGAGGTATTGGGGGAGGAAGGGGGGAACTTGGTGAATGAAACCCAAGAATTTCTAAGAGATCCTAACAGCACAGGAGAGGGTAGGGCACGGATCGCCTTCTTGGAGGATCTTTTTTTGTGTTTGGCTTTCAAAATGCAGAAATATCACAGAACCATATCCTCAAAGGAAGAGAGATGCCCTAATATGAAAATTCTGTTGATCTAGTTTGTCTAGCCAATAAAGACAAAAGTCCAGCATTGATGTTGAAATGACAAACCCCAGAATCCTTTCTTACTGAAATTTAATTGAGCTCACTGATTACATGGGAACCAATCAATCTTTAGATGACAGCAGAAGCAGAATGGCACATGGTTTACCCATCTGTTTACTTTTTAAAAAGTGCAATACCTTTTCCTGGAACTGAGACATTACTTTGTTGTTCCAGTATTAGCCTCTCCACTTTCAAATCCCTAAAACCCTGTAATAGCGCCAGGAACTTTACTACTACTGCATCACACTGAAAGGTCAGAAATGCAAGGCGGACAAAAAGATATTTTTCACAAGTAGCCATTTTATTAAATAAGGGTAGAATAAACGCCTCGGTTTCCCTAACCTAACCGGGATTTCCCTGCCTGTCCAACTAAGACCAAAGGAAAACACTCTAAAAAGATATCTGTCCCTCATACCTATATATACAATAAATCATAAAGGTATCATAGGACCAAAATTAACAGTTAGTTGCAAACAAACTTGGCAAACATATATCCTTGCACCCAGGGTTGGATCCCCGTTCCCAGGATTAATTCAGGATTTTCCAGACCAAAGTTGAAAGTAAGATAGTTCCTTTCAATAGCCAAGTTCTCCTTTGAACACAACGTTCTTTTCACTCCACACTTTGCTCTTGAATCTTCTTATGATAAAACAGAATGTTTCAATCCTCCCCAATTCTTGCTTGATAAACAAAAGACTATCTTCACACATCCAGTGAGTTTTTAATAGACTTTCTCTTCTTTGAAAACCACTACTTCCACATCTCTTAATCATAAACAACAAAGTTCTGTCACAATGGTTTTACCACAGTTCATCACAACACATTAAATAGACTTGCCACTTTCTTGCTACCACATCCTTCTACTACATTGCAGTACTTCAATTATCTTATTCCTGGTCGGCTAGCCTGCCAGGACTAACAACTAATGGTCCCTTTCCTGGTGTACTCGCCTGCCAGGTTAACACTCCTACCACTACTACAAGTACTTTGTGGTGTGGCTGCTTCAAACTTCCTGCTAATAAATCCTTAATGTGGAAAAGTGAATGAATAGTTCACAACATATTGACAATGTTTCTCACTCCGTTTCATTTGCCCCAGGCAATGCAGATTAGGTGTTGTACCCCAAGCGGCTCAGCTGGTCCATTTCTGCGTTGCTGTCCCCCGGAAGGCGGAAAGCCGAAATCCAAATCCCCTCTGACAGGGTCCATTCCCAGATCGAAAATTGCCTCCATGCAGGGGGGGTGGGCCTAGGGGCAAACGGTTGCCACCCTGCTTGTTCAGGTAAAACATTGTAGTAAAATTGTCTGTCCTGACCAGGACCAACCTTTCCCGGGTAAGAGGCAAGAACGCCTTGAGGGCAAGGCTCACTGCCGTGAGCTCAAGCAGATCGATATGCAAGAGGGCTTCTGTCCTGGACCATGCTCCATGATCGCATAGCCCTCCAGAGTAGCCCCCCCAGCCCGAAAGGGAGGAGTCCATCATCACCACCAGGGTAAGCTCCGGTCGGGTGAAGTGGGCTCCCACTGAAACATTGCCCTCCATCAGCCACGAGTGAAGATCGGGCAGCAGGAGCAGTGGTATTGAGACCCTGTCCGACTGAGGCCCCATCTCCTGATCCCAATTGGCTGCCAGGTGGAGCTGGAGGCACCTCATCCTGAGGCGAGCGTGTTGAACAGTGAGCACGCAGGAGGCCACCAGGCCCAGAACGTGCTGGAACCACCATGCCGAAGTGGTCGTGTTGGCCAGAAAATGCCCCACTGCCTTGCGCAGGGACAAAAGCCTCTCGGGCATAGGTAACACCCACTGAATGGTAGTGTTCCAATGCAACCCTAGGAAGACCAGTTCCTGAGCTTGGCATAACTGACTTCCTCTGGTTGAGGGAGAACCCCAGCTGATGAAGGATATCCGCCAGTCTTTGGCAGGAAGGCACCACCTCTTTGCAGCCAGTCATCCAAATAAAGGTACAGATGATGGCCCTCCAAGCGAAGAAGACCCGCCAATGCATTCAACTTTATGAAGACACAAGGGGCCAAGTTCAGTCCGAAGGGCAGCACCCTGTACTGAAAGTGGTACGACATATATTCGATAACTGCAGAAACTACTAATGCGGCTGGTAGATTGGAACATGTAGGTAAGCATCCTTGAGGTCCAGGGAACACATCCAGTCCCCTGCACACAGACTCAACTATGTGCGCAGGAGTAATCCTCTTGTAGCGTTTCAGCGGTAAAGGCAGATTTAGAAATTACAGGTCCAGGACTATCCTCAGGCCAGCCTGGTTGTTTGTGGGTACTGCAAAAATTCTGGAATAGTAACCAAAGCCCGTCTGCAAGAGGAACCAGTTCCATCGCCTGCATTTCCAAGAGCAAAAGGACCTCCCATAAAATAGTTGAGGATTCATTCTGACGAAGAGGAGAGGATGGCAGAGGCAAAGGAAGATGAAGACTGAAGCACGTAGAGACTATGGATAGGATCTACGATTTGCTGAAAAGACGCTTCCAGGTGTCCTGGAACAGAGCCAAACAGCCCCCGACAGGCGAGCTGTGTTCCCTGACCTTGACATCACTGCGTCAGAGGTGGGTGCAGAGGAGGGGGAAGGCGAAGAACCCATGCATCATCCTCTGCTGCTTCCTCCTGTTGTCGCTGGGTGACCTGACAAGCATCTGCGTACCGCAGTCCTAGAACAACTTGAAGCTGGAGAAAGTGTGGGGCTGAGGGAAGGATTTCTGACCTGGTTTTAAAAGGATTGCCGGATGGCCCAGGACTTGGCGGTTTGAGTGGAGGTTTTGGTTCTTTGTCAACTCATCATCAGTCGACGAATGAAAAAGGTTCACGCCCAGGGCAGATCCAGGATCCAGTCCTGCACGTCGGATACAAATTTAGTGGCGTGCATCCACACCGTCCTTCTCATCACGATCCCAACCCTCTGCTGGCTGTGTCGATGTGGGAGACCGAGGACTCCATGAGGTCCTGGGCATTGGCCCGGGAATCTGCCAGACCAGCCATGAAGGAAGGTTGCTTGTCCGAAGGGAGGGCGGGCAGAAATTCCCAGAGCTACAGCGATTTCCCAAGGACTTTGTGCTCCTTGGAGAGGCAACTAGAGGTGGCTCCCATGGCGGAAGATGACCAAGACAATGGTTTAGAATACAAGGAGCCACCAGCGAGGAATGAGGCTGCAGGTGGGAGACAAGGAGGATTGGTTCCCTGTTTGTCAGACTAAAACTACTGTCCAACTACTTGTTCATCTGGGCGTTGGTCCTGGGCTTCTTCCAGACATTTTGCACCATCCGCAGGACATCCTTCTGGAGGGGGTGCCAGATCGGATGGAGGTGCATTTCGCCAAGATCTCTGCTAGCATACCTGACTCCGGGGGGGCTTCCTCTGGCAGAGGGAGGCTCCCCCCCCAAGAACTCTGCCAGGCCCTGAAGGTGGCAGCAGGGTCCCCCTTAGGCCCATAGCCACAGACCGGTCCAACAGAGGGAGGCATTGGTGGTACAGGAGGAGGAGTCAGAACGACCAAAAGGGCCTGAACCGGCACCAGAACTGGTAGCGCAGGAGAACAGGAGGAGTACCCAGAGGAGGTGGCTGGGCAGCACCACCTGTGAGATGACCTTCAGAATGTCCTTCAGGAGCCCCTATGTCTGAGGGTAACGCATGAGGAAGAGGAAGTGCTCAAAGAAGTGGCCCTCACAAGCTCCCGGTGCCCGACCCTCCGAGGCACTGGGCCTACGCTTCTGGTCCAAGCACTGAGGTGCCTGGTGCGTGTAGCTGTACATGGCTGTGATGGGTCGATGTATCTCTGAGAAGACCAAAAACCTGCACCATAGGATCCGCTGTCGCTTCCAGAGGGAAGGGGGCTGGAATCATCCTGCAAAGCCCCTTCTATGGGCGAAAGCACTGGCGGGCCTTGAGCTGGATCCAAGATGGCCACTGTTCCTGGGGTAGAAAAGCGCAGAGGACCTGAGCCAAGAGAGGCATGAGGAGATACAGCTTGGGTTTTGCACCAGAAGCAGAGGCGTCGACATTGGAGATCACTCTGGTAGGTGCTGAGCCCTCAGCCAGACGGCCGGTAGTCCTAACGCCCTGACTCATGACCTCAGAGTAAGCTCCGGAAGGTTGGATGCCATTGGTATCTGTGCTGGTAGCCGTGCTGTATCGCGCAGAGGACAGACTCTTGGAGGTGGCACTCGACTAACCTTAAGTCCTCGGGACTGCCAGAGCCTGAATCTGAGGAACCCTGATCCGTGGGAACCCCGGCGAAGAAGTCGCCATGCTGTGGAGCCGTGCTGAAGAGAGGGCCTACTTTGTCTTGGCAAGAGGTCCTGGAGACGAAGTCCTAAGGTGGGGCAGAGAAGTGTGGACAATCTCCCTCGATGGCGAAAGGCGATCCTTCAATGCCCTGTGACCGATTGCGCTGCAAGCCGAACAGGAGTACCAGCGGTGGTCGGGCACAAAACAATCAAGACAGAGTGCCTGGAAGTCCAGTGCCAGGAACGAGCAGTCGCATTAGGCGGATCTCGCGAATCCTCCTGTGACCGACATGCAATGGGCCAGGCGAGGCACCGAAGGGAAGTTAAGAATTGAAAAAACCAACAGGGAGCAATCGGAAAGCTAAAAAAGTCTCTGCGCTGGCTTCCAGGTCCGACACTATCCATGCAGAAAAAGTGATGGAGGTGAGGCGCCAGAGGGCGGGGCTTTTCCACGCCCGAGGCCATGTGTACTATACTAAATTTAAAGGGGTAGCTACATTTTTCGCTCCCAAAGGTTCAGGTACCGTCCCTGTGTTGGGGGACGCCCACAAGGATGGAGGAAACGGGACGTACAAGTACATACTGCCCTGCCTTATGACGCTATATCCCTTCCAACTGCCACGCAACTTATTTCATATCCATATGCAGACCACCCCCGGCCGACGAAGTGAAGTAGGAGCTATATATGTACCCTCCCCACCTCGTAACCAATTTCACATGTTCCACATCTGTGAGATGTGTTTCCTGCAGCATGGCAATATCAACATTTCGGTTGCACAGATATTAACCTATTTTAGTCCTTTTCACCACCCTGTTGATCCCATCACATTCCAGGTAATCAGTTTCAGCTTCCCCCATCACACACCTGTTCCAAATGTCTCTCGTTCTAGCAGCATATTGTTCTGCCCTTTAATCGCACAGCACCTACAAGTGTGTCTGACCCTTCCTTCCAATGAACCGACCGTGGTGCTTAAACAAACCCCCAAATAACCCCCCCACATGTATAGATATCATCCCCAATTTAGATGAGTTAGTAGCGCAGTCAGCGATTTCTGACAAATACCGTCCCCACACCAAAGCCGCCAATCTTGCAGCTTCTTCATACAACAAACATTCCTGCAGAGATGTAAGTGCCCAGTCGGTCCTCTACCACTAAACAAGCAGGAGGCTACCGCTGGTCCTACATCCCTGAAGGAGGAAACCACAACTTAAAAAGACACAATGCAATAGGTTTCCCTGCACACAATGAAGAAGCTGAAAAATGCACCCACAAATTTGTCATTTGCCTTCCACATCAATGCGCAGTCCTTGCCGGGGGCAACAGCGCATACAGGATCTTCTTGGCTCTCAGTCTCCTCTTCACCTGCTCAAATGTCTTCCTGCACTTCGCCATCTCTATGCCAAAGACCGGCTAAAAGGACAGTCTCATTTCCATCAAGCACCACATTCCCTTGCACTCATGGCAGCGACAACAGCTTAACCATGTCACTGTACCATAGAAGATTAATCAAAATGACCCGAGGAAACGCTCCCGGTGGTGCTTTCTGACCGGGCACTGTGTGCTCTCTCCACATGTATGCCCTGCAGCTCTGTCCCATTATCAAACAATGTCAGCAGCAGTGTCTCCACAAACAGTTCCATACCGCCCTGCTCAATGCCCTTAGGGAGCCCCAGCAGCCTGACATTGTTTCTTTGGGACTTGTCTTCCAAGTCGCTTAACTTGAGTGCCTGCAGCTTAGTTACTTCCCGCAGTAGTGCAAGCTCCTTTCCATATGCGTTTCCATTATCTTCTAGCACCAAGACCCTTTTCTACACCTCACTTGTCCTCTCACAGTTTATCCATATGCTGTCTCGCCTGTTCCATTGAGAAAGACAGCAAGTCTATTTTGTCTGCTATTTGCTTATTACCTTCCATGATCAATGCCTTGAGCTCTGTATTAGATTGCACATGGGCCTTCAACCACCTCTGCTCCCACTGCTCCGTCGTCCATCCTGTGGCCATGTTTGTGTTTAGTTTTGGAGAAGCTCAGTTCCAGCGGACCATGTGTCCCTGTGTTTGCCTGGCCAGCATCCTTCCCCTCCTTCCTCGGCATCGAGACCACAGAGCACAAGCAAGCTCCTCTCAAGATACAACCAAGAGCACCAGGAGACAGCAGATCCCCTTCACTGCTTTCCTCCTTGACCAGCTGGGCCCTGTGCACATCTCCCTGTTGATCGCTCATAGCAATCACCACTGTCCTTTGGTGATCCGCCTGAGTGCAAACTGTGTAAGGCCTCTATTACAGAAGCAGCAGGACAGCTCTTAACTGTGTAACGTAGGCTGTTGTACTGTATCCCAACCGGCCAGATCTCGGCTCAACAACCACACCCAGTGGCTCCCTTCCAGCCTAATAACACATGTGGAGGCCAGCGTTCGCACCTAAGCAGCTGCTCTGCCGTCGTAGTCCATTAGCCCGTGGTGAGCAACAAAGCAGGAAAACAATGTACACAGACTACACACTGGCTAGGGGCCTGCAGCCCTTATAATGGCCAAAAGTCTCCAACATGCTCAGACTGAAGTGACACAGCTGTTCCTTCACAGTAACCGAGAGCTGGCATCCCATCCAAGCATAGGTCCCAACGCGGCAGCCAACGCACACTCTGGTACTACACCTATAAATCCTGGTGCAGCGTTTCACTCTGCACATGTTCCAGAAAATGGCAAGCTAAGCAGCAGCATGCAGTTCTTCCCCCAATTCATTGCCACCGGAAGGCCTGGCCGGACAGTCACACTCAGACAGCCAGCAGAGCACCAACACAGAACAGCCCCTTATATCTTCCAATCACACGTGTCTCCACTGAAGCACTGATCACCTTGGCAATCCCCCGGCGTTCCCAGGTTGCGACCTGCATCCCATCCTAGCGCCGCAGTAGAACGCTGCCAGCCTCCGCACTGCTCATCTCCCGCTCAGCTCAACCACCATCCACAATGATCACCCCTTAGTCACAGCTGTTCCCCGGCCTCTACATTAACGGCAGAGTAGACTGTCAACCGCACCAAGCAGTGGCATCACTGGCCCTGATGCTCCTAACTCAGGTCTTCACAACATACTATAATCAGCTTTACGCCACAGGGAACTCAGAGATACAAAAAGTACAGACATTCCTGGAAGGGATAGAATTGCCCAAGATCACGACAGAAGAGCAGGATAGCTTAGAAAGGGAAATCACGGAGGAGGATGTGGAAAGGGCGATTAAAACCCTGCCTAATCATGGGCACTGGAGTTCGACTTGACTTAGAAGGGAAACTGTCAGAGGTGATACCCAGATTATGCAGTGTAAAGCAAGGCTGTACTTTAGCGGCAACGCTTTTTAATTTATGCCTGGCAGATTTTCTAAGAGAAGTAGGAAAAACTCAGATGAATGATATTAAATGGGGATAGTGAGGCTTGGATGGTTGGGGTATGCCGATGACGACCTTCTATTGGACTACACACCAAAGGGATTGCAAGTTAAATTGGATGAAATTGAAAGGTTTGCTAATGCGAACAAATTAGTGATTAACAGTGATAACACTAAAATTATGATGTTCGAATGCAAAATCTCAAATAAAAATAACAATCCAATGTGGATGATAGATAGGAGATGGATCGAAGTTGTAAATGAATATAAATATCTGGGTATTATTATTGATAACAAGCTTAATTGGAAAAAACATTGGAATGAAACCAAAAGAAAGGGTATGATTGCCACTATGGCTATAAGTAAATTTATTGGATGTCAAGGGAGTATCTCCATATGTACTGTGCTGAAACTATATACGGCTAAAATTCTATCATGTATGGTATATGGTGCTGAAATCTGGGGATGTCATTTTAAAAATGAATTGGATAAATTCGAAGCTAAAGTGCTAAAGATTTTACTGAGGATGCCCAAAAACCTGCCGTATGAATATATTTTATTAGAATGCGAATTGAACAGCGTTAACAGTCGAATCCAACTAATGACTGCTATGTTATATGTCAAATTGACAAGACTCAATAATGATACATTAGCGGTCAAGCTAATGGAACAATATAGGCGTGCAGATAATAATGCTGACTTCCTAACATTACATAGATGGAGAGGGGTCTATGATAAATGGATAGGGAATGATACCTTTGACTGACTATTATTCAGTATGGCTCAGATAAAACGTAAACTAAAAAAAAAGATATATAATAATAAATAATAATAATTTGGCATTTATATAGCGCTACGAACCCTCAGGTATCTGAGCGCTGCTTATTATTACCCACGGTGTGTGGTGCTCATTTATCGACCTCGGAAGGATGAAACGCTGAGTTTGGCGCTGCCGGGATTCGAACCTGCATTCGCAGGCTCTGCACTGATGTCAAAGCGAGCGCTCTACTCGCTGTGCCACTTGACCGGCTGGCCTAGATAGTGAACAAATGAAAGTTAATTTGGCGACAAAAGCAAATAGTGGGCTGTTTCTTGACCATTTGGCAATAAGAGAATATAAACCATCTTATCAATGTGTATATCCAGATTGTAATACTATCCAGTGGTATTTGAAGTTTAAATTTAACATATGTAATGTACTAATAATACTCGAAGCAAAAATTGGTATCCAAAAAGAGCTGAGATACTGTAGACTCTTTGGTGTAAATACATTAGAAACTGCTTACCATATATTATGTGAATGTGATAGTCTGGTCTGGTTATGTAATCTACATCTTATGAAATATAATAATATGTACAATTGTAATTTACTAGATATGTGGCAAAGACTACTTGATGGACATGATATGAAGTTAATTTTCTATATGATGACATTTTATGCAATGATATTAGATATTTTAACAGAGTTATCAAATGGTATATTTATGTTTTAACTTTTAAGTGCATTTTATTGTGACTGATCAGTGATCTTATTTAACTATATATGCAAATCTTTATTGTGGTAAGCATATTATTAAATAAATAAGTCTCTGGAGCCGGATGGTTACACGGGTGTGTTCTTCAAGGTCTTCTGTAAAGAGGTGAAAGGCTTTCTCGCAAAATTATTTAACATATTTAGTAAGGGGGGTGGGGGCAGGTGACAAGCTCTACAACACAGGCAAAGGTTGCCCTGTTTGGAAAAAACAAAAAGACCCCACAAATTGCGGGCCCTATATGCCTATCGCGCTATTGAATATTGATGTTAAAATCTACACTGAGATATTAGTGGACAGATTAAAGGAGGTTCTTCCGGGAGCCATAGGGCAAGATCAATCGGGTTTCATAAAAGGGTGGAAAACAGGGGATAACACCAGAAGGGTGATCCATCTGTTGGAAAAATTGGTAATAAAACAAATACTGGCCACTCTCGTCTCGTTGGATGCTGAGAAAACTTTTAATAGGTGGAGTGGCCGTATTGGTTTCAGATGATAGAACTAATGGGTTTTGGGCCAAAATACATGCAAATAGTAGTGTCAAACTACAGGAACCCATTGATTCGCTTGGTAGTGAACAACCAAATCTCAGAAGCAATACCTATAGAATGCGGGACGAGACAGTGATGCCCCCTATCTCTGCAACTGTATGCCATTTACTTAGAACCCCTATTAGCGGCAATCAGACAGAACCAACCTATTAAGGGGGTCCCTTTTGGAGGGGAAACACATAAAACGGCAGCTTATGCAGATGACATGTTACCAATACTAGCAGACCCGGAGAGCTCTAGTCCTGCCCTAGTATCCACCTTGAAAGAACGGGAAGGGCTGTCGGGTTTGATAATAAATATGTGGAAAATGGAAATGCTAGAGGTGGGACTCTCGAAAGAAATGTCTAGACAGATACAGATTAGTTCCCCTTTTTGCTTAGCAGGGGGATGCCTAACTTAGGGATAAAATTGACAAACAAGGTGGCCGTGCAATATAAAGCCAATTTCCCAGATCTGATCAAACACACACAAATAGATTTGGCAAATTGATCCACGGTGCAGATCTCCTGGTTGGGTCGCATAAACACAGTGAAGATGGTGACTCTCCCGAGGGTACTTTATAGATTTCATATGCTACCAATAGCGATCCCGAATGCTTTCTTTAAGGTTATGAATACACTAATCACTAGATTCATGTGGCAGAACAGATGTCCGAGAGTAGCATTAGACTTAATGAAGTCCCCTAGACAAAGGGGTGGAATGGGGCTCCCCAATCTATGCCTATACTATGAAGCGGCCCAGTTGAGAGTGGTTCAGGAATGGTTCTCGGGAAGTACAGACAAAATATGGGCTTGCATGGATAGAGCAGTGGCCGGAATGCTCCTGACCGGTTTGCTTTGGCTACAAGGAAATGAGAGACCCCCTTGTGCCAAGCGCAGCAGGGTTCTGCGCATGACATGTGTCATTTGGGACATGAGGATCAGGAAGAGATATTCATCTTCTATTCCCTCTCTCTTCACCCCAATGTTTAGTAATCCCAATTTCACTCTGAGCATGGCAAAAGGCTCATTTAATAGGAAGAAAGAAAAGGGATGCGTGAAGATCCGAGACCTGGTGTGGCAAGAGGCAGTAATGTAATTTGTGGACTGCAAAAGAGAGTTGGGTGTGATGGAAGGGTACAGGCTTGAATATACCCAATTGAGACACTGGCTACGACAGAAGGAGATGCATGAAGCAGCGACTAGGCCACTAACAATATATGAGACATTTATCACTTCACACTCGGGGAACAAACACTTAGTAGCGGATATATATAGACTATTACAAGAAGGCTTGGCACCAAGAGTGTGGCCGTATCAATCGGCATGGGAAGTCTCATTGGGCGAAGTAATACCTTCAAAGAATTGGGAAGAATTGTGGAAGAACATAATAAAACTGACCATGTCACTGCAACTGAGAGGGGCATGGTATAAAATGATGCTCCAGTGGCATTATACCCCCAGCAAACTAGACAAGATTTTTAGATCAACATCCGAGGAATGTAGGAAACTGGCTGCACATCTGGTGGGGCTGTCCTAAGATTAAAAGGGTTTTGGGAGAAGAGCATGAGATTCCTACAAGATATAGTACCAGAAGTCTTACTCCCTCAAATTAGCAGAGACCTTGGGAGGGCTAATAAGACCGGCACTACATATAATCTCGAAGTCTCAGAAAAGAGCCTTGGCAACTGCAATAGCTGCATGGATGGTAATTAAAAACTGGAAACAAAGATCCCCCCCCCCCCCCAACGACGACGATAAGTTGGCTCTGCAAACTCTGGGACATAGTAGCGATGGAGTGGATCACATAGAGGGTCCAATGTGAAGCAGACACGTTTCAGAAGGATTGGGGTGAAAGGCTATACTTTCTAAAAAGTGACTGTGCAGCAATGGTGCCCTCAAAATATCTGGGTGCTGGACATGGGCTGACCTACTGGGAATCGATGGAGAGTAACTAAGAAAGAATAGTATGCTTCGGATGACGCTGAATATGGAAATGAGGTTCCTCAAGGGGAGAGGGGATTTTTACAAAATGTTTAACAAATGGCAATAAAAATATCTAAAAAATAAAAATAAAAAAGGTAGTAAATCCTGAGGCCCAGGCCCCGATAGCCTTCAAATATTATGTTCAAAGCTCATTCTCAGGCATGGACAGAGGTTTTCTGCCCTATTTAGTCAGGTATTTAAGGCTAGAAGGGTGCCTTCTTCCTGGAAAAGGTTTATCATAATTCCAATACTCAAGAAGGACTATCGTTCAAGTTCCCAGAACTATCTTCCCATCGCCCTTCTTGATGCACCGGAAAAGGTCTTTACCAACAGGGCACCAACATTTCAACACTGGCTGGATCTCCATGTTCGTGCTGTAAGTGATCTGGCTGCGCCGGATGCCATGCTTACAAAAGCTTGTGTAGCGTGAGTGGAGAATAGTATATCTGGTGCAGAAATTTAAAATTAATCAAGCGGAATCTATTATTGATGGAAATGGACTTGGTCTGAGCATATATAAAGCTCCAATGGTCATCCGTCAGTGTGTACCCCAGATTGTCCTCCCATTTACCTCTATGAAGGTTTGCACATGGGGGTCTGAGTCTCTGGTCCATGCCGTATAGGGTCGAGACCAGCTTCCTTGTGGATGTTGGGTGGTGGTGTATACCATTAAAGGGGATGTGGAGGGTGCGTTTGGAAAGTCCGGCCATTTGGCCCGCAGCACCTGCCTGAGCTGGAAATATAATAATTGCGTGAGGGGGTCCAGTCTCCTCTAGATTTAAGATCGTCCCATGATATGAATCTGCCCTCAGGGGCAATATCACATATTGTGTTAATCTGTAGGTTTGTAAAGTGTTGTAGAAAAATAGCCTTGTGTGTAAGTGGTATTCCTCGTGCATGATATATGGACATGGAGGGAGGAGTATCACTGTCCCAGGTGGGCCCATTTCACCAGATGATCCCAAGCTCTGAGGGTGATATCAAAAGGCTGTACCTCTGACCTTCTATATCTTTCCCACGTGGCCCATAGTAGTCCTCTGAGATCGTCTGGGCGAGTAAGTGCTTTCTCGAGGCACGTGTGGGGCAGATCGGTAGTGGAGGACCACCACGAAATGGTATATTGCACCTGGGCAATGAAGTAGTATAAAAAAAGGTCTGGGATATCCAGGCCGCCCTGCGAGCATGAGTGACAAGCGTGTCTAACAAGATGCAGGGTTGCTCCCCTGCCCATATCAATTTAATCATCATGCTCTTAGTTGTCGCTTTTATAAGGTAGCCTCTTAAACTTAAACGTTGAGGCGCTTATTGTTGTTTTGCCCCAGCTTGGGAGCAGGTAAGAATCCTCTATTTGAGTAACTGTTCTGATCAGTTTAGGTCTTTAACAGAGGAAGCGTTGTTGGCGATTCTATTTTGTGGTCAACATATAGCTAACTGTGGCCGTTGTAGGGTTCATTCAGTACATGGTCCTCTCAAATTAGATGAACTTAGATGAGCTTGTTTACTTGGTTTGAGGTTGATTTTTCTATATTTGTTTTTTTGTATAGATGTGCACTAGGAATTATTAAAATATGTTTTGACTGGAATTAGATTCAATGTTCATTATCATATTGTATTTGATGAATTTATATTGTTGCATTTTAGACAAGAATGTGTCTAGTACGCTATTACTGGAATTACATTTTTTTTATCATAACGTATAGCGATGAAATAAGATGCATGTTCAAATGTGTTTGGTATATTGTAAGAATGTATTGTCAAGGTTGAATTTGTTCAGCCATATACAATAAAAAAAAATAATAATATATATATTTTATTTTTTAAAAGAATGAAATGGCAAGGTTTCAATTGCAACTGGACACCTGGCTATTCAAGTACTTCATTTTATTCCTGGAACTTCTTGTTATTCCTCAACGCGTCCCTACTTTTATAAAACGTGGCCCTATGTACATTTGGTATCTGTACAGGGATCTAAATTAAGATTGAACAGCAGGAGCTAAAAGCAGCTCCTGGTTATCCAGCATTAACCAGTGACCTGGAGCTCCCACTGGGGAACAAGAAGCTAGCAGATTACATCCTGCAACTTTAACTTCCACATATTAACTTCCACATAAGATGCAAGCATCATTTTCTCAATTATTTATGATTTCTTATGCTTTAAATGTTATACAGAGATGTCCTAATGTTTATTTATAGACTGTCCCAAACACACAAGAGGCAATTACAAGTTTGCCGGTATCCTCGACAAATTGACCCAATGTTACAGGCGCCTGATATCCCGGTATTACCTGGACATTCCAGGTGCCAGCAATGGCAGTCTTTCCCCATTCCATGGAGTCCTCTCGGTAATGTCCTTTCTGACCGATGTTCCGCTCACGAATTCCTCACCTATGATAATCCTATCCACAGTGCAGTTGCTCTTCGGAAACCTTTCCACCACCAGGGGGCACAGTGTGGCTCTGTGTCGGCATCGGCCGATGCATCTATCTGCCTCACGCCAGACAGGACGTCACGGGCAAGTACATATCGAGGCACCATGCCCCATGACCTTCGTACCAACCTTTCCCCCCTAGAATCCTAGGGACCGTGGAAACAATGGTGTACTAGCTATCCGCCAGCAAGGGCAGGTAGGGAGGGCAATGATACATCTGTGGTAATTTGTTCTTCTAATGGATTCCCTCATCCCACATATTCCTCATCTAGGATAGGCCCCCAAAGCAGTCGGAAGACCTGGAGGAGGAGGAAACAAGGACACCACCTAGATCAGAAAACTCTGGAGGACAGCCCTACTAAAACTGGTGTGCTGACCGGAAAGGGAGTGCAAGAAGTAATGTTCAGCAAATGTGTGCGTCGCTGCCTGGCAGATGTCCAAGAAAGGGACACTCCTCTGCAGGGCAGAGGTGGTAGCCACTCCACTGGCAAAATGAGCTCTGAGATCTTCGGGAACATCTTTCCCAGCCAGATCATAGCTTTCCAAGTTGCAGAGAATGATCCACCTTGGCAGGGTGTTTGGTTACAGTCCTGCCAGCACAAGCCCCACTATTACTAATGAAAACATGGTCATCTTTCCTGGCCTCTCTCATTCGAGAGATGTAGTGGCTGATGGCGCGCACCGGGTCCAGGAGATGGAATCATTCCTCTACCGTTGGAAGGATGAGACCAAGGAAAATACACAGGATAATGGAACTTTTGAGAGAGGTGAAAATCCCAAACAACTTTTGGAAGAAAAGAGGGTCTCACTCTCAATGTCACCTTCTCTTTAAAGAAGACCAATTAGGGAGGTTGAACAGATAACACCTACAGCTCACTCACCCATCTCGGGGAACTGATGGCAACCAGGGAAAGGATGAGCAGTCTAATAGAACAGGAATGGGGAGGGCCTCAAACGGAGCTCCAATAAGAAATGTCCAAACCAAATTTAAATCCCACACCTTGAACCACAAACTGGCATGGAAGGAACTGGATACACAAACCCAGCAAGAGCTGCATAACAGTGGGTATTGTGAAGAACGAGAACTGTTCCGTGGTCCTCTTAAAAACCAAAATAGCAGCAAGGTAGCCCTTAATTGTGCTGAACAGCAGGCCTGCTTGGGCCGAGGCAGGAACAAATCCAAAACAGGAGATAACAGACAGGATAAAGAGCCCAGATTCCTCTCCTGGTACCTGGGCAAAAATGTACACCACCGGCAGGCAAAAACAGATCTCTGGGCTGAGCCGAGTACATCATGCAAGTCGTCCCACTCTTTGCATCTCGGCCTCTCAGTGGCCAAGCATGAAGGTTCAGGTTCCTGAGGTTCGGGTGGAGGACCCCATCCTCTGATTTGGAGAGCAATTTCACTCCCCTTTGAAGGCACCAAGGAAGGCAGATGGAGATGTCCTGCAACTCCAGATATCACGTCCTCTAGGCCCAGTACGGAGCAATCAGAATTAGCGTGGTCCCAAACAGGCACAACCTCCTGAGAACCAGCAGAATGACAGGGATCAGTGGCATAACAGAGTTTGAATGGCCATTCAACAGTCAGTTCGTCCCCCAGAGCTCCTTGGTGAGGACATACCCAGGAGAGGAACTAACAACCAGCTCTGACTGCTCCAAAAGGAGAAAACCTCCTCCATAACTTCTTTACAGAGTTCCCACTTGTGGGAGGCCAACGTCTGTCTGATCAAGGCCTCTGCTGCGACATTCTCCCATCCGGCAAGATGGGAAGCAGTGAGAGTTGCCATTCACCCGAGCCCAGAACCACATTCACATTCTTTCTCTGCATAGCAGCAAGGACCCCACACCACCCTGCTTGTTGAGGTAGTGCATGGCCCATGTTGTCCGTCAGATGCCTTCCCCCCCCACTTCACAGAGGGGGGGGAAGGCAACCAGGGCCAACCTGATCGCTCTCAGCTCCAGCAAATCAATATGTTACTTAGACTCAGAGGGAGACCATAGTCAGCTTGCTGCCTATTGACAGGTGAGCGCCCCAACCTGTCAGAAATGCACTCAAGGCCAGGGTTGACAAAACAACACTCCCCAGCAAGTTGTCTCTAACGGTCCACCACGCAAGATCCGGAGCCACCTGGTCAGACACCTGCAGGAGTTATGATATGTGGCCTAGAAATTGTGACCATTGGGAACAGAAGAGCCACTCAAGCAATCCCATGCACAGCCTCACCTCCAGAACCACTAGAATGCAGGAGGCCATGACGTCTAGTAGGTACAAAAAGGCGGAGGCAGGGACTTTCTTTTGAGATTGGAGGGCGTTGATCATCCAAGAGATGTTCGTCACTCAGTCCTCAGTCCTCACCTGGGCAGTGCCCTGCCCAGGTGAGTGTCCAAGACTGCTCTGATAAATTGGAGCAAATGGGACGGCAAAACCTAAGACTTAACTTTAGGGAAAAGCACAAGCTGTGCAACAGACTGCATGTGCGGAGCAGGTGGTCTGACACAAGGTCAGGGGGGCGAGCTCGGACGAGCAAGGTGTCTAGGTAGGGCAGGACATGAAAATATCCCTGCTGAAGGGAGCCACCACCACTGCTAGCAGCTTGGTGAAAACCTCGGGAGCCGAAGAAAGACCAAACTGCAAGATTTTGAACTGGCAGTGAAGCTGGCCTACTGTGAACCTCAGGTACTTCCTGTGCTTCCGATGGATAGGCACATGGAAGGATGCATCCTGAAAGCCCAGTGATTCCAAGCGGTCCTGTAGATTTATGGCTAGCATGATCTGGGCTAGAGTAACCATCTTCAATTTGTCCTTGCGTAGGAACAAAGCAGCCTCAGATACCGTTTTTGACACAAACCCCCATCCTCCTTAGGCACCATAAAATAGGTGGAATACTGTACCAGTTCTATGTGCTCTTGGATAGAAGCTGATGGACCTTCTCCAGGAAGACTGGATCCAGAGGCAATGTGTTTGTGTGAGGGCCATGATCTGGAGGACACTACAAGAAAGGGAGGCAGTAGTCTTGTTGAATGGCCTGCAAGGCCCAAGCATTGGACGTGGTCTTTGAGGATTCCATGCTGAACATTGAAAGCTCTGCCCCACCCCCCCGAACAGGGGAATTGTGGCAGATTACCTCAAAGAGGTTTTGCCCCTTGTGGTGCAGAGGGGATGGTGGCCATAGCCGATCCTCCTCTCGGGACACCTCTACCCCTTTGGGGACATGTCTTTCTTGCAGTCTACCTGGAGGTGCCTGGCCTCGTGGGACACAGGGGGCTGAGGGACATCAGCTTTTGCCACAAACAGGTTCTAGCCATCATCAAAAGGTATGTCCAAAAGTTTAGCCTGAACATCATGAGCAACGCCTGACATCCTCCACCAAGAGTGACGTCTGACCACTGTGCTTGTCACTATGAATATGCCAACACAATTAGCTGTGTCTAGACCCGAATGCAGCATTGGACAACAAGCTTCCCTGCCATCCTAGACCATAGACAGGAACACTCCCACATTCAACACCCCATGGACGTGTTCAGCCGCTTTGGCCACTGCAGACCACAGACCGAAAGAGAACTTCACCAAGGGGTCTGTGAGGTGTGAGAATGAGAGGCGAACACAAAGTTGTCATTCTTAGTGTCAGACATTATTAAACAGAAATGGGTTGGATAGATGCCTTTCTACCCCTATCCTAAGAAGAGTTTCCCTACTGAGGAAACTAAAACTAAGAAGTGTCAAGTCATTAGAAACTTCTAAACTGTCCTTGTGTCCAACACATTCTAATCGGACCCTCACACTAAAACTAAGGGTGCAAGGAAATGTCTCTGACTTACATTGAGCAAAAAGTTTTCATAATCCAAGTAAATCGGTAAATCCAAAAGAAAAATATTTTCCAAGGAGAAACCATTGGATCCAGAGGGTGTTTTCCTTTCCCCTGGTTATTTAGGTAGGATGGCAAAAGGGTATTTTTTCGAACAACAGTTTTTTGATATCACTAAAGCGTTACCAACAGTTCCTTTGGTTCTTTATACTAGGTTAAAAAAATTCTTGTGCACTCAATATATGCCATAACATTGAACACTTCCTTGGTTTCTTTATACTGAATTCGCAAAATCTCTTATTAATATGAACAGTGCCACAATAGGCTTTCTTTTTACAGCTTTGGTGAATCTCCAGGTACACTACCCTGCCAGGAATCCTCCCACAATTGTAAAGTTCTTATTCAGTTTAAAATGCCTGGTATATTTGGTTGCCAGGACTAATTTTATGGATTGCCTAGATGCCCTGGTATACTTCTCTGACAGGTATCTATCCACAATGCCATACAACTTTATACATCTTTGGTGGATCACCTGGGATACTCCCCTGTCAGGATTCCTCCTCTGGGGCTCTGCAGATCCCCTAGTATACTTCGCTGGCAGGTATCTTCCCCATACTCGTCAACTGCCTTGTGTACTCCTTTCACCAGGACTTATCAGTTTCACTATCCTTTTTAATATGCCCTAGTCAAATCAACTTTGCTGTGTTTCAATTTGTTTGCTTAGGATAACACTTGCTTCAGCTTTCCCTCACACTGACATCTCATACATAGGGATTTGTTCAGGTTTTGTCGCTGCACTTTATCTGGTCGGTATTCAAATATTCTCAATGAATTTACTTGCTTGCATGCGTGTCGGCTCACCCCAGAGTCCCCAATGGCTCTGGGCATACTCAACAGTAGTTTGCAGCATTTCCGACTTGTGCTGTGCTTCTGCCATGCCTTTCATGATGCAGACCTTTCTCCAGCGTTTCCAGCAGCTATGCGTTCACCAACCAGCTTCCGTCTGTGGTTTGGTCCAGAGAATGCTGCTTTCTGGCACGACCGTAACTCCAGGAGCTCTGCTGTAGCACCCAGTGCTGAAAAGGTCCTTCTGATGTTCCTGCTGCATAAAACCTTTCTTCAAAATAGAATGTCCAAAGTTGTTTGGGGAGAAGTTTACCAGAGCGATTAGGACACAGAGTGCCTCAAGGTGCATGTCGGTCACCATCTCTTTTTAATGTATATTGCTGTCCACTAAATGACCTCTGGACTAAACTGGGAGAGCCTTTTTCTAACTACGCTGGTGACACTCAGGTCGTCATTAACCTAAGTGATGCCAAGAGGATCTCTCTGATCTACAAATCCATCCAAAATTAAGTAATGCATGTGCCTGAATGCTGCAATGACAGAGCTTTTGATTTTTGGGTCATCACAAGCATGCTTACAATTAGGCAGCAAGTACTCTGGATGTCCTAATGACAACCATTGCATTAGCACAGTGGCTAAAGTGAAACTCTTAGGGGTAGTTCTCGAAGCAACTTTGAGCTCAGATGCTCATGTGCATAAAGTCACCAGCAAAACTCAATATTATTTGAGATTACTCTGGTTGATGAAACCTTACGTTTCTGAAGCCAACAGCCCCACAGTAGTTTGTGCTTTGATTATGCCAGGGATCGATTATTGAAGCGCGTTGTTAGCTGGTGCAAGTAAGGGTAGTCTGGAGAAACTTTAGATTGTGCAAAATGATGTTGTACGCATTGTGAAAAATGTACCCGATACAAGCATATTTCGATCCACAGGATAAATCTGTATTTGGGTCCCTGTTGAGTCTAGAAATTGCTACAAGGTTAGCACTATTGCACACAAATGTCTTTATAGGCCTGCACCTAGATATTTAAAAGGCACTATTAATGTGTCTAAACACAAGAGAACTACCAGGTATACCGATGCTATATGGCGGATTGTCCATAATAGCAAATGGGTTAGAGGCATGGGCAGGTCCTTTGTGACACAGGCAGCCCTGGTATGGAATAATCTCCCAAAGGATCTGTGTACCGATAGCAACCTAACTACCTTTAGGAAGAGACTGAAGACAGCTTTGTTTGTTTAAATAAATTAATGTTAGGCTTTTCTTTTCCGACATTGGTTTCGCCCACTCCTCCTTCTCTGTGCCCAGATGCCTGCATGCTCTGGCACATTACAAATAAATAAATCTCTCCTTCCTTTGCAGCAGGCCGATATGTGTAACTCAAGTTTGCGAGCCGCCGCAAGGATGTGCCTCTTCTCTTTCTCTCGACTTTCTCCAGCACTGTCCTCTTCCGTTCTAATAGCAGCATATTGAGTAAGGATGCCAATTTTAAATATTCTGCGCAGTCGTGCTTCAATCAAACGACTAGTCTGCACACTAGGTTTTCGGAGACTCTCAATCTGCATCAACTCCATCCTCCTTTTTTTTCGCCTGAGCACTTTCAACTTTATGGAAACTGAAGTCCATAGATGTTATGGCATTTCTAAAATGATGTTGTTCAAAAGTTGCATTTAGAGAAACCTCAGCAACATATGAATGGGATTTTGACTAGATTGACAGTATCCCATGAGACGTTTTGGTATCATAGGGCTTTCTTTGGGAGAAGGGGGAAAATACAATGTCTCTTCCGATGGAGTCGCAACTTTCCCTCAGCAGTCGTCTCCTCCCGTAAACCTCCCTCAAGTTACCAACCCTAGGGTCAGGATGAGGTAGCGGCGGCCATCCCCTGGCCACATGGGAGGAGGTCCTCACTGCGGAATTAGTGATAACTCCACTGGATTCATCACAGGTCACACATCTGCATGTGTTCTGACATGTGACCTTGAAACTGATACCATTGGCAACATAGGAGCCACTGGAGCGATCTCATGCACAGCCTCACCTCTGGAACCACTAAGATGCAGCAGGCCTAGTAGGCGCAAAAAGACTGAGGCAAACACTTGCCTTTCACTTTCAAATTGGAGGACATCGACCATCTGAGAGATGTTCACCACTCAGTCCTTGGGTGGCAATGCCCTGCCCAGGCGAGCATTCAAGATCGTTCCGATACATCAGACGGACTGGGACGCAAAAACCTGAGACTTCAGTTCAGGGAAAAGCCCAAGCTGTGCCAGACTGCATGCATGGAGGAGGTGCTCAGACACTGGATCTGAGGAGCGAACTCAAACGAGCTAGTTGTCCAAGTAAGAAAAGACATGAATAGTCTCCGTCCTGAGACGAGCTGTCACCACAGCTAGCAGCTTGTTAAAAACCCTAGGAACCAAGAAACACCTAATGGCGGTACTGTTACCTAGTAGTGTGATGTTAGCCCACCACAAAACTCAGATACCTTCCATGCTTCGGCCTGAAACACTTCGCCAAGGTACAAGCGTTAATTGCACAAAGGGCTAATCTGCCCGATGCAAAAACGTTCTTCCCCCAGGCAGCCTTTTACTCTCCCAGTCAGGTGGAAGAGAAGGACATTTGGATGAATTCAGGTTCACAGTCACAGCCTGTACCACCAAGCTCTCAAGAGAGGCATGAATGGACAAAACAACCAAATACGAGGGGGCAGAAAAATGCTTTTTAATCAACTCCCTGTCAACGGCAAGAGCAGAGGCGGTTCTCTCCCACACCTCTAGTATGTGGGGCCTCCACTGCCACATTGAAATGGCCCTCATCCACGATCTCCATCAATTCTAATTGAATCCTGGGCCGGGATGTAGTAGAAAGCCCCAAGGTCTCACCCACCTTAACTATTAGCCTCTGAAAAGATGACAGAGACCTAACATGCGTGGAGACTGGAAGAATGCCCATCAGAGAGGAGCTACCTAGACAACGCGCCTACTGGAGATCGAAAGCCAGTCCCTGGACTTCCTCACAGAACTCTTCTTGGAAGTTTCTCATCTCTTTGTGCCTTGAGACACATTGTGTATAGGTGCATTATAAATACCCAATAAATAAAAGGTTACAACCCATAGGACATCTGGTCTCCCTCTTCATCGAAGATGTCAAGCATCTGGGACAGGAAGGGTTTTAAAGGAAGTGGAGCATATTTCAGAGAAGCCCTGGCGATGAAGACCAAGTCGGAACCGGTGCAGAGATCTCGACACCTGAAGGAAGAGTCTGGCGGCATTAGAGAACTTCGTCCCTCTTGGTGTCTAGGACCGAGTCTGTAGGAGTGTGGAAGTCATCTCCAGCTGTTACCTTGCTGGTCCGAGAAGACGCAGTAAGTCCTGTAGGCACCAATAGCACCATTGCCAGCACCAACAGCGCTGAAGCCACTGGCACCTTGGTGGAGAGATCTAGCATCTTAAGGCAAAACTGTTCCCATTACTCCAGGGTTGAGCACTGGCTCACAAACGGCACCCGGGCTGCCTTCTCTGAGGAGGGCGGGGGGAGTCTCGGGAGCAATGGCTCTTCTTTCAAGGGTAGGGACAATGCAGATATGAGAATGCGCTCAGAGAGCGGGATCTATTGTGATGCTTCTTTTTCTTGTCCAGCTGCTTTTTTCTTATTCTTCTGCTTGTGCACAAGTGTGACCTAGAACACAGCCATCTGACTTCACCCTTCATCTTGTGGACGTAGGTGAAGGATTTTTGCCTCCCTTTCCCGGAGAGTCTTTGGGTGCATGGACTGACACAACCCGCGGTCCTGGGTGCCATCCTCTTCAAACAAGCAATGGCGGCAAATCTATTGCAGATCAGACACTGCTATCGGTTGGCCACAATCCGCACACGGCTTTAAGTTCAAGGCCTTTGCTGGATTAGGAATGCTGTAGAAGAAAATTCAAAAGGGATTGATGAGTGTTCAAAGGCGAACAGCGTGCGTGGAAAAAAGGAACCAAGGTCACGGGGTGTAGCGCCTCGTTATATATACTTGCCACGACACACATTCCGGCGTGGGGGCACGTAGAAGTAATGGACTGAGCCAACGCGGAACTGCGCTGCACTGCCTGATGGCGGAAAAGTTTCCCCAAGATCAGCTGCACTGTGGATAGGATTATCATAGATGAGGAATCCATTAGAAGAACAAATGACATACCTCTCAGCAAGGTACTTTCTGATGGTTCTTCCTCCCATAGATTGACCTCCTAACCGGCCCTTTGGCAGATAACTAGTGCACCTTATCAGTTCCGTGTCACCTCAGCTGCTGAGTGCTAAGGAAAAGGGTAGAACTGAGGTCATTGGCTGTGGCATGTCTGTATGTTCTGGCCTTGACGTCCCCCTGGCGCAGACCATGTAGTGGCACAGTGAAAACATTTCCAAAGACAGATGTACTTGGGATAGAATATCCTAGTAGAGGACTGTGGGAGAAACATGCATTAGAAAGGCTAAGTAATTTATTTTCTTCTTTTTCCCTCGTGCCTAAAGAGTGCATTGTCGAACACACTAGTTTTTACATTTCATGGGCATTATCAAAACATTCTAAACTTCCTCACAACATTACAATGTATCTTGCTGCAACCATTGCTAGGCCAAGGTCACAACCGATCTGAATGAACAACTCCCATTTTTGTTGTCTAATGTAACATCTTTCTTGTAACCGCTAATGTCAACACCTGCAATTCACCAGCAAGAAATTGCAATAACCCATTGTACTTTTGAAATGTTTAATTTATTTTGAAGCTATTCAAACAAAATAAAATGGCATGCTCTATATTGATATTTTATTTGCATCATGCTCATACACGTTTCAGAGCGCGACAAGGCAAGTGAGGGGAACAAGTGAGAACAAAAACAATGCTCTTAGTAGGCCCAGTGACATTGAGAACGCGCAAGCGCATGGGAGCGGGAAGGGAGGGGAGGGGGCGTCCAAGGAGGGAGGGGAGATGTGGAAAGTGCTGAGTATAGGAATGAAAATCAACAACAAATGGTAGTGCAGCCAGCAAGTGGTAAGGGCAAGGTTTAAGGGAAAGACCGAGGGTGTCCGGTAAGTGCATTGAAAGGGGGTGGGGGGACTGTAGGGTTACAGAGACAGGCACAAAAGAGCAAGGGTTGCCGGGAGGAAGTGCAGGTGCGTGGCAGGGTGGGAAGTATCTGGGTCCGAAATTAGAGGGTAACCAGGTTCATGATGCCTAAGCAGAACAGATCAACATTGAATTGAGTAACATTTTATCACCGGAATGTGTGCTGTAATCCTGCTCCCAACTATATTTTGTCTGTTTTCGTCAAGTACAAATATTCTGCATGAATTCAATAGTTTGCTAAATAGGATTCCAAATGGCAGAGCCAGCCGCTGAATTGGGAGGCCTTTAGCTGCTCCAAAATGAAGTTGTCCAAATCAGAAGATGGCACTCGGCCATGAAGCTCAGCCTAAGCGGGGTGCTAACTGAGAAGGAGGTGCAACAGCAAGAGCCTGTCAAAACGCTCTCCTGTGAGAACAGTTGTTAAGCAATCTTTAAGAGGCAATATCAACAAACCTACGGAGGCACTGGATAGAAGCCAACTCTGTCCATATCAATATACTGAACCCCCCCCACCGATGAGTAAGTGAAAGACTCTGCTAAGCTTTTACATGGTTAACACCTCTGATGATTAAGCAGCTCTTTGTGAAACTAATTATCCTCTGAATTGGGGTGAAAGATTGATTGAATTGGCTAAAGGACTGCATGAGAGACATTCTAGCTACTGGTAGAGGAAGTGATAGGTCCACAGCGCAATGCACGGACGAGGAGTGAGGCGACACCACCTAGATCAGAATCCATTACTCAAACAAGTACAGTGAGACCAGCATAGCTGCATGGCAAATGACCAAGACAGCCCCCCATACCCCCTCCATCTTTGCAGGGCAGAGGCGGTTGCCGCTCCTCTGGCTGAATGAGTCCCACGACACTTGTGTACATCGTTCCGAACCAGGTCATTTCGTGATGCAATGAATAATGCACCTTGACAGGTCGGTTTACTCACAGTCCTGCCAGCATGGGAACCAGCATAACAGACAAAAAACTTTTCATCTTTCCTTCAGCGCCTTGCCCGAGACACATAGTAGGTGAGGGCCTGCACTGAGTCCATACAATGGAATTGCTCCTGTGTCCTGGAAGGGTGAGGCAGAGGAAAAAAACACAGGAAGAGGGATCTTTTGGGAGAGCTGAAAGTCCGAGACCACTTTTGGAAGCAAGAACGGCCTCACTCGCAATGTCACCTACTGTTTGGGGGAAAATGAAGTACGGAGATGTAACAATACCTGGAGCTCACTCACCCATTTTGTGGAAGTGAGGATTGCCAGAAAATTCTCTTTAAGGGTGATCAAACATGAATGGAGGGGCTCAAATGTAGCACTCGTCCGGAAGAACACTAAATTCAAAACCCATGATGGAACAACTAGCATGGGGAAAACTGGTTGCACAAGCCTCAGAAGAACTACAAAAGAGTGAAAAATTTGGAGAAAGAGCTCTGCTCAGGGGCCCTCTTAAAACAGATGGCAGATAGGAGCCAGGACTCCTTCACACTGCCAATTTGGAGGCCTGCTTAGGCCAACAAAAGCAGAAAAGCCAAAAAGGAGGTAGGAAAGGTGAAAGGGTCCCAATCTCTCTACCGACACCAAGATGAGAATTTATGACACCTGCAGGCATACATTGACCTAGTGGCTGGTCACCAAGCCGAAAGGAGTACATCCAGGATGTTGCCCGAAAAAATCCCACTGCTTGTATCTTAGCCTCTCAACAGCCAATCATGAAGGTTTAAGCTAATGAGGTTTGATTGGAAGACCCCCATCCGACTGGACGACAAGGTCTACACTAGACAGGAGCTGCAAGAGAAGGCATATTTACATGTTTAGAAGCTCCAGGTATCACATCCTCCAAGCCAGATCTGCAGTGACCAAAATCAAAGTGACCCAAACAGGTGCAGCCTCCAAGAACTAATAGTATGACAGGGATTGATATGATATGATAGGTTATTTATAACGTGCTTAATACCCAGAGGTTTCTAAGCGCTGACCCGGGGATCGAACCTGTGTTGCTCCGTGTCATCTTGCATCCAAGGAGAGCACTTTGATGCTGAACTGTCCTCCCGAGCTATCCTCTTGGTTGGAACGCACAGATAATATTGAAGTTCTACCGTCAGAGCGTCCTCTAGAGCTCCCTTCAGAGAAAATTCCCTGGAGCAGAACAACTTGCACTTCCTGTTGACAATAGAGGTGAAGAGGTCCATCTGAAAAGTCGCCCCCAAAAAAAGGAGATCTCCTTCAGAACTTCATCGAAGAGCTCCCACTCGTGGGCAGTCAAAGTCTGCCTGCTCAAAGCATATGAGATGATGTTCACTGTCTCCAGCCAATTGGGTGACTGTCAGAGATGCATCATTCTCCACAGACCAGAACCAATGTCACATTTTTGTTCTCTGAACAGAGGCAAAGACCCAAACCACTTTGTTTATTGGAGTAATGCATGGCCATTGAGTTGTTCATTAGGGCCAGTACTCACTTGCGCCACACTGAGGAAAGGAAGGCAACCAGGACCAGCCATATCAACCTTAATTGTAGCAAAGTGCTGTGTTCCTATGTCTCTATGGGAAACCATAGTCCACTAACCATCATATCTAGGAGTTGAGCGCCCCATCCTTTCAAGGACACATCAGTAACCAGCGTCAGTTGTAACAAGGGTTATTGAGTAACACCTGAGGCAGGAACCAGCTCCAGGGCTCGGAGGACATGTATCATCTTGAAGATGTGCACCACTCAATCCTCCGGAGGAAAAACCCTTTCCAGGTGAGTGTCCAAGACAGAACAGACGGCTTAACATGGGACTTCCTGTAGTTTAGGAAAAAGCACAAACGAAGCAATAGAAAGCATTTGTGGAACAGATGTGCCGACACCTGATCAGGGGAGCAAGCTCTGAGGTGGCAGTCGCCCAGGTAGAGAAAGACATGGATGCTTTACCTTCGGAGGCAAGCCAAAACCACTTCCAGCTGTTTGGCGATGACCCTGGGTGTCAAAGAAAGGCTGAACGGCAGGACATTAAGTCAGTAGTGGGAAGACCCCATCAGAAATTTCAATTACTTCCTGTACTTGAGAAGGATTGGCACATAGAAGTAGGAGTCCTGAAGATCCAGGGACTTGTCAGTCTTACATATCGAAGGCTTGGTGAACCTGGGTCAGGGAGACCATCTTGAACAGGTCCTTGCACAGGCACAAGCTCAAGAGCATCAGATGCACGATAGGATGCAAGGAATCTTTTCTTCAGAAGACAGAGCAAAGGGAATACCAGCCCCTATCTTGTTCCAAGCATGGTTCAATGGCACCTTTCACCAGAAGCTAAATAACTTCTTTCAACAGGAGGGCCCGGGGTGGAAAGGGGCTGGTAAGAGGATGCTCTGGGGTACGTTAAAGAAAAGGAAGGTAATAACCCTGACCTGCAAAGCTCAAGTATTGGACGTGGTATAATGCACTCCTCGCTCTCTCTGGAGTATAATATTTGAAGTCCCCTTCAAAGGGGCTTCGCACCTCAGGCTGCAGAGGGCCCTTCCAAGATGGCAAATCCCCCTCTCCAAACTCCTCAGCCTTAGTAGTGGGTTTGGAGGCATAGTTGCTGCATGCCCGAAGGCAGCCATACCCTGCAGTGGTGGGCGTAAGAAGGGAAGGGCCACAACAACCTTCCTCTAGCAGCAAGAAAAGAGGCACACCAGCCCAAGGATTTCACTGCTGCTTTGGATGACAAACAGTTATGGCACCAAAGAGATTGTGACCGTTTAATGGTATGCACAGGATTTCCCCTGATGACCAGCAGCAAACCTAAACATTCTCATCCAGGAGTAAATCTTGAGGAGAGTTCCACTGGCCATGATATGTGCCACACTGTCAGCTGTGTAAAGGCCTGCTTGCAAAATCTTGGGAGCCACTTTTCTGCCATCCTTGACTATGGCATTGAAGCCCTCCCTTATGTCACCAGCTGGGAGATTTTCAGCCGCTTCCGGCACCACAGTCCAAAGGCCAAAATAAAATTGGCCAAGGCGCAGGATGAATTGGCTCCATTTAAGGTAAGGCTGTCCGAGGCAAACTCCTTTACCCCACCATAGGCATCCACAGCCTCTTGCTGTGCAGCTCACGGGGAAAGAAATAGGTAGTCTTCAAACTAGATGTTGCAGAGTGCACCACCAAACTCTCCGGAACGCATGGGTGAAGAGAATAGCCAGGGCTGAAAGTGTGGGATGATGCTTCTTAGCCAAGTTGCCCCCAGCCTGGGGCCTCTACTCAGAAACCGAATGTTTCCACCACATTACCCATCACCATCTGCAAAGATGGATGAGGTTTCACTGGAGTTGGCGCCAGAAGAATGTTGAGCTCCAGGGACGAGTCAAAGCCGCTGGCCTACTGTAAGTTGGAGGCTAGATCTTTAACCCTTGCTGGAGAACTCCTATGGGAACTCACACACGCTGGAGAATTGCGGTTCAAACCCAAATGGGATGGGATCAGCTTCCTTGTCAAAGCCTTCAATCATCCTTTAAATGTATTTGCCAATCAGGAGCGGGGAATATTCCTGTGGTGCACAAAGAGATCAGCACCCTGTGGCGGGTTGGAAGATGGAGGCTGACACTTGTAGAACATTATGAGTATAGTTTATTAAAAAAATAATAAGGCCTCTCTTTCCTTCGTGCTAAAGGGGTTTCCCTGCCTATATAAATAACTGAAGGTGCTTGTCAGTTGTTGGGAAGTCCGTACTGACTATGTCCTCTGTCCAAAACAAATTCTACCTGACCCTACCACTATATTAAATAACTGAAGTTACACTGGGACACGGTCTCCCCTTTTCTGGTTTTGTCTTGTGACAATGTCTCTACTTAGTTCATAGTTCTCTTCAGTAAGATATCTTCAAATAGTCTCTTGCGACCATCTGGACAAGCTCTTTATGTACTCCCCTTTTCTCACAGTTATTCCGCAAGGGTTTGTATTACTCTTACTTATACTTTGATCCAGGAGTATGGGTCTTTCTGACTTTTGTAATTCCAACTTCCGTAAATTGATTATCCATTGTAGTAACTTATCCTTTCTCATTTCCTGGGTTTCCTCAGTTGGACTACTTCTTCCTTTATTTGTTTCACTTGATTTCACTTCCCATTTGTGTTTAGACACTACTGTCTCAGGCTCATTCGTTACTCTCGAGATCACGTTAACACAGTTACACTTTAATGGCTTTACATCTAATGTCTCATCAATTTCACTGGGATGAGTTTCTCTTGGTGCACAGTCCTCAATTACTTCTTTTTGGGATTTATTTGTAACTCTCAGGATTATATTAACATAGTTCCACTTTAAAGGCTTTATCTTTAGCCATCTCGTCAACTGTACTGGGACGAGTTTCTCTTGCTTTATAGTGATGCCCCAGCAGCCTCCTGGTATTCTCGTTCTCCAAGTTACCTCTGTATATCTGCAAGGAAGTGCTTTCTGGTTCGGCACACGCTCAGGTACTCTTCTCTTGCTCTGTATCTTGTCGTCATTATTGTCGGTGTCTCACACACCATCTTCTTCCTCACTGCTACCGTGTTGGACCACAGTTCGCAGGGCGTCTCATGGACTCCCTGGTCGGGTGATTCCGGCACAGTGCAACGGGTGCACTGCCCACCACGAAGTTGTTGTGGTCACGCCCTCAGCGGAATAACGTTTCTCTTCTCCTTTCGGTTCTCTCTTCTTGGAAATGTCAAGCTTCCAGCATTTCCCTCTGCTTCTCAGGACTCCTACGAAAGTCACAGGCTCAGTGGATCTCCTTGGCTCTGCCTCCCCAGGCGTCACCTCGTCAGGGGGCTTCCCCCTGCTTACGTTCCTCTCCCTGATTGTGCTTTGTCTATCCTCGGCGTGCTCTCGCCCATCAAAGGGTGTTTTGGCTCTCCTCCAGCCTATTCATCTCAATTAAATATACGCCTCTCCTTTAAAGAGTCAGGTTCTATTTCTTGTGCGCAATGGGAGATTTTAAACTTTTCTTCTGCCAAGTCCTTGGTGCGTACAATGTTCTTCATATCCGATGGTCCATATGTGCCATTACGGTGGATACTCTAGGGAGTTCATCGGAGGAATGGAGTCCTTTTGCCCCAAAGGGGAGTCTCTCCCAGTGAGGTACCACATGCTCAGACCCCTAGGGAGGGTCTTGCGGAGCAAGCTCACCTCCCTATCCTCAAAGGGGGGACTCCCCCCTGGGAAGAGGGGACACATATCCTCAATTCGTCACAGCCTGGAGGTGAGGCCGTTGGGCATCAGTCTGGATCAGAGTCCAGGTCTCTCTGCCGGTTCGTCCAAGCGCGGTGGGACCCATTTGTTTTTAAAAAAATCATTTTTATTGGCATTTCCATTTTCTTTCACATTAACTTTTCCCCATATTCCCCCCAACACCCTCTGTTCCTCTCACCTCTCCCCACTGGATCCAAATAAGCTGTACTTGTGAGCTAGGTGAATCTGCCTCATCAATGGCGCTCATAAATTACATGATATCTAGAACTTTTTTTACCTTTGTGGACACAATGACATCCTATAATCCTAATGAAGGAAGGATAAAACCAGACCCCAATATTGTTTAAACACTGCTTGTTGCACATGAATGTAGTATTACCTATTCCAATGCAAACGAAATTCCAAACTTTTATTATTGAATCATGTTCAGTTGGAGCTTCTTTCTGTCTCAATTTCTGCCCCAACGCTAATAATGCTGCAATTATCAACACCATATAGTCTTTAGATTGCGATTTGGTCTATTTTTTTAGTCCCATTATCCCAACAAACATTCTGTCATGCCTAAATTCTGCTTTATGTCAAACAGCTTTTCAATTCTTGTACTTATAACTGCCAAATAAGGTTTAATCCCCTGATAATTGCACCATATATATGAGCCCACTCTCCTCTGTCAGTACAGCCCCTCCAATAGTGATGTGACTTTGTGACTACAATTACCTTGTACCAATTTCCCGAAGTTGTATGAGTTGGGTTAGCTTCAGTATATTTCTCCATAGGAAATCCCAACGTCGACTCGCAATTATTCATATAGGGCCACAGGATATTTTCCATACATATGTTATACATATCATCTGCAGAGCCTGGAGGAGCAGGAGCTCCCTCCATCTACTGCTGGAGCAGTAGTCAGCCCAGCATTGACACCCCTGAGCCCTGCCTGACCCCAGGTATGCCACAAGCTTCACTCAGCTGCATTTAGGAAAAAGGCAGCGCGAGTGTTCTTTTCTCGGCAACTCGCGGCACATTATTTATTAATATCCGCGCCGCACCTACTTTGCCCAGTGGCCCTATTTCACCCAGGATTTGCCCCCTCTTTGCACCTGGAGTGCATCCATCCACCATGAGGACCCACGAGGTCTGCACCATTCCAAGATGGTCGACCTTCACCTCATGAAGCCTCTACACGACCCCACAGCACTGCAAGCATCGTGATTGGCTCCTCTCCCCTACTTGTGAGCCAACCACAAGCCGGCAGGCTTGGAGCCGGCCCACCACCAAGGGACACACAAAGGCACTGTGCCTGTCTCCAGCCTGTCTACGCCGTCGAGCCTAGGGCCACGACCCCTTCCCTCCATCCTACAGGGTAAGCATACTGCCCTCCTTCACAACTCTTCCTAATCCTGTAGCCAGTGACTTGAACTACTCCCCAGCCATCACGGACCTGGTGCACATGCACCCTCTAACATTGCCACGTCCGAGGTGCCCCTTGCACCGCTGTGCACACAAACTGCCACATAATGCTTAACCTGTATCTGCTTAACCACCTACCTACCACTACTCCTACGCAACCCTTATCAAAAACCACTGCCTCAGGTTCTCGCACTGCACCAGCATAAGTATCCAGCCCACTCTTGCCTCATATTAGCAACATGTTTTTTACCTGTCTTGCTGTAGCCTGATTGTAAGTGCCCATTTCTGCACTTTATTAGCAAATTCGAATCTACCCTAGGCCTGTTTTGCTGTAGCCTGATAAGTACCGAGACATTGGGCCTCATTACGACTCAGGCGGTAAGGGTTTTACGGCGGCGTAAACAGCGCCGACCCTTACCGCCTGAGTACGAGGTCCCTTAGCGCCATGGCGGACTTAACACCTGCTTTTAGCAGGTGTTAAAATCCATGGCGCTAAGGGACCATGGAGTTAATTACGCCACCGTAATTTACGGTGGCGTAATTAACGCCTTCCCCACTCCCATTATACCATATGGGGCAAAATGGGAATGGGGAAGGGAAAATGGGAAAATGGGGATTTACCGCCCCGCCAAGGTTGGAATGGGGCGGTAAGTCCGCCTACCACCATGGCGTAAACGTAGTTTACGCCATGGTGGTAAATTCACGGCCTAGGCGGTAACTTACCGCCTGGGCCGTAATGAGGCCCATTGCTACATTAATTGCAACTCCTCACCTGCCACCACACCTCAAGATACTTGAGAACCAACTAGTCACGACATGCAGTCGATGTCCTCTACCAGCCTCTACCTCACCCAAATAGTCATTTTAGGATCTCTATCCTTCACTGCAAGCAGCTACCCTGCCAGCATCCCTAAGACACACCACGATCGCCAACTTACTCGTCCCTCCACCATGCTCCACTGCTCGGACCCTCCATCGAATCCCGACCTAAACGACCCAGCCCTGTGGCTCAAGCACTTTGCAACCAAACCTACACCAAACCTCCCATGTACACTACAACACAGGAATATCAGACTTAGATCTAGACTGCCCAGACCACCCTGTATTCAGCACAATCGCACTCCTCCTACACAACCCAACTTACCCGCAGCACCCAGCCCCCCCGTCCACCCCACCTACCTCAGCGCTAATGGGAGCCCTTATTAATGCAAGATCCCTCACGGCCCATGCCCTTGATATCGCAGACCTCATCACTGCCCAAAACCTTGACTTCTTAGCCATTGCCGAAACTTGGCTACATGATGCCTCTGGCCCACTTCTCGCCTTATCCCTACCCAAGGGCTATACCTTTATTAGAAATGACCGTCACTCCAACCTCTCTAAAGGAGGATGAGTCGCCTTCATACATAGGGACAAGATCACTATGAGAGCTGCAGACAACACACAATTCAGCTCTGCAGAATCACTATCAGTGAAACTTTCCCTCTCTCCCACCAACACAGCAACACTCCATCTTGTATACAGACCCCCAGGTCCACTGGGATTGTTTATTGATTATGTTGCCTCCACCATGTCGGCTAATACCAAGTCTAACTCCCAGATATTGCTATTAGGCGACTTCAACCTCAGCCTCTCCGATCCCAAAACCACATGGCCTCTGAAGTTGACACTACCCTTTCCAACCTAGGCTTCCAGCAGCGCATTCGTGATCCTACACACAACAAGGGCAGAACGCTCGACTGGTTAGCTGACCTAAATTGTAATACCAATGTCATCTCCAACGCTGCTAGCGCTTGGTCTGACCATGTTATTACCTTCCTCCTGCCAGGCACCAACCTCCAGCCCACACCTACCATAGCCCCCGCTATACCCACCAGATATAAAAAGGATATCACCAGGGAGAAACTGCTTCCTCTCATCCTCCCTTGCTTGAACACTTTTGCTTCGCAGCATAAGGATAAGGACCCCACTGTTTTAGTAGACGCCTTCAACAGCCTGATGATCAAAGCCATTGAGAGCATAGCCCCACTAAAAATTTGCAAAGCCAAACAACAGTCCCACCTAAACTCCTGGTTCACTCTGCAGCTTAACGCTTTGCGCAAAGAAAAGCGCAAGGCTGAAGCCCTCTGGAAAAGTCATCCCAGCTCAGCTAATAAAGCCTCCCTACTGATCACCTCTCTCAACTATCATGAAGCCATCCTTCAAGCCAAAAAAGAGACCTATAATTCACGCATATCCCAGAATTAGAATCCCCCTCACCTGCCCCTGACGTGTGCACCAAAGACAGCACGTGGTGCAATAATATACAAAACGCACTTCTCAATAAAATAACCACGTTGCAAGCCAAAATCAACGCCAAACAAAACTCCCTCCACACTCCTATTTCCAGCAATACCCTGCCACCTAAAATAACCACCCCAGACTCCCTGGTGCCATTCAGCTTTACTCCGCTCACCGCTCTGGAGGTTGAAAAAATCATCTGCAACTTAAAACCATCCAATTGCCAAGGGGACGCATGTCCAGCCCAGATCATCAAGGAATCGGCTCATGACCTCGCACATTTTATTACCACGTTTATCAATGCCTCCTTTCAATCGGGAGTGGTCCCTAACAACTTGTAGGATGCATGGGTCATCCCCCTCCTGAAAAAACCTACTTAGATCTGGAGGTCCCAACCAATTACAGGCCCATCACGACGGTCCCTTTTCTGCTAAAAATCTTAGATAGAGCAGCGTATCTTCAGATACAGAACTACCTGGAAACGAACAATCTACTAGGCACGAGACAATCCGGCTTCAGACCTAAGCACGGTACGGAGACTGCCCTCCTAGATCTCAAAACCCAAATTGAGGACTTTAAAGACAAAGGCAAACTAGCCTTGCTATTACTATTAGACCTATCTGCAGCCTTCGACTTGGTCAACCATCAAATCCTCTGTCACCACTTGAAAACGGCCGCCCACTTCTCTGACAAGCACTAACTGAATTCAATCCTTCCTGGATAACAGGCAAATGAGGGTATTCTCCCCTACCGCCTCTGCTGACCCTGTGCCAGTCCCTTGCGGGTTCCCCCAAGGATCGTGCGTATCCCCTACCCTCTACAATGTTTTCACTGTCTGATGTGCTTGACTATCTGGGTGTCACCTACACCAACTATGCCGATGACACCCAGATACTCATCCCCATCACAGGCGATTACACGGTAGACTCGAAATCCTTAAATGACATATACTTCGTCATCCAAACCTGGATGGCTCACCATGAGCTCTGTCTCCATGACGACAAGACAGAGCTCCTCATCCTAGGCACACAGCAAAGACTTAACAAGCTGAACCCATTGTTCAACTCCTTTAATATCGATGGAAACTCCATAAAAGTTTCCAAAGACACCAAAACGCTCGGAATCTACCTCGATTCCACTCTCTCCCTCCACAGACAAACAAATGCAGTTGCGGCCGCCGCTGCTTACACCTGCAAGCTGATCACATCATGCCGCCCTTTTCTTTCCACTCATAACTGTACTATCCTTGCCAGGACTTTGGTCATGTCCAAACTGGACTACTGTAATGCACTGTACCAAGGCACTAATCAAGGCAGCTTAGACAAACTCCAGGTCATACAGCCATCAGAGCAGCCCTCAATATCCCGAGATCAGCCCACATCTCGGAAACCAAGAAGAACCTTCACTGGCTGTCAGTCACCCAAAGGATCTCTCTAAAATCGCTTGCCCTGACATACAAATGCATGAATAACCTGGCCCCCAGCTACCTCTCCTCACGGTTCACGCAGTATACCCCATCTCGATCTCTAAGATCTACCTTCAACCAGAGCCTAATGATCCCTAGATACAAGCTCCAAACAGCCGGTGGATCCAGCTTCCCAGTTTTGGCAGCCAAATTGTGGAACTCTGTCCCCCCTACCATCAGAAACCTTCCTTCTCTGAATCTGTTCAAACACAAAGCCAAACATTGGCTAGTCACATCTGTTGACCAAGCAGCACTCTCAATACTTGATTACATATGTATCTCTGTACAAACTACCAATGTGTTTGATTACTATGTCAATTTAAATGTAACCTGAAATGTCGTAATATGATGTAACCACTGTTGCTAAGATATGTGCCCGGTAGCCTCCGGGCCTAGTTTGCGCTATACAAATAAAACAAATACAAATACAAATGATCAAACTAAAGCTTTTACTCATGTTTGGGAAATTATGTTTTTTTCAAACGGGGTGAGTGATCGAAATGCAGCTGCTTTATTCTGTGGGTCCAATATCCAATGTCGTAATTGATGCTATCGGAGCCACTCCTCCCTAACCCCAAATATCTTTTTGCATTGCTCAAAGGACTTTACCACCTGCCCCTGCATCCTACCTCTCAACTTTCGACACCCCGCTTACCGCCATTGTTAGAAATCCCCACTCTCTATCCAGGGTAAGAACTGTGGGTGAAATAGATGAGTGATGGGGTTGAGGAAATGAGATTTTGTTTATTAACCCTTTGGGTGCCATGGGTATTTCCCCCCCAGTGCCAGGGCCTTTTATGGTGATTTCGTTAAGTGGCCATTCAAAGCCTTGTAACTTTTTTGTTACATGAGATATCTCGGCCAAATTGGGCTCCTTTTTTTCTCACATGTAGGCGGTCATACTGCCACCCAGGAATCTTAGGTTGCTTTAGGGGGGGCAAGAGAAAATAAGCAAAAAGGGGGAACATTTTCAAAAAATGCCAATAAAATGATGTACAAAGAAGCCTGTTTTTTTTTCCTTGTAAGAGCTAGAATGGTTGGCTGTGCTGAATTCCCCAAATTCCTGGCTTTTAAGAACAGGTTGAGTGGAAACGAAAAAAAAATATTTTGATGTGGTTATCAACTGTTTTGTGAGAGGTAGGCGATTTTGGCCATTTTTGCCAATTGGACAAGCATGGACGGAATGGAAGAAAAGGTTAGGAAAGCCAAATTGGAGGACAGAAAGGCATATATTTCTGAAAAGTAGACAAAATTCCAAGTTTAGGAAGGGGTGATTTGCGTAGGTCAAGCAACAACTAGGTAGGGGAAAATGCCATAGATTGGTGGGAAAAGCGGGAAATAGACCGAAAAAAAGGTATGTGTTGGACATGGTTGGCTTGGTACGGCAATGGCTTCTATGAATTTTGAGAAAAGCAATGCTCCGCTACATTCCCCCGACGCTTGCAGTTAGGAAAGCACACATTTGTTGTAGTGTTTTACAAAACAAGCAATACCACAAGCCAAACACTGTGCCATGGTACACAGGAGGTTTATGCTCACAGACTGAACAGACGCACTTAGCATGTGTAAAATCGGGAAAACCAATGTGGTGAGGAATGGCAAGCATCCATTTTTTGAAAGAGCACAGGCAGACCTTTTCAAGGGTAGGTGACTTGTGCAGATTACAAAAGTGTATGGTGCCTAAAGCAGCGACTAAATGTAGATCACATTTGAGAAATGAAAGGGTTGTGTGACAAAGGGCACCAGCAAATGGGTCAGAACGTTATGAAAACCAAACAAACACAACACATGTTATACCTTCCTGCGTTCCCACAGGTGTCGCGATGAAAACGGTACCTCACATGTGTGCGTGTACCTACCTGGGCGCCGAGGGGAAAGCCTAAAACACAGGTAACCCCAAGTCTGTTTCGACAGTTGAATTTGACACTTTCTCCAGACAAGCACAACATACAGATATGGGCCTCGGGTGTCCAAGCCACGAAGGAAAACAGGGAACCCCATGCATTTCCGTTAAGAGGACACGCGTGGGAATCTGCAGAGGTATGATTTGCGCAAATCGGCCCAGAATTTATGACCTAGACACCCCCGCAAAGTCCGAAATGTGTGGAAAAAAACACATTTTCCGCACATTTCACTCGACGCACCCATCGAAACACGTCGCCAACACCACATAGCCTACCGTCCCGCGTTCCCACAGGTGTCCCGATGAAAACGGTACCTCACGTGTGTGGGTGCACCTACCTGCCGAAAAAAACCTACATTTTTCTATTTGTCTGGGGTTCTGGGTAAAACATTCTGGTCGGCTTTGCGCAAGTTGGACCTCTGTGTATTCACACGGGTGTCCTCTTTTGGGAAATGTATGGGGTTCCCCGTTTTCCTTGGTGGCTTGGACACCCTATGCCCATTTCTGTAGGTTATCTCCCCAAACCCTTTTGTGGTTATCAGTGGGTTAGCCTTTTCCCTTTGCGGCTAGATTGGTGCACCCACACATGTGAGGTATCTTTTTCATCGGGACACCTGTGGGAACACGAGAAGGTATGACATCTGTTGTTGGCGACGTGTTTCGGTGAGTGGACACAGGGAAAAGTCTCTGAAATTGGCTGGAAATTAAGACAATTCTCAGACATTTCGCTCTGGCCACCCACCGAAACACACCGCCAACAACAAATGGCCTACATTCCCGCGTCCCCACACGTGTCCCGATGAAAACGGTACCTCAAATGTGTGGGTGCACCTACCAAGGGCGCAAAAGGAAAAGGGTAACCCACTGGGAACCCCAAGCATTTTTGCCACGCCCATTTTGTTCATGTGGGCAACCTACAGATTTAGGCCTAGGGTGTCGAAGCCAGCAAGGAAAAAAGGGAACCCAATGCTTTTCCCAAAAGAGGACACCCGTTGGAATCCACACATGGCCAAATTGGAGGAGCGGCCCATCTCATGTAGCCCTCCCCAGAGGCAGAAACGGGGGGCTGTCCTGCACTCCTCCCTGGGCTACGGCGTCCGTTCCTAGGAGCAGATAGCTTGTCCCAGGGAGGGCTGCATGACATGGCACCCACTCCATTTTTTTATTTTCAAATTTGTTTATTGGCATTTGTTATCTTACAGTAAAACTTCTCGGCCTGCATTCAAGAGCAGGTATAGTGATACTTGCTTAATAAACAGTAACATTTTTTTTTTATAAAGGAACGTAACAACATTTAACTGTCTCCTAGTTTCAACTTCTTTGTTCAAAAGTCTTGGCAAACATTATGGTGGGATATCGGGAGCACGAGGCGAGGGGGGCTCCAAGTTTCAGGGGCTGGGCGTGATCTGTGTCTGTCTCTGCCATGGGTGTTGTGTTCCTGCGACGCAGTGTGGTCGGGTCCTTTTTCATTCATGGGGGTTTATCATCTGGGGAGGAAAGCATGCTAATGGTTATTTCCTTCCATGCCTCCAAGGTAGAGCTTGATTCGTCAGTTGACCTGTTGACGCTGTCCTCCAATGCTCTTGTTTCCGCGTTAATCCACCCGTCTAGTTCATTGCGCCATGCCTTATGATTCGGGCCTGTGGGTTTTTTCCAGGCCATGGCAATTTGTCTTTTGGCCAGTATACAGGTCAAGTCCTTGAGTTTCACCCAGTGTTTGAGTTTGGCTTGCCTGGGGTGTGTTCCCAGAAGGCACTCCTCGGGGGACCACTTGTAGACGGGGGAACCCGCTTTTTCAAAGGTCTGTTTTATTTTCATCCATAGGGATTGCGATTTGTTGCACTCCCAGAACATGTGAAGTAGATCTGCCCCGTCTGCGTTGCACCATGGGCAGTGGGCTTCCTTTTGTTTGTTAATTTTCGCTAGCCTGCAGGGGGTCAGATATGTCCGATGTAGCATGCTCAGTTGTATAAATCGAAATCTGTGCTTTCTGGACACAGCTTTGGGGTATGCTAGCGCTCTGTTCCATTCTCCTTCTGAGAGTTTCCGTTTCAGATCTGTTTCCCATCTCTTTTTCATTGTCTCACTTTTTGGGTTGGGTATGTCGCTGAGGTGGCTGTATATCTGAGAGACCGCTCTCTGTCCCTCTCCCAGGTTATATAAATAGCGTTATAAGAGGGGCTGGCTCTGGTTCCTCTGGCCAAACGTCCCATTTTTCCTTAGCCGTTTCCCGTATCCTGCGGTACCAGAGGAATTGGCCAGCTTGTATGTCGTCCTCTTTTTGTAGTGACTCGAACTCCCTGAAGGAGCCTTCGTCATACAGGTCCCCCCCAAGTATAGACACCTTTCCTCTCCCAGTGTCTAAGGTGAAGTAGGCCCATACTTGATTTGCACATGTCTTGGATCAGTGGGATTTCGGGAGAGTACGGGTGTTTCAGCTGGGTTATCTCCTTCGCCCTTTGCCATATTTGCCTCCCCAGGGTGGCGATGGAGGGTATGTCGCTCAGTAGGTGTTGTGGGGCCCATATGAGTTCTCTCAGGTATTTAGGGGAGATCATGGATTGTAATAGGGGTGTCTCGGACGTGGTGTCGTCGGCTAACCATTTGGACACAAAGCTGAGTTGAGCAGCTACATAGTATGTTTCAAGGTTCGGGTGCTGGATACCGCCTTGCGCGTATGTTAATACTAGGGTAGAGTGTGCTATTTTGTGTCTGGCCTGCCCCCAAAGGAAGCCACGAACGATTGAATCAAGCAGACGAAAGAACTTAGGTTTGATGTAGTATTGTACGTTCTGGAATTTGTATAGGAACCGGGGGAAGGACAATCATTTTAACTACTGAGGCCCTGCCCATCCCTGATAGGGGAAGTTTTGCCCAGAAGCTCATTGATTTGCGTAGTGCGAGTATCGCCGACACCGTGTTGTGCTCATGCATAAGCTCCGGGGTGTGCATTATTTGGATTCCGAGGTAGCGGAATGTCGTGGTCTGCCATTGTATGCCTAGTGCGGGGAGCTCCTCCCTGTTTCTGCTTCTCAGTCCTGCCAGTGGGAACAGGCAGGACTTAGCTCTGCTAAATCGTATGCCCGAGACCTTGGAGTAGTTGTCGAGGACCTCCAACATGGTTGGAATGTTAAGGTGTGGATCCCTGACGTACAATAGGACATCGTCCGCATAGAGCGAAATGATGTGGTCCGTCCCGCCAAGTCTTACCCCTGCATCAAAGAACTGTTTCCTGAAATAGATTGCAATGGGTTCCAACCCGAGGATATAAAGCATGGGAGACAGCGGGCATCCCTGTCTTGTGCCCCTACATATGTCCCATATTGCCGGTACATGTCTCCCTCGCAGTTTTCACCCGAGCCCTTGGTCTGGTGTACAGTATTTTGACCCATCGAACAAATCCCGGACCAAAACCGAATTCCTTTAGGACTGCTAGCAACCATTCCCAATATATAGAATCAAATGCCTTGATGGCGTCTAGCGACAGCAAGGCATATGGCTCGGGATTCGCGTCTGTTTGTTCGACTATGTGTTGTAGTCTGCGTAAATTCATGGTTGTGTTGCGTCCCGGTATAAATCCGCATTGGTCTGTGTGGATAATATTGCCTATGAGTCTGGAATGTCGTTTGGCAAGAATTGTGGTCAATAATTTGACGTCATAATTAAGCATGGCTAGGGGTCGATATGATTCGCAGTGTTCCGCCGGTTTGTTTGGCTTGAGGACTGGGATCACAAGGGTTTCCCTCATGCTGTCAGGTAAGATACCTCGTTCGTATGTTTCCAGGAAGACTTTGTGTAACAGTGGGACCAGGGAGGGGTCGTATGACTTATAAAATTCTGAGGGCAACCCATCAGTGCCCGGGGCCTTGCATGTAGCCTGTGACTTAATTGCCTCAGCTATGTCTTCTGCAGTGATTTCAGCATCTAAGGCTTCGGCTTGTGTAGGGGAGAGCCTGGGTAGTCCTATTTCGTCTAGGGTGTCCATTATCTGGTCTAGGGGGATTTCAGCTTCGTGTGAGTACAGGTGCGCATAATCATTTTTAAAGGTGTCATTTATGTTATGTTGGGCTTGATGTACGTTGCCGTCCTTGTCCTGTAAAGAGGTAATTGTGTGCCTGGGGTGTTCTTTCCTGCAGAGCCAAGCCAACAGCCTACCAGGCCTGTCAGCTTCTGTGTGTGCTCTGTTCATTCTGGTGGTATAATCAAACTTGGCCAGTCTATCCCAGGCCTTCGTGCATTCGACTCTAAGGGCTTTGAGCTTGTCTTCCCGTTGTTGTGGGCTTAAGGGACTGTTATCGAGCCTCTCTAGCTCCCTTTCTCTTTGTGTTAGTTCGTCTTTCAACTTCTTTCTCACGCCTCCGGCCTTTGTTATAATTTCACCCCGTATTACTACTTATAGTGCTTCCCATATGGTGCTCGCGTGTTCTACACTCCCTGTATTTATCTCTATGTAGTTGTCTATTGAGTCCTGGAGTTCATCTTTAAAAACTTGGTCCTTCAGGGCTTCAACCGGCATTCGCCACATGGGCATGGGTGGTCGTGGGCCAGCATGGTTCCACTCTATCACCAATGGAGAGTGGTCAGAGATCGTCTTACCCAGGTACCGTGCCTCCTTCATCTGGGGGAGGTGTTCCCTTCCTACGAAGACGTAATCTAGTCTCGTGTGGAGGCCATGGGGGGACGAGTAGTAAGAATAGGTGCGTGTCTGTGGATGTAGCTCCCTCCATATGTCTGCCAGATCTAGTCTATCCGTTACTGCGCTTAGTGAGGTCGTAGCCGCTGATGGGGTCCTAGGCAAGGGTAGGGATCTGTCTAGGTCTGGATTGTGGGTGCAGTTAAAGTCCCCTCCCCAAATAAAAAGGCCATCTCTGTGTGGCGTGACTCTAGCGTACATTGAGTCGAGGTGGGCTGGGACATTGCTATTGGGGAGGTAGGAGTTCACTATGCAGACTTCTTGCTGTTCTATGCATCCGAACAGTATCACGAACCTGCCCTCTGGGTCTTTTACTGCTTTCTTTAATTGAAATGGGAGTTGGGGATGGATCCATGTATAGACCCCTCTAGCGTACTTGGAGTAAGCGGTTCCGTACCCCTGCCCACCCCAGTGTTCCTGGAGTTTGGTGGTGGATTCTGCAGTGCAGTGTGTTTCCTGTAAGAGCGCTATCATTATCCCCTTTCTGTGTAGATAGGACTTAATTCTGTTCCTTCGAAGGTAGGTGCCGAGGACCCTTACGTTCCATGTCATAATTTTTATTCTCATCGCCATGTCATGGGGGGTATTGTGGTGGTCGCAGTTTTCCAGGCGGGCTCCCGTGGTCGGGGTGTTTCTGGTAAGGAGTTTTATCTATGCGCCCAGGTTCCTGGAGCGTGTTCCCTCCTCCCGATTCCCTCTCTGCAGCTGGCATATTGTAGTATGGAGATTTATCAACTTTTTCAACTGTCATTCTAATGAATGAGCTAACTAAACCATTTAACTGTGAACTGCCCCCAGCAGTTGCGTAGAACTTGCAGCGCTCGGGGGCTCCCGATCCTTCTGGGCCTCTCCAGGCCTTCCGGTGCGGGCTGCGTGCAAGCATTTGACTCACACATCTCTTTTGGGGGGCGCCCATTGGCGTGGTCGTGTGTGGTGCCTCGTGCTTCTGCCCGATATTGCTATCGTTATGTTACGGTCTGGATTGGCTGAGTTGTACCTCTGTATGGAGTTGACGGCCGGTGATGGCGTTCGTGGCTTCCTGCTTTATCCGTTGTTAGTCCTTGGCGGTTCCTCTCCGTCATCCGTTAAGTTATTATGCTCGAGCCACATGTTTGCTGCAGCTGGGGTCTCCAAGAAGAGTGCCTTCCCTTTGTAAAGGACTTTGAGGCGAGCGGAGTAGAGCAGCATGTATTTCAGATTAAGTTTGCGGAGTCTCGCTTTTACTGTTATGAATGAGTTCCTGGCACGCTGTACTGCGGGGGTGTAATCTGGGTATACGACAATTGACGAGTCTTGTCTTTTGATTTCACCTCCTTCCCTGGAATAGCGGAATTTTGTCTCTCTGTCTCGAAAGTTTAAGATTTTTGCAATGATCGGGCGTGGGTGTGAGCCCGGTGGAGGGCGCTTTTGAAGGGATCTATGGGCGCGTTCTACTGAGAACCCTTGCAAGAGTTTTCCTGCACCAATTTCTTGTTGCAGCATTGTCTCTATAAATTCTGTGGGATCCGAGCCTTCCATATCTTCGGGAACACCTAGGATCCTGATGTTATTGCGCCATGCTCGGCCTTCTGCGTCTTCGGATCGCGCTTCCAGCCTTGCCACTTGCTGTTCTAAATCTAGGACTCGCTTCTTCAGGTCTGTGGTGTTCTCAACATTGACCTGTAGAGTGGCTTCATTGGCGTTGACTCTTTCGGTCAGATTGCGTGCGTCTTGTCGCATGAGCTGCATATCCACTTTCATTTCGTCAATCTTGCCTTCAATAGAGGCGCGGAGCGCTGCAATGGCTTGATGGACTTGTGTGCCACCAGTTGCCGCTGCCGTGTGTGATGGTTCATCGGTGGGTATAGGGTCTGACTGTGGCAGCTGTTTAGGCCTGACCGTCGTGTAGGTGTCCATTGTCATGGATTTCGGTTTGGTTCTAGGCGGAGACATCCTTTCCCTCTGGGCCGCCGTGCCAGCCTCCACTGTTCGTTGGGTGCCTATCCCGGTACTAAGTTTCGGTGAGGAACCGGAGCTGGGGACCCCCCCTCTTCGTGCGTTATTGCAGCGTCTAGTTAGATTCAGCCCCCGGTGATGTTAGGGGGGGAGGGGGTGATCCTGGCAGCGTCGAGTCTTGCCCCCGTGTGGTGTGGTACCACCCGGGTTCAAGCAGTTCAGTGTCGCCGTAATCAGGGATGTCTTATGTTGGGCAGGGCAGCTAGTCCTGGTCCCCCTTCCCACAGGCCCCGACGGTTGGGCTGGTGCCCTCGTTATATTTCCATAGCAGCACTGTTATCGGCGTTGGGGGTCGTTGTCCTGTGTCGCAGGCCTGTCTCCGCGGTTCAGTCCGTTGAGGTCTGGCCCCAGAGCCGTGTCTCTGGAGAGGGTCGATTCCCTCCTCCTCGCGTTCGATCACTAGTGACGCCCAGCGCCTGTGTTGTCGGGCAGCGAGAGGAGGCCCTCGTCTCCGGCTCTCGCTGCGCAGGGTCCCTGCTCACTCCTAGCAGACGGCGGTCCGCGGTCTGCAGGTCGTGGCGTTGCACAGTTCCACAGTGTCTCCTTCGGGGGCCGAGAGCGAGCCCAGGAGCTGGGAGTTAGCTCGTCGAGAAGGGGGCGCTAGGGATCGCAACGGTCACCGCCATCTTGGATCCTCAGTGGCGTCTCTTTGCTCGCCTCGTTCAGGGTGTTGTTGACTCCGATTTTGTTCGAAGATCGGATCGCTGCAGCGGGGAGAGGTTTCTCTTTCCAGTCGTGTATTTTTGCAGGGAATTTCTTGGCCGTAGTTGCCTGTTGCAGTAGTCCAAAGGATCGCGGGCAGGAGCTTCGCAGATGCACGTCTTTACGGCATGCGCGCTGGCCACCATGGCACCCACTCCACTGCGGCTGGGCGAGGGGGTCAACGGCCCATCCCATTAGAAAATTCCCAGACCCTTTGGGGGTGAACCCATAGCCCCCCTAAAAAAAGTTCCACCATTTTCACTTTTTTCCTTTGGTAACCCAAATCCCCTTGGTGCAGAGAGGCACACTGATGTGCCAATCTGGCCCCAGGGTGCCCAAACCTTATTGCCCCACCCACTTGGGGGCCTGTCCCACCATTTTTGGGGGACCTCTCCCCTCTCACCCCGAATGGGTGGCGGGGTCACCTCATGCAGGCCTCCCTGGGCCTCCTACAAACAGCTGCGCGAGGTACACCCCCCTCCATTTGGGGTGGGGGGTGAAGACCCCCAAAAATGGTGGGACAGGCCCCCCCAGTGGGTGGGACAGTAAGGTTTGGGCACCCCGGCACCAGATTGGCACACCAATGTGCCCCTCTGCGCCAAGGCAAGTATAGTAAACAAAGAAAATAATTCAAAATGGCAGGCTGCCCTTTAGCAGGGGTTGAGGGGCCCCCTACACCGCTCTGGAATTTTCTAATGTGAAGGGGGGTGCATCTCTCCACCCCCACCCCAATTGGAGGGGCGGCGCATCACATTTAGCCCTCCCCGGTGGCAGATATGGGGGGTTGTCCTGCACTCCTCCTGGGCTCAGGCGTCCCTTCCTAGGAGCAGATATCTGGTCCCAGGGAGGGCTTCATGACATGGCACCCAATCCGTTGCGGGTGTGGGGAGGGGTCACTACCCCATCCCATTAGAAAATTCCCTGACCCTTTGGGGTGCCCCACAGCTCCCCCTAAAATGTGTTCCACCATTTTCCATTTTTTTCTTTGTTTACAAAACTTGCCTTGGCGCAGAGGGGTATATTGGTGTGCCAATCTGGCCCTGGGGTGCCCAAACCTTACTGCCCCACCCACTGGGGGGCCTGACCCACCATTTATGGGGCCCTCTCCCCCCTCGCCCCAAATGGGTGGCGGGGGCACCTCATGCAGGCCTCCCTGGGCCTCCTACAAACGGCTGTGTGAGGTACACCCCCCTCCATTTGGGGTGGGAGGGGAGAGGGACCCCAAAAATGGTGCGACAGCCCCCCCAGTGGGTGGGGCAGTAAGGTTTGGGTACCCCGGCGCCACATTGGCACACCAATGTGCCCCTCTGCGCCAAGGCAAGTTTCGTAAACAAAGAAAAAAATGGAAAAGGTACTCTACACTTTAGGGCGGGCTGAGGGGCACCCTAAACCACCAAGTAATTTTCTAATGTAATGGGGGTGACCCTCTACCCCCCCACACCAAATGCAGGGGGGCATCTCATTCAGCCCTCCCTGGGGGCAGATAAGGGTGGGCCATCTCATGCAGCCCTCTCTGGGGTCAGATGCTCCTTCCTAGGAGCAGATATCTGCCCCAGGGAGGGCTACAAGGGGTGCCCCCATTTCCCCTTGGGGTGAGGGGGAGAGGGCCACCCCCTTTTCTGTAAAATATATCCCTGGTGGCTAGTGGTCCCCCCACTCCCACCCAAAATTCCCCTTTTGTTTTTGTGCTTTTCGTTTTTTATTTTGCCCCCTTCCCTGGGGAGGAGATGATCAGGGTTGTACACATGTGCCCCCATGCTTTGGGTGTCGGGGGGGCGAGGGCTGCTTACTGTAAGCAGCCCCCACCTCCCCCCCGCATTCAAAGACATCCTGGGTGTCTAGTGTGCATTGCTGCCCGCGCATCAAGCGCCCTGCGCCCGATCCGCGGGCAGCAATGCTGTCACACAGGGTGTCGTTGGAAAGGGGAGAATCTCCCCTTTCCAACGACACCATTTCCGAAAAACTCCCTGGTGGCTAGGGCCCCCAAACCCCCTCCCCCGTTCCCCCTTCCCATCATGTATTTTTATGTTGTCATTTTTTATGCCCCCAGCACTGGGGGCAGATGGTCACCTGTCTGCCCCCAGGGGTCTTTATATATGGGCCCCCATGCTTTGGGGGCCGGGGAGAGGGCTGCTTACTGTAAGTAGCCCCACCTCCCCCCGCATTCAAAGAAATCCCTGGTGTCTAGTGTGCATTGCTGTCTGCGCATCGAGCGCCCTGCGCCTGATCCGCAGGCAGCAATGCTGTCACGCAGGGTGTCGTTGGAAAGGGGAGAATCTCCCCTTTCCAACGTCACCTTGCCCGAAAAAAACCCTGGTGGCTAGGGCCCCCAAACCCCCTCCCCATCACGTATTTTTCATTTTGTCTTTTTTTTGCCCCCACCCCTGGGGGAAGATGGTCACCTGTTTGCCCCCAGGGGTCATTATATATGTGCCCCCATGCTTTGGGGGCCGGGGAGAGGGCTGCTTACTGTAAGTAGCCCCACCTCCCCCTGCATTCAAAGACATCCCTGGTGTCTAGTGGCCATTGCTGCCCGCGCATCGAGCGCCCTGCGCCCGATCCGCGAGCAGGAATGCTGTCACACAGGGTGTCCTTGGAAAGGGGAGAATCTCCCCTTTCCAAGGACACCCTTTTCGAAAAAATCCCTGGTGGCTAGGGCCCCCAAAACCCCTTCCCCCCCTTCCCATCACTTTTATTTTCTTCCCGATTTCTTTTTTTATGCCCCCACCCCTGGGGGCAGATGGTCCCCTGCCTGCCCCCAGGGGTCTTTATATATGGGCCCCCATGCTTTGGGGGCTGGGGGGTAGGGAGGCCGCTTACCTAGTAAGCAGCCCGCACTCCCCCCGCGTCACAAACGGATCTCTATTGATCCTGACACATTGCTGCCCATGGATCGCGCGCCCTGCGTGCCCGATCCCTGAGCAGAAATGCCACACAATGGGTATCGTTGGAAAGGGGAGAATCTCCCCTTTCGAACGATACCCGCCTCGATCTCCGGCTTGAAATACAGCTGGAGATCGAGGTGGAGAATAGTGAACACTCACCTTCTGTTTTCACCGCAGCAGCCCGAAATGGCTGCTGCGGTGAAAATTACTTTCGCACCGAAGTGAAACTGAAGGTAATATAGCCCGCTGGCAGTGAGGGGGGACCTCCCTTCATATAGCCCGGGGGTTGGATTACAGTTTTGAGCGGGATTGCTCAAAACAAGGTGCCAAAAAGGACGAGCTATCTCGTCCTTGGCACTGCACATGCAATTCCAAGGACGAGCTATCTCGTCCTTGGCACTGTAGGGGTTAATGCATCCCATGTATCTTCCACTAGAACCGTAATCTGGCAAATATGTACATTTATAGTTCTATTAGACTTATTTAGCCATAACACCTGAGATAACATTGCCCCCGCCAGTGCCCTATCCGCTCTGATGCAGATTTTACTTGAATTTCCTGTGAACCATTCCCTTATAACCCCTAGTTGTGCTGCGTTGTAATAGCTGTTAAAATTCGGAAGCGCGAAACCCAATTTTTCTTGGTGCCATCAATGTTTGAAGTGATATCGTGGGGTTTTATTCTTCTCTAGAAATGCATTTATAATTTTATTTGTTTTTTTAAAAAAATGGATAGTGGTATAGGTAGAGCTTGAAAGAACTAAAACACCCTAGGTACAACAGCTATAGTGACCTCGTTATGATAACCCCTAGATAGAGAATACCCTCTTCAGACCATCTGAATGTGGAGCATTTCTGTGTGTGCTCCTATAAATCTCCACCTACCGATAAATAGAGTATTTCAGATTTATGTTTACTTTAAATCCTGCCACTTCTCCAAAGTCCCCTATTTCTTAAACTACCATGCCTAGTAAGCGATCAGGTTCAGTCAACATGAGCAACGTATCCATGAAAGCTATAATTGTGTGTTCTTCCCTCCCACCCCCCCGAACCCTGAAATGGTAATCCTTTCACCTTATACATAGTCCTTATCCTAGCAAGAAATGGTTCTAAATAAATGGTGAATAGTGGGTACAGTAGACACGTTTGTTTGGATCCCCTTTTAAAAGCAATTCGTTGAAATAATTGTCCATTAATAGCCACAATGATGGCGAGTGATAATTCGCCTGCACCCTTTGTACAAACTTTGATCCAAACCCCATATGTTCCACCATATGGAAAAGGAATTTCCTCAATTTCAGTTTTTTCCACTTTTCATCTCTTCACCGGGGCATTCAAACCCTGAATATTATAAGTCAATAGTTTGAATAGACTTCCCCAGTGACCTCCCAGTAATCACCCCTTGCCCTTACAACATTACAATTTCTATTATGCTCTGCAACGGCCCTATTATAGAAAGCCATAATCCTCCTGAAATTCACACATTGTTTCTACAAGATAGCTTTTCTGGATCCCAAATCCCCCAAAACCCCTCTCTTCCAACCGCCATTCTCACCCATTACCCAACACCCACCTCCCCCAAACCAACAGACCATAACAGCTCCCTGGGTCGGATCAAAGTTCATACTGACCCCAAAGGATTTTTGCCCCTGGAATTGGCCCGAAACAATACCCTGAGATATAAACTGTTGGGGTGTTCACTAAAACCCTCCAAATTATTCAAACTGGTGCCAGAGTCACTTGGATCAACACAAGGGCCTTGCTACAAGTTGAAAATCCACCAGCGCACAGAATGTCTTCCTATTCTCTCATGTGGACGCTCTCTCACATAAACGTTTATCTGCCCGACTCTTCTTGCGGCAACCTTCAATTATTGTCTAAAGAATAACTTCCCCATATTGCAATGTCAGCCCTTCACATAAATCACCAAACATCCTAGATCTCAGGGGCTCCACAGGGGAGACCTAGACCCCCCCCACAGCACCCTCAACCATTCCCATAGTCTGTTTCTGGCAGGAAGAGAGCATTGAAAAGGAGCTGGAAACCTGCGTCTTCTCTAGTCTGCAGGATACTCAGTCCTTTGCTACAGGTGGAGATAAGCTGTTGCTTAGCTTCCCACGAGAAGAGAAATCTAAACAGGAACATCCATTTATACCCGACTTGCTTTTGGATTAGAGCTTTCACAACCAGACCCAAAGGTAGATTGGGCGGGATCGTGGTATAGTTGTACCTTCACCCCATTAATCCTTGTTGGGCTTGCGGTCTGTGCTGCCCTAAGAATATTTTCCTTTTGGCCATATGATGTCATAGCCACCAATACATCTCTTGCTCTTGATCCTGGGTCTGATCTTTTGGGTCTGACGCAATTGATTCCTTCTATTTGGATGGCTTGAATGGATGAGTCTTCAAGCAAATCTCCAAAGAAATGTTGAATCGTATCCCTTAGGTTTTTATCGCCTACATCCTCAGGCAAGTTTTTAAGATGGATGTTGGACCTTCTCAACCTCTTTCCAATTCTTCACAATGAATTTGGAGATTTTGGGAGAGTCTCGAGAGATACTCAAGGAGCTCATCATTTTTCTTAGAATCGTCCATAATTTCTTGTACAGCACGCTCATTTTTATCTGTGCGGTCTTCCAATTTAGAGATCTCTGTTCAATTCCTGCAAATATTGTTTAAACTCCCCCTTTAGTATTGAGTATTGGTCCTGGAACAACGCAGTGATCTTTTCTTGAAACTCATTGAGGCAATGAATCAATTCCTCCTTATTCACCACCATTTGCATTGTGTGCCCCTCCCACTGTTCATCAACTGTTTTCTCTTTTGATTGTGGGCCTCCCATTGAGTTTGTTCCGACGCCAACAGCAGTGCAGACCCCTTTCTTATGTAAGGCGTTGAAGTTTAGATTGTGCTGGAGTATCTTTCACTTTTGCCCTTGGTATTGGGGTAGTATGTGCTCAACCTCCATTAGGGACTCTTCCTCACAAATCACGATGGTGCAATTCAGTACCCGTTCTGGGGAGCCCGGTGCCGGCCAAGATGGGTCATTTAGCAACACCAACCTGTGATGTCAAATAACACTAGACCACAGGAGCGTCTTACGCTCCTTTTCTCTCATCCTCAGATTTACTCTGCTCGCCTGTGTCTGTGAAATGGGGCAGTGGGGATCCAGCCACACTTTCTCAAGGCAGACCCAATGAGGGCTCTTTTCTATGTTTTTTCTGAATCAAATTGTTAGAAAAAACCTCCAACATAGGAGATGTCGTTTTCTTTTCCCTCTTTTATCTGCCCAAAAAATAAGTAACTGGTCTTAGATTCATACAGACTAAAGAAGGGCCTCCTTTCTTATGAACTAAAATTTGTTTTGAACTCTCGAGCATAGGATTTGGAAATTCAAGCTTATTGAAAAACAAGAGAGTTGGTTTGAGGCTAAAACCATGCATTTATGAGTATTACACCTTCTGAGTGTTAACCAATGTTTGAAAAACAACACAGTGGCTGAGAACCTGCAATTGTCCCACAGGAAAATTGGGGAGGCAAGAATGGGTTCTTCAAAGTGGGAGTGGAAAAATTGGTTTTGTTGAACCCCCACTTGATCAGCTCCTCTGAACACTGAGAATGGAAATCAACCATTACATAAATATGTAAATTGCAGTATTCTTGTTATTCAGCATGAGTGTTGAGCACTAGCTCTAATTTGTCACATCAGTTTGACAAAGGTTGTTACAATCTGTTCTTTACTTCACTTATCTTTCTTTCCACTATACATGACTAGTTTTGGAGCCATGGAGTTTCTCTGCACACTGGGTCTCTATCTATACTTTTGAATCCACATCTCCTTTTCTCAAAACATTGGGTCTTATTTTTCTTAACTCTAGAAAATTGTAGTTCTTTGTACTTTAAGAACAATTTGGATGTTGCAGTAGAAATTGAATGTAGGTTAGAGAATTGGTCATTTTGTACATGCAGTGATTACAACAAGCTTATAGCTAATTATATGTACATTTTTATGTATAGTGTGGTTTTGAACTAAAGACAATAATAATAATCAATTACCAATTCACTACAAAGTGTCATGATGTGTGGTTTTTCTTTGGACATTGATTACTTGTACACATAATGATGTGGCCGGGACTAGGAGTAGTCCAGGCCCAGAGTTTCATACCTTAATGATATTGCATGACTAGAGCATGTGTAGTATCATTATTTAGCAGCATTTCTTTCATTTTTGTGTTGATCTCACTTTCTCAAGGGACCTTCCAGGACCGGTTTTAAAGTTAAATCTCTAGTGTCTTGGAGTCACAATATGGCTTGTTTCATAGGCCGTACTAGTGTGTATTCTTCCCGTGCCTTCATTTTCTCTTCACACCCCAGAGATCCCAAGGAGTCTGCCTTATTTACTTTATAAGGAAGTCTTAACAAACGCCCCTGGTACCTGTATGACATGGAATAATGTATAATTCCCCTATGGCAGTTCTTTTCTGTTTTGTTGGGCTTATCTCTAAAACCTACTACCGGGGTCGGCAAGTGCTAGACCCCTTCCACAGTACTCTGTCAGGGTTCCATTCACTCAAATCAAGCCTCCCACGATCTTCTGACAGCACTCACCCGAGATTCCCCACTCGCCTCCGGGGTCAGAATCTGTGCCTTGGTTTCAATGCCGCCCCTGCCTCCTCTTAGCGTTTATCTGACCCTCTGAATCACATCCCGCAGATACCATCACCCACCGTTCAGCTCCACCAGTTGTGCCACGCCCTCATAGATCCCGGCGTCTTGTTCACAGCGTTTCTATGGTTCGCCCCCGTCCCCCCCGTTTCTTCTGAGGATGGATTTCAGAGCCCAGGTGTTCCGGGTGGTGTTAACAACTTCCCCCATTCAGTCATCGCAGTGCCAAAAGGATAGGCATTGTTATTTTGGTGGACCTCCTGACTAAGCTAGGAGGCTCACATACTCCTCCCAGCGGGCGCCATCTTGGAATCAGAGGACCCCAATTTGAGCCTAAATTACTCCAGAGTGGAGGTTTCGATTATAAACAGTACTTGTGGAATTGAGACTTCATAGGAGTACCTGGATCAGTGATGACTCTTTTTTGATGAGGAAGAATGGTGCTTCGAAGAGCAACTGGGGGAGCGGAACATTGTATTATTGTCTTTCTATGTGGGGGATCAGATTGTGATCACTGCAAGGAACCACCCAATGTGTCATTAGAATCTGTCTAATAGCATTAGATTTAGCACTAAAATTAGCTATAAACCCAATAGGAGCATTATCTAAGGATTCTAGTATTTCTCATTATGAGCAGTCTGGTTTTATCGTTTTCAATCATTCACTACGCTTACGTGATTTAGCTCTGATATGTGCTCTCGATTCTATAAAACGAGAGCACATTAGGGAGCTAAATTAAACATTGTCTGATTCTTTGCAGAGATAAAAGTCTGCATAAAACAATTGGGAGCCATCCAAAAATAACCCTTTAGAGCGTGCAGGGCTGTGCTCAGAGTGAGCCTGTACCAGTGCCACAACCATTTTAGGCCTGCAGTAGGGTTTAAAGATGCATTAGTAGCCACACGGCTACCATACTAGCACATTGGGCTACTAATGCCGTAAACATGATTGCACCTCTCGTGAAGTCAAATCTATGTTGCAGCAACCTCCAGCTTACTCCACAACACACATGTAGGATTAAGGAACAATCCTAGGACCACAATGGGGTAATTACGGAGGAATCATAGCACAGCACATGAAAAAGGGTTGTAGTGGCAGAAAGATTTCAGTACTAGGTGCACCACCAAATTCATTGATGAACAATTTAAGGCAAGTATCTCGAGTGCTTTAGGTCACTTTAAAAATGTACATTATCAGAGCCATTCCCAAATTAGATTACATGAAGAATTTAGAGTGTTTTGTGGGAGTGAGAGGGACTTTACTAGGTATCCAACAGGAAAATGCCATCACCATCATCGAACAAGACCCAAAAGTAAAATTCAAAGCCTTTTGTTTCTGAAGTAAGTGGTTTCCAAATAAAAAATACAGGGAGTCTAATAAGTAGCCATGTTTTACAACACAATGGCATTTGAAAATCTCTTGATGCTGTGCTTTATTTGGAGGCAATATTGATTGAAAGAGTTGAGATGGGCATTCACAGTGAGAGGATTTAGGAAGGTTCACAGAAAAATCTTTGTTCATAAAGGGTGCAGAGGCTCTCCAGGTCTTGCATCAAGACAGAACCATTTAGTAATCTACACCAGGTACCACTTGCATATCATTGCAAATCTCTTGATGCTGCGCTTTATTTGGAGGCAATATTGATTGAAAGAGTTGAGATGGGCATTCACAGTGAGAGGATTTAGGAAGGTTCACAGAAAAATCTTTGTTCAAAAAGGGTGCAGAGGCTCTCCAGGTCTTGCATCAAGACAGAACCATTTAGTAATCTACACCAGGTACCACTTGCATATCATTTTAAAAAAGGAAGAACATAGCCATAGGAAAGACAATGACTTCCCAGTACTGCATCCAAGCTGAATGGAGATTCCGGGAATGGTGGATTGTCAATTTCTGAAAAAGGTCATGGGGACCAACGAGAACATAAAGGAATGTGAAATAATGTTGCCTAAAGATGCATTGAGCATAAATTCACCAATGCAACAATATTCTGGGCCTCATGAGCCTTAAAAGTGAGAGAATCAGTTCAAAACTACTTAAGCCTTGGGGAAAGCAAAGTCTGCCTTTACACACAGCAACATTTGAAGAGTAGAAATCATTGCTGCACTGAGCTTCTGGGATACATTTGATTACTCTTAGATTCAAGACTTTACCTACAAGAGGAAATGTGAAGACGCCCTTCGTATTTCCTGTACGCACAAGTGGATTGGCAAATTCTCAGATTACAATGAAATGTATCTAATTGTTCTTTGCAATTAAAGACTTTTCAAAAAACATTTAAATGTTTCATACAAACACAAACACTGGGTGTGAGAAAGCTCCCATAGCAAGGGAGCTATTCTAAGCCAAATGACATTTCCACCTCATCCCGAGTACTTGCTCTAAGGGTAACTGGGCTGTCTCCTGCTGCCATAGTGGCTGCTTAGACTACCAGGAGGGATGCGTGGCCCTAAATTGACTGCACAGGTTTCTGAATCTACATCCTCAATTAACCAATTGTGGCAAGTTGACAAGAAACAGACAATCTACACATTTCTACTTTGTCCATGCGGAGTTCAAACAGGGATTTGGAATACTTATTGAACTGCCTTGAGGATGAGCCGGAGGTGGTCGAAACACTTGTCGGCTGAACTATTTTACTATTTGGACAATTAAAATGCGATCAAAAATATTGTACTTTGCTGGCAAACTGTATTGAATTTGATAATCTATACTGAGCGCATTTTATCACAACTGGATTCTGAGATAATTTACAGGGTTGAGCGCTGACAATCAAGACCCGATTTTTGTCCTTCATTCTTTCACATACTATAGGCATTACGGGTGGTCTATAGGTCTCTGGTGCATGATGCCTCCTGCATCAATATTTACCTTGGGGCTCGAGCGTCTTCCGCTTGAGGATCATACCGCTTACATTCCTTTTGCTTGTAATAATACACTAGAACATCAACTAGCATTCGCTCTATGTTACAACCAAGATGGGAAGAGAGGAAGAAGTGGACAGACAATGTAGTACTATGGTTAGCCTAAGCAGAAGGGGGCAAAAGCCAACGTTTTAAAACCACCCTCAGTTCCTGGTTCAATCAGAGCAAATAATCTCAAAGCCATGATGTCATGAGCTACTGGAAAGGAAAGAGAAAAGCTCTGGTACACTTATAATCATCTGAAGGTTAAATCTTTCAATTATGTGAAGGCTTAACGCAGGATGAAATAATTTTTTGACATTAACAAAACTGTACCCTCCCTTTTACTTGGGAATGAGAGAACATTTTTTGCTGCTAAATCACAATGCACTTTTTAACTGGTCTTGTTTATGATCATATTCATTATTATGGTTATACGTTTCCTTTTTTATAAAATATTTTTATTAAATGATTTTTAGAACAATATTTGCCCAATTTACACATAGCCACACCCACCCCCAAAACTCCCCCTGGCTCCACTTCCACCCTTCGCCCCTCCCCTTGCCCCACACCAAATGGACCAGAAGGAAATCCCAACTCACAATGTGAGAGTTGATTCAGTCTATGATTTTCAAAGTTTTTAGTCTGTGTGGGGAAAAATGGACGTGCATAGAAATAATTAAGGAAGGTTTCCACACTCTCCCAGTTCAAACAGAATGTCGCATGGTCTTGCTGAAGAGTAAGTAACCCCTTCCATTGCCATATAATCCCAAAATCATGAACAGTCTGGGGTTCCTTACACTTATACCTCTTGGCTAGGAGCAGGAGAGCAGCCAATAACAATATCATGATGCCCTTAGCAACCCCTCTACTCTGCGGAACAGCATCTGATCACCATAGACCTAGCATGCAAACCGGTGGTCTAGTTGTGAATTGGGCACAAAGGTTCCACACATTGGCTTCATTATTGAGGACCAAAATATCGACGCCTTCGGGCAGGACCATCAGATGTGTAGGCAATCTCCCCTGCCCCCTGTCTGCACAATCTCTCCAGCAGTTGGGTGACAAGCCTGGCATGTAATCATGTAGGAATATAGTGCGAATGTGTCAATGGTTTCTTTTGCTCATTTGTATCGATCTGATGAGCTTAGGAATATTTCACCCTAGAAGGTCCCAGTTCTCTCTGGGAATGGGTTCCCTCCAACATGCCTCTCATTTAGTCATACATGACCACAGCAATTTGGGGCAACAGCCCATTATCAATTTGAGTATGGAAGAGATCAGTTTGTTGGATCCTGACTGCATCAGCAGGAATTTTTCAAAGTGGGTCAGTGCCCCTACGGCAGCTGCTTTATTATCTGGGTTCATGGCTCAGTGACTGATCGGCAATGCCAGAGCCTTTCCTTTTTATTTATCAGGAAGGACCGTTTACAGTCCGCAAAGGATGTAATCTCTGATCCCTGGAACATATCTCTCAGTTTACAGCAGCCAGCTTTCCACCATTGTTTGAATGCATTCACCTCACACCCCGTGGCAATATCCAAATAGAGAGGCAATTGGCGAGGTATAGGACGATATCCCATATTTGATAGTTAGCCTATAATATGTGTCTCCAGCCAATTATGTAATTTTACTCAAATACATGTTCCTGGGCATATCTACTTCATGGGCCTCATCTAGAGACTTACCCACGAGAGCACTCTCCATTCAGGCCCAAGTCTTACTGTAGTCTTTTGAGAACCATTCCCAGATTACCAGAATTTGTGCAGTCTCCTAGTAGACCATGGCATTTGGAAGGGCCAACCCTCTCCTAAACCCTGGGGATGTGAACAATTTACATGTCATACAAGGTCTTTTGTTGTTCCAAATAAATGTTGAGATTGTGCCTGCAAGGGATATAAAGAAGGCCTTTGACAGAGAGCTAGGGAGAGCCCCTGAAATAATGAAGAATCCTTGATTTTAACCAATACAATTCTGCACAGCCAGGAAATGGAAAGCAGGCACCACCTGTGGAGATTCCTCTTGATGTTCTGAAGGAGTATGGGGTAGTTGGTCACAAAGTTTGTCTATGGAGGAGATAAGCGTGACTCCCAGATATTTGATGCCTCTCTTTGCCCACTTGAAGAGCGAGCATGATTGGGACATGAGCAACTCAGGCTCTTTCAAAGTTGAATTATGGATTTCTGACTCGTCTATATTGACCTGGAGGTCCGAGATTCACCCAAATGCCTCAGGCTCCCTCTGTACCACTGAGAGGGAATTTTCTGGGTTCATTAGGAACAGGAGCATGTTGTCAGGGAAGGCTGAAACCTTGTGTTCTTCACCTCGAAATGTAATACCCCAAATTTCCCCAGCCTTCCTCAAACGGTGGAGGATGGGCTCCAGAAAGACAGCCAATAGGAGGGGATACAGGGGGCAGCCCCTTTTTCGTGCACTTACTAAGCAGACTTTTACTCCAAATGTTATCATTTATAGATCAGCGACTTGAGGGAGCAATGCAGGTAGACCTCAGCATGTAGAGATAAAAATGCCCAAAGCTCATTTCTCAGAGAGCAGCAAAGAAAGACCACTCTACACAGTCAAAAGCCTTCTTGGCATCTAATGACAGAAGGATCGACGGTGTGTCCGTGATTACTGCTTTTTATGTGAGATGTAACACCCTTATGATGTTGTTGAAGATCTGGTGGTTATTCACGAACCCTGACTGGTCTGTGTTTATCGGAGAAGGAAGCAAGGGATTTAGTTGTTAGCCAAGACCTTAGTGTACATTTTAGTGTCTACATTAATTGGGCTATAGGGAAATAGGACCCGCACACAGCTGGATCTTTGAAGGACTTGAGGATGAGGAGGTCTTTGGTCTCCTCCACTGAGGGAGTAATGCGGCCCGATGAGCTAAAGGATTTGAAAAGTATAGTCAATTTAGGGGCAATGAAGATCCACATCTTTTATAAAAAATGTCTGAGTAGCCATCAGGACCAGAGATTAGTAGGTTCTTGATTACCCTAGCAAACGTCCTCTTCAGATATTACTCCCTCAAGGCTCTCACGGTCTTATAGGGTAATCTTTGGCAATTGAACTGTTTGAAGATATTCGTCCCACAAAGTCATTGAAGGACATCCCAAAGCATATAGGTGTTTGTAGAATGTAATAAATTGCTCATGTATCCCTGTCGTGATCGTGTTTATGTTACATTTGTCGTCAGTTTATGTAGTTATCTTTCTAGTACCCCTTTGATCTCTGAGGGTTCTAGTCATAACATGTCTGTTATATTAGACCAACTATAGTAATGGTGCTTGGTGTGCAGTATGGCATTCTCAGCTTGCCTGGTTCTGAATAGATCCAGCTGTCCTGCTGCGGCTCATTAATGCCTTTGAGTTAGCTCTGTTCAAATTGTCTACCATCGTTTGTTTAAGCGCGTGAAGTTCTTCCTCCAGATCTTGTCCAGTGATCAGAGTAGTTTGTCCCTTTGGGACTTCAGGGCAATTAGTTCCCCTTGGATAACTGCCTTGAAGGCATCCCACGTCATGCGTTACGAGGTAAGGGAGGGTGGCTATTTTGCAAAATATTCCCCAATTACCTTCTCTATTTTTTAAATGATCACCAGGTTTTTAGGAAGCTCTGTCGGGAAAACTCCACTTCCACATGCTGCTTCTAACTTTCGGGAGGTTAATCCTAGCTGGAACTGGAGGGTGATCAGAAAAGGAAATTGAGCACAACTCCACTTCCTCCAATCTGCCTAGCATTGAGGCTGAGATCCATATATAATCTATTCATGAGAAGGACTTGTGAATGTTTGAATAAAATGTAAATCCCTTCAGTGGGCCCTTAGTTTCCTTCCATGCACCTCTCAGTTTTAATCTTCCCCGGCTATTTTAAAGTGCCTTGGAAGGCACTCTATCCCATTGGGGCCTGCCTTGGCTTCTTATCTAATGACAGAGAACAGGCAATGTTAAAATCTCCCATAAGGTTTATATCCCCTATAACGAAATCTCCCAGTTGAGTTACGGTTGATCTAAGAAAACCGTCCTGTCCCATATCAGGGGAAGAGAGTGTAGCCAATGTGAGTCAGTGCCAAGTAAAACATTTACAAACAAAAAGCAACCGCCTTCATCCTAATGCATCTCGCCAATGTGTATATTAAAACTACTCCTAAAGCTAAAAGAACCGTGCAGGTCATGTTGAGAGCAGTTGCCTGTACTATCCCTGTGTAATGTTGAAACCTTATTTTGGACCGGTCCATTTTCCGAACATGTGTTTCCTACAAGGCAACCACGCCTGCCCCGACTCCTCCAAGATACAGGTCCACTTTCTTTCACTTGGAAAGGGCCTGGTCTCTAGTTCATCAAGAGTGGACGTGAGAAGTGTCTAGATGCGTGCTATGAGGGAATGCCTAAAGTATGTTTGCCTCCTTACCATGGTCCCCATTGGAGTTCGGGACCAGATACAGAATTTATTTTTCTCAAAGTTGTCATCTGATTCAGAGAGGCAACCCCCTGAGAGATGATCTTCAATTAGTAGGAGCGCCAATCCCTCCCACCGCCGTGATGCACTGCTGCGCCCCGCCCAGTTAAGAAGGAGGCCAAAAGGAAAAGTCCAATGGTATTTGATCTTCCTTCTTGCAAGCTCCCTAACTACATAGTCCATTTCTTTTCATTTCATTTCTGCAGGCTGGACAGTGCTATATCCTAAAACAGGTGAACCCCTTGCCATTCACCCAGGGTGTACCTCTGTCTCTACTCACTAATAAATGTGCCTCTTTCTGTGTGTATTATTGCAATACAGTGTCGCAATTCGCTCCCTTCGCCTTCTTTCCTGCCACTTGGGGGCCTGATTTGGGGTTTGTTTGCTATTGGACAATCCTTTAAAACTGTATGAGACAATGTTGTGGTGATTTGTGAGCTCTAAATCCTTATTTTCTATGTCACTTCCCTTCCAGAACCATTCCAGGTTTTTGGAAGTTTGAGAAACTTGAGGGTATGCTCCCGAGTAGACCTCGAGAATCCCTTATTCAGGTGGCCAGGGAAGGGCTGACGCTCTCAGATCCCAACCCTGGGGGTGGACGAGCAAGGGAGGATCACCTGGGTAGGGGAGCTCAGGGTAATGCAGAGGGAATTGCCCCAGGTGAGACGCAGTATTGTACAGGGGAAGAAGAAAAGGCGGACGATATGCCGGAGGCCTTGGTAGGTTATAATACATTTACCCACCTTCCTCCCGTTTAATCTAGCTTATCTAAATCTACCATCCCCTCCGTATATAACCAATCCCCTAGGATCTCAAACCCCCGTTACATTCAGTAACCATCTCTCTCAGAATCCCTGCTGTCCTGTTTTCTACCCTACTACTCCCAATCATTCTTCTCCACGTCCCACTTATAAGTAATTCCCGAACACCATCTACCTTGATAAAACACTACCCATCCCCACAATCCCCTTTGTCCATTTCACGATCCCGGCTATTCCCTTTTACCTCACAAACTTTCCAAAACCCATTCTTCCGAGATCACCAAAAACCTCTCTAACTCAAGGGTTATAATTCTCTATAACACCTCTTCCCCGTCCTACCATGCAGAAACTTTACCTCTCCCCTTTTCCCGACACGAAAGACAACGGGCCAATATGCAACCTTGGTACTTGACATGTCCCAAACCCAGTGTCCGGCAAAGCCAGGAAATTAACCTGAATCGCACACACGTGATGGCACTTTCCTTTCCCAGCAGGGATAAAAGGTGGAACAAGAGAGCACAGTACGAGAAAGGCAGACCGCCCGACACCACAGTTCAAGAGGAGGAGAAAGGTGGCGAATATCGAGAGGCTGACAAGGAGAGACCCGAACTTGCCCTTTCCGAGGCAGAACAGCGAAACCTCGGCACAGGGTATCCTAAGGCCAAGGACAATAGCAATAGTGTGCTGCAATAGAGGTCAAAGGTACACAGAGCGTGTCGACGCTGATTAGCAGACGCAAGGGAAACTCCTACCGTGGTACCAGCCTCGACTCCAGTAAAGAAGAAAGCCAAGCGGTTCATCACAGCCAGTGAGTCGAGGTAAGAGCAGATAAGAACCGGACTGTGGTGAATGAAAGTCGCAAAGTGGCAAAGTAAGAAAGTTCAAAGAACTGTAAAAGTGTAAAGGGGAGACCAGCTGCAGAGGGGGACCGGCACGAAGTGGTTGCAGCTCCAAGAAACTCTGTTCATACCCCATCTGAGTAAAACTACAGAAACCAGTAGGCTGTGGGAGGCTGCCAAGTTAGGTCAAAGTGGTAATACAGGAGGTTAAACAAAATCCCTGCACAGTCGAAAGCCTTCGACCTACGAACTTGAGAAAGCAAGGGAAGTGAATCCTGCAAACAATTATGAATGTGAAGTTGGCAAGCGTCACCCCGACCGAGGGATGCCGACGAGAAGGGGGCAAGTCTAAAGTCCCAATAAACAGTTTGTTGACAAACATGAACCTGGCCAAGGGATGTCCACTATGAACTTTTCAAAAAGACGTTGACATTTGAGAAAGGTCCGAGTACCGAACAATGGGGGATCCAGAGGTCAATCCCTCACCCGAGAAAAGCCAGAGTGAACCCGGTGGAGGGAGGCTGAAAGTAGAGAAGGGGTCTGCGCCGAGAAGAGGGGGACCCAAGGGTGAAGCCATCACCCGAGAAATTCGTACAATGGAACTTTGTGTTTGTGAGTTATTTTTTCGTATGATAAAACTATCAGGCCCTCGGGACCAGGAAACCATCCACCAAAGGCCTTGATCTGGAAAGAAACTGTTTTATGATTTAAGCCCAGAAGAGGGAGATCCAAGGGGTGAAAAGAAATCACTCAACACTACGAGGAAGAGAGGGAAATCAGGGGTGAAGAGCCCTCACCCCAAGTAAAACCAGGAAACAAACTCATTTGTTGAAGAAACTTTTGTTTTTGTGTTTGAACACTTCAGACTCTTGAAGACAAGAGACTTTCAAGAGAAACTAGACTTGGCCATCGAGGCTCCTGATAAACTGGAACAGAACTGTCGACCCGTGCTGGAGAAGCTTGAGTGTGTGCTGTTCTCCAAGATCCCAAAACAAAAAGGTGGTTATGTCACACGCAACAAAAAGGTAATGATGTATAAGTAATAGACTTCTAATGGTGGATTCGGTAATGTTGGACCAGGTCAAGGAAGCATAGAAACCAATATATATTCGAATTTTATTCACATATCAGAAAAGATCATTATGAACATAACTGTTAATACTCAAATGTTCAATCCATAATTCATCCGAACAAATTATTGCGTAAAAACTTTCCAATTTTGCATTACACGTTCTAATTTTGTGTTGCCAAAAAACATCATTATAGACAGGAAAACACATATACTCTCTCTGAATTTTTAATGCACTGACAAAGTAGTCAATATATACCATTGTATTGTATTGGAGGGGAAAAGAGCCATCACCAATGTGATCGAAGATTCACATAGGGTTAAGGAATAATCCTTCAGGGTATCGAAGTACAACACTAATGCAAGATATTATTTTGATGACAACCAAAAGTGCTATCCGTCAACTACAGATTTCGGGATAGACAATACTGTTTGACTTATCACCCGAATGTCCTACTGTAGGCAGTTTCAACGATTAATTTAATCTAATCTACAAGAGACTGATAATCGTCTTCCTCAGGACAGAAGCACTGCCGACAATTTATAGGGCAATAACCCATTCAATCTGATATTAGATACCACTGGGTGGTCCCGACTGGTTCATGTGCAGCAGTATTCCTCTAACAGTATTCAATAGAGTAGAGGAAAACATTAATTGTTTCAACCAATTTAGGACCTTGGCAGACATTAGTTTCCATAGCCCAAACTCAATCCAAAGTCAGATGCAAATATTGCTTATTCACTTCCCTGCCCAAAAACAGGAGGTATAGAAGCTTCTAGATTCTGAGAAACCATGATTGTGGTCCAATAGTCTGTGTATACCATTCATCCATTCTTGTTTATAATGCAGTCTCAGTAAGGAGTGTGGCATGGGACCGGTGCAGGATGCAGTGCTTGCCCGGGAGTCATTCGCCGGCTGAGGGCCTCTCACCAGCCGGACAAGATCCCACCTCACCCCGTGCTCAAAATGTGGGGAAGGAAGATCCAGGCTACCACATCCTGACATATTATTTATGAAAACTTCTTTCTTTTCTTGAGAACTATCCCACACTCTTTTTGTATTGGTTCTAAGGTTTGGCAATAGGTTTTTTAGTATAGGCCCTTTTTATTTTGACACAACGTCAGTAGGACTGCCTTATTTTCAATTGATGGTCGACGCTTGCACCCATCTTAGATTTAGGGTTAGATTAGGCGTTTTTCCAACCTGCATACAGTTTAATAAATACCCTTGAATTGTGATCACTTTTCTGTCTTTACTGTTGCCACATGAGTTACTTACAGAAGCCAATATGCTGCTTCAATCAAAAGACTATGCTGCCCAGAATGCCTGGCCAACTGCTTTATTGCCACCGTGGCAGGTGCTAGCAAGCAGCACACCTGAGGCATGTGCTTGTTAGCCAGCTTTAAAAACCTCAGTTTGCTTCAGTCCATCGCTGGTCATTGATGCAGTGTTACTGTTTGTGACAAGTCCATTGTTCCTGGTTCTGAGCTTAATGTCTAGTATGTAGATTTTTTATATCTCTTGTTACCTTTTCGCTGGATTTCAAATTTAGTGTGCTTATTAGTATTTTCTGCTTCTTGGATTCCCTTACTATCTTTTTCTGTTTGGCAGTCTGCACTAATAAGTGATTTCCCTTTTCTGTACAACCCAGTTTGTCTGTGTTCTTTATTCCTTTGATGTTGCCTTTTTCTGCAGTGAAACTTTGATCCTTGGCTCCCCTCATTCATAGATTTTCCATTTTGTCCCATTTTCCTTCCCTGGTTGGGGAAAGGGGTGATTTTGCACTTGTTATTTCGTTTTCCCTGCTCCTGTTCCTTTACTTTCTCTTTGAGTCTATTCTGGTTTTTCCATGCACTTCTCCCTTTGTTCCGTATTGATTGTTCGATGTAGTGTGCGGTTGTATCCAGCTCTTGTGTAAATGCCCATGTTTTCTTCACTATTCTGTAATCAATATTCCTACTTGTTCCCGACAAGGGGTTTTATGTATTAAATTATCCTCCCTTTGCCGTTCTAGGCTTTCCGGGTCAGTGTTTGACCAACAGGGTTTGTGGGCTCCATCAGACATTTCAGGTGTTATTTCTCATCCTTTTGAGTATTGTTACCTTATACAATACCAATAAGGGTGTTAGCTCAGAGATCCTGTCGTTGCTTGTCCTGCATGTGGGCTTAGCGCCGGCAGTACGCTTAATAGCAATTGTGGGCGAGAAGCATGCCGGCTTTCTTTGTAATCATAAGGAGCTTAAGTACTTACCTCGCATCACATCCCTTTTCATATATTTGTATTCTCATCATGCTCTACTTCCACATCCTGGGTTTTAGTGTACATGTATCTTGATTCCTGAGTGTAAGTTGTTTGTTAGGAGATAGCACAAGCACAACAACATAGCACAAAAACAAGTGGAGTAAAAGAGTGCAAACAGCACAGGTCAAGGCCCTATGGTCACCTAAGATTGATTGACAAACGATGTACAGGTATGAAGCAGGTTTCAGTCCACAAATTCTAGCAGAAGGTACAGCTGATGTGCAGCGAGGCATGGAATGGGATGTGTCTGTATGAATGTGTAAAACAAATGCACAGTTAAGGCTAGACCCAGATTTGGTTCTGAACTGCGCACGAGGTTTGTTCATGCCCTGCTAAAGTGTGGCACAGGGTCTCAAAGTGGCGATGGTAGAGATTGATACAGGAGAATATGAAAAATTACTTTCATGGTAATTCAGGGTCTCTTAGTCCAGGCTCTCCCTCCTTCACAACTGCTTGGAAACGCCTGTATCCGCAGGCAGGCCGAAGAAGCTGGCTGCAAAACATAGCTGGCTCTTTAAGAACTTTGAAGGGGTGGGGCCTACATCACGTGTGCGTCCCTCCACGTGTCAGGCCCCCACCTTACCCCTACATCACCAACGTTCCACACCCAGCTCGTGTGGATCCGCTGATGGCGGGAGAATTTAAGTATACGCTTATTGGAGGGAACGGCTGGGTGGGTGATGTGAAGGAGGGAGAGCCAGGACTAAGAGAACCTGAATCACCATGAAGGTAATTATTAATTTCTCTTTCGTTCTGGTTCTCCCTCCTTCCCAACTGGTTGGGACCAGACTAAAAAGATTTAGAAGCAGTAAGGGTGGAGGAGACCGCATGTACACAATTTAGGCTATCAAGTTGCGGAGCACCTCTTGGCCGAATTTTGCATCATTTCTAGAAGATGTATCCATAGCATAATGCTTGCAAAAAGGCAAGCAGGGTAGCCCAGGTATCCGCTTTACAGATGTCTACAATGGGAACATGTCTGGAAAAGGCTATGGATGCTGCCTTGGCTCTAGTGGAATGGGCCCAAAGTCTTTGCGGAGTCATAAGCCCTTTCATATCATAAGCCTTGAGATACAGGTGACAAGGCATCTAGCGAGAGCTGGTCTGCTTTTCTAAACGATTTGGTCTTTTCTAGATAACAATTTAAAGTTCTTACATCATCTAGGTTATGTAATGTTTCTTCGGCTGCAGAAGTATGTGATCTGGGAGGATATGAAAGTCGGAAACCACCTTAGGTAGAAAGGAGGGGACCGTAAGGAGGACACTTTTGTCCTTATGGTACACTATATATGGTTCCGTTGAGGATAGAGCTTGGAGCTCTCCAATCCTCCTACGCAATGTAATGGCTAAGAATGCCGTTTTCCAAGTTAGAAATTCTAATTCACATGAGGCCATAGTCTTGAATGATTTTTGCATTAGGGCTGATAAGACCACGTTGAGGTCCCACTGAGGTGGAGGATCACGAAAAAGGCGATGTAAGCGTAGAAGGCCTTCGAAGTGCCTTTTAATGGCTTAGTTGGAAAGAGAGAAAGACTTATGTTCTCTAATCAGGTAATAAGTAGTGTTGCATGTGTCTACTTTGACACCAGTGAAAAATAGGTAAGACATGAAGGACATGACATTATCAATAGAAGCCTTTAGAGGATTAAGGTCTTGGTCCAAGCCTCTGTGACCGAACCGTCACCATTTGCTACGATATTGTTTCTTTGTAGCAAGTTTTCTAGAAGCTGACATGATGGTTATATGCTCTGACAAATGTATGTGTTAAAGGCTAGTTTTCAGTTCCGCAAATGAGGGTAGGGGTGAAAGAACTGCCCTTTCTGTTGAGTCAAAAGATCTCTCGATTATGGAAGATCTAATTGGGAAGTCCCTGCTAACTCCAGAAGGTCTAGAAACCAGATCTGGCGAGGTCAGAACAGGGCCATTAGAATCATTGTCAGATTCTGTGACATTTTGAATTTGAGTAGTATTTTGTGTATTCATGGGAGAGGTAGGAACGCATAAAGTGTTAGGTTCGACCAATCCAGATGTAGAGCATCTCTCAGGGATTGAAGACCCTGAAGAACCTGACCTTGCCATGATGCAAACTGAGGACATAGAGAGTTGTGCTGGTTGGCAAAGAGGTCTACTGATGGATGGTCCAACTTCTGAAATATCAGATTTGCTGCTGAAGATTTCAGGACTGTAACCCGCTTAGTTTGTCTGCTAGGACGTTCTTCTTTCCCTACAGATGGGACATCAACAAGAAAATATGATTCTGAATAGCCCAATATCAAATCTTCTCAGCTAGGAGCCAAAGGGGAAGGGAAAAAGTACCCCCCTGCTTGTTGATATAGAACATTGCAGTGGTATTGTCCGTTAGAATTCTCATCACCTTTCCTTGAAGTGAAGGAAGAAATGATTTTAGAGCGAAAAATATGGCTCTTAATTCCAGGACATTTATGTGGTGGTCCTTTTCTTGAGAGGACCAAAGACCATGAGCTGGTAAACTTAGACAATGGGCTCCCCAACCGTACTCTGAAGAGTCTGTTATAACTATTTGGCGAGTAGTAGGCGTAAATGGAACCCGATTAACAGGTTCTCTGGGGATTTCTACCAGAGTAGCGAGTCCTGAACTTGTTTTGGAATTAGAATTTTCATTTCCTGGGAATCCAAGAGCTGGTTCCAGTTGTGAGCAAGATGCCACTGGACCATTCTCATATGAGCCTTGCAACGGAAACTAGGTTTATGCAAGAGGCCATAAGCCCCAAGAGCCTTTGAAACCACCAAGCGGTCAGAATCCGGCGGGTATTGAGCTGTACAATGGTTTGTTGAATAGCTTCCACCCTTTCCAGGGGTAGAAAGACTCTGAAGAGTAGAATCTAAAACTGCTCTTAGGAATTGCATCCTTTTCGAAGGATTGAGCTGGGATTTTGTCACATTTATGGAAAACCCCAGGTTGAAAAGTGTGGCATGTTTATTGCATCTTCTGAAGTAATTCCTCTGGAGACTGGGCCTTGAGAAGGCAGTCGTCTAGGTAAGGGTTATAGATGGACTGTACTTATCTGAAGGTAGGCTGCCACGACCCAGGAACTTTTGTGAAAACCCTGGGAGCAGAATTTAACCCGAACGGAAGACATGTGAACTGGTAATGAGACCTTCCTATTGAGAACCTCAGGAACGGACGGTGTTCTTTGTAGATGGGGATGTGAAAATAAGCATCCTGTTGATCTACAGATGCCATCCAATTGTTTGGATGAAGAGAAGCCAGCATCTGAGGAATGGTCACCATATGGAATGTTTCGATTGACAGAAATTGGTTGAGGTCTGAAAGGTCCAGAATTGGATGTATCCAGCCCGATTTCTTTGGGATCAGAAAGTAACAAGCGTAAACTCCCTGACCTACTTCCTCTTGAGGAACCAAATCTATTGTTCCTAAGAGGGCATGGTTGGATTTCTTCCACAAGCTCCGAGGAGGATTTTTGGAGCTTTGGAGGAGAGGAAGGCTGAATAGTCGGAAGGGCAAGGTGGTAACCATGCTGAATAATATTCAGTACCCATTCCTCTTGAGTAATGGTTTTCCAAAAGGGAAGGAAGTTGGAAAGCCTTCCTGCTACCAGGGATGTATGCTCCTTGATTATCGTAGGAGCGGAAGGTATGTACATGCCCGGAAGGAAGTCAAATAGGCTTCTTTTGCTCTTGAGCATAATTTGAGGAAGGGGAAGGTTCCGACTTAAATTTGGGTCTAGATAGTCTTTTTTTAGAAGAGTATTAAGACTTAGCAGATGTAGCATAACCACTGTTTCCTTGAGGACGTGATTTGAATGATTTTAAGTTGTGGTAATATGGCTGTTTCACCGAAATGGAGGCAAGGGTCTTAGCGGCCGTCATATTGGCCTTACATTTCTGAAGGGCATCATCTGTTGAAGGATCGAACAGTGTTTTGCCATCAAATGGGAGGTCGAGAACTTTCTCCTGGATGGAAGAGGCTGACAAATATGCATGCCTACGCATGCACACTGCATTAGTGACTGCTCTTGCTGTTGTGTCAGTGAGGTCTTTGACCACTTGATGCTGCTGGATAGCCGCTTCTCTACCCTCTGAAATCCAACAAGGAAACGTCGCCTGCTGCCTCCTGAGTGAGCATGCCGGTAAAGCATTCAAGATTCTCCCAATTAAGGATATTAAATCAGTATTAACCTGCCTTACTTGTAAGGTAGAGTTAGTATAAGACTTCTAACCTTGAGTTTCCGATGCTTTTGTATTTTTATCTAGAACTGAAGATGGAGAAGGGCCTTTACCCTTTGTGCATAGGGCACCTGAGACTACCGCAGATTGAGCCAGAAGATTGCCCATGAATATGAAGGGTTCCTCCTTAGGCACCTTGCATTTGTTATCTAGGGCCTTAGAGAAGTGTGGATCGGAATAAGGCTTACCCCAAAGGGCTAGAGCTTGTTCAAGAACAGACAATTCCATGGGAAGTGGAACTTTTGACTGATGAGATGGCAGTTTCCCCAAAACACGTGCCGTTTCAGGCGTATACTTTCTAATGCCTGCATGGCTTTAGTTACAATGTCATGAAACACCTTAGATGGTGACTAATGGTGTCATCTGTCAGATGTACTTGGACATTTTCTGTTTCTTGGGTGGAAGAGTAGAGTCCTCGTTGTCCACCGATACAGTGATTGGCAACATTGGATCGATGGGTACTGATCCCGGAGGTAAAACAGGTGACATTTTGGCTTTGATGCGCTGAGCCAGAACTTCTAGGAAGGGCTCAGAAAGCATGGTTTCCAGTACAGTATTGGTGATGTCTGAAAGGAGAAGTAGAAGAGTCAGACCTGTTAGGTGGTTGGTCAGGATTATAAGATTAAAAAGCACAGGTCTAGGCACCTGGGTATTGGTTAGAACCAACTGTGGGCAGGTTGTGCTGGTACCGGAGTAGTTTGACCCCAATTGTCCTCAGACTGAGGAGAAAATTGTGGCAAAATGTGAGTTGACTGAACTCTCACAGGAGTACTGAACATCTGTTCCGGTGTAACCGTAAAATAATTGGGAAGCATCAAAAGTCTTTTGAGTCAGTAATTAGAGTAGAATTATACTGTCAACTCTCTGGTACTGAGTCTGAGACAGATGCCACGGAAGATTTCTTCCGTTTGTTCTTTTTAGGAGAATTCAGTACCAGACTAGATCTCAAATGGGAGTGCATATGCCTCTTGTGAGAGGACTTCCGTGATTTCCTGGGTACCATGGTAATTGAAAGCTCAACTGCAGTAGTAGAGGGTACCATTTTTTCTTTCGGTACCAAAGTACCGGAGGTTTTACATACAGAAGCCGATTTGGCTTTATTTGGTACAGAGGAATCAGAATGGATCAAATCAACCCCGGAGGCGCGGGCCTCTTTGCATGAACCCTTGGCTGTTCGGCTTACCGAGGCAATGGAGGGTTTTCCCGGTACCGTTGTCAATTTGTCTGGTGTAATTAACTCTTCAGATTCCGGGTGGGTCTTCTCAGACCCTTTCCCACATGGATGTACTAACACTTTGCCACCAGGAGGTACTAGTGCTTTTCCAGACAGGGGTACTTTCAGGTGAATAGGCGGGGGGTTTCCCCTGAACAGTCCTGTGAAGACCCCGGAAGTGAGGAGGCAGTCTTCCCCTGGGTAACCAAGGCCAGTGCCGAACCTAGTACCTCACTTGAAGGTACAGTCCCCCTATTACCGATGTTGGCCTCTCACGTAATCTGAACAAAGTCTTCAGTATCGGTCCCAGATGTGACATGGAGAAAAGATGAGTCCGCAGAGACCTCGGGGGAATACCTCAGCAAAGGATACAGGTACTCACTGGGTGATGTATGCCCCCAACCAGCAGACGCAGGCATGATGGGGATCATCCGCAGAGAAACGCGTCCGGCAACGGATGCACTGCTTGAATCCTGTCGCATACAGCATGCGTAGAGGGAGGCATCATGAATTGAAAAAATTAAAATGAAGAACCAATCACTAAGAAAAAGTGATGAACAGCAAAAAGATAGTCCCCGAAAAAGAGGGAGTTGCAGCGCAGCAAAATATTCCTACCCGCTCAATAGGCGGAAAAACAGGAACTGGGTGTGGAACATTGGTAACATAGTAAGGTGTGTGCCCGGCGTAGAGCAGCTAGCTTTTCCGAGCCGCCTGCGGACGCAGGCGTTCCCAACCAGTTGGTAATGAGGGAGAGCCAGGACGAAAGAGAAATATGGGATACATTACTCACCGTAATTGTATTTCTGATGCTTGTATCTGCTTAGATTCAAATGCTCTGCATAGTCTGACATCTAGTGGTAGTCGCAGAGCATTACAAGATTTATTTTCAAAATTCGAAAAAATAAGTCATCAGGGAGCGTTGGTAATAATATGCCTAGTGTGACGTGCACTACCCATGGTCCTTCACACGTCGAGGTTCCTCAGGCTGTTTGTTTCTGACATGAGGTTGCATGAAGTGTAGCGCGAGTACAGATGTGATGAAGCAGAAACAGTGACAGACCAGAAAACATCTATGTGACTTCGACTGCAGAAGGGGAGGAAGTGTGGGTGCATGTGAATCTAAGCAGATACAAGCATGAGTAATGCATCCCTTCTGAGGCGTGTGGATCTGCTTCGATCACATGTTCTGCATAGATTAGCAACCAGTAACTGGCGAAGCAGGTGAGATGTAAGAAGGTACAGCAGAAAATAGATGTTTTAGAACCGCTTGTCCCACCTGTGAATCTGCTTTAGAGTGAGTGTCAATGCAATAATGCTGTGTGGAAGTAGGAATGGAACTCCATGTAGCAGCATTGCAAATGGCGTCTAGAGGGACTTTTGCAATGAAGGCTATGGTAGCTCCGGTACCTATGGTAGAGTGAGTCGTTGGATTGAAAGGTAAAACTCTTGATAGGGAATAGCAGAGCTGTATGCACTGTACTATACACTTGGAGATGGCGTTTTTTGATATATGATCACCTTATCTCCCAGGTGCTATGGAAACAAAGAGTTGGTCCTTAGGGGTTTAGTTTTGTACACCTAGAACAAGACTGAACTCCATACATCAAAGTGTATGGAGGCTACTTTCAGATAAGAGATGGATTTTGAAAGAAGGTAGGAAGTTCTATGGATTAACATGGAATTGTGTAATTAATTTGGGTGAAAACCTAGGGTGTTTTCGGAGGACAGCTTTGTGTTGTGCAGACAAAGCCTGTAGCTCACCGACTTGTCGTATAGGTGATGGGTAATAGGAATGCAGTTTTGTAAGTCAAATGTTTTAGGCTGGCTTTGTGCACAGACTCAAAGGGTGGACCCATGAGTTTGGAGAGCACGATAGTCAGATCCCAACCTGTTGGAGGGTTAGAGATAGGCTGGTATAGCCTTTTTATCCCTTGCATGAATGCTTTAATGATCGGAATAAGCTGCAGCAATAAGCGGACATTCCACCAGGACACTGTTCTGTGAAGTGGTGTAAGCTGACAGAGCAGCCAGATGTACTTTGATGGAGTTGAATCTAGGCCGGAGTCTAGTAGGTAAAGCATGTAATGTAGAATGTTAGCTAGGGAACATTCGATTGGGTTTATGGATTGTGACTTGCACTATATCACAAATCTCTTCCTCTTGTTGAAATAGCAGTGTCTGGTGTTGGGTTTCTGTGCCCCCTTTAGGATATCCGTACACCACTGTGGAAGATTTAAGGGGACGAACTTTAGGACTTCAGGAGCCAGGCTGCCAGGTTCATAAATTGAGTGCGAGGGTGGTGAGATGGTGCCTGGTGTTGTGTTAGAATGTCATAAGGGCACAGGAGCTTGATCGGGTTGCACATCGCCAGTTTGAGCAGATGTGGAAACCAAGGTTGTCTTGCCCACATAAGAGCAACAAGGATTAGAGTAGCTTGTTCCTGGTGCATCTTGTGCACTATCCTGCTGAGGAGCGGTGTTGAAGGAAAAGCGTAAGCAAATTTCCCTGACCAGTTAATCCTCAGGGCGTTCCCCTTGGACCCTGGTTGGGGAAACCTGGACGCGAAGTCTGATAATTGCCCATTTAGGCTTATGGCGAACAGGTCTAATGGGGGATGACCTAATTGGGAGAAGAGTCCATATAGAATATCTCTGTTGAGTTGCCACTCATGTTCTTCTGGTAGAGGGTATCTGCTTATAGTGTCTGCCAGAGAAGTGAGTTCCCCTGGAACGTGTTGAGAGGTTAGGAACATGTTCCACTTGAGTGCCTGCTTCCATATTTTATGGGATAGCTTGGACAGACTTAGAGAGTGTGTGCCTTCCTGCTTGTTCATGTAGAACATGGCAGTGGTGCCGTCTGTGAGGACTTGCACTGTTTGACCTGAAAGGTGTTTAGAGCCTAGAGAACTGCTAGGGACTCTAGGAAATTGATGTGTTTATGGGCTGTAGTGTGTGTCCACTGGCTATGGGCTGTGTGGTGGAGAAAGTGACACCCCCAGCCAGAAAGAGAGGCGCCTGCAGTTAGGATCGCTTGTGGTAGTGGAATGCGAAAGGGTTTTCCTTTAAGCAGGTGGTTCCTGGACCACTAGCAAAGAGCTTGTACCAGGGTTAGCGAAACAACCATTAGGTCGTCCCACTGACTGTTTGCCTAAGACCATTGTTTCGCTAACCACTCCTGAATTGGGCATATGCACAGGCATGCGTGCGGAACCAAGTGAATGCATGAGGCCATCATCCTGAGCAAGGGCATTGCTTTGCATACCGTTATCTGGCGACCAGCCTTGTAATGAGGTACTTGCAACATGTTTTGTACTCTCTCTTTTGACAGGAAAGCCAGCTCCTCTTTTGTCTTTAAAATGGCTCCCAGAAATTGTTCTGTTTGGCTGGGAACTAGGCTTGATTTTTTCTCGTTGATGGAGAAACCCAAACAGAAAAGAAGGTTTATCGTTCTTTGGGTGCTTTGTCTGCAAATTTGAGGAGACGCTCCAGTGATTAGCCAGTCGCCCAGATAAGGGTACACAGGGATTGACTATCTGAGGAGGTGTGCTGCTACTACTACTGCGAGCACCTTTGTGAATACTCTTGGGGGCTGAGGTGATGCCGAAGGGGAGCACTTTGAACTGGTAGTGAACTCCCGCTTTTTTGAATCGCAGGTATATTCTGTGCGCTGGGAGCATTGAAATATGTAAGTATGCATCTTTCATATCCAATGTTGCCACGTAACCCCCCTGACCCCACCACCCTGGTTTAAGAGGGGGATTACCTCATGAAGCTTGGTCATGAGAAACCTTTGAGGTTTCACATTTGTTTGCAGGGTGCAGATCTAGTGCTGGGCACATGGACAAGTCTTTCTTTGGCACAAGGAAGTACGTTGAATAAATACCCTTGTTTACCTGATTTGCTGGGACGATCTCTATGGTGTCTTTTTCCAGCAGGGTTTTTACTTCCTCCAATAGTATGCGCCACTCTTCTGGTGTCATCTTCCTGTGTCTTGGCGGGCGTTTGGGTGGTTTTTGCAAACGTTCAATGCAGAATCCGCCTACTACGGTGGACAACACCCACTTGTCTGAAGTTATCCCCTCCGATGCGTGGGTGAAATGTGAGATGCGACCGCCTACTGGAATGGCATGGGAGGGTACCTGTAGCAGTGCGTCATTGCTTGGGAGGGGTGGAGCCTCTCCCAAGTGAGGCTCTGCTTCTTCCTCTGGATCTTTTATGTCCTCTTTGAAAATTAGAAAAGGAGGATGGTGCTTGTGGGGGGGCCCCATGTTGAAGACTGTCTGCCCCAGTTGTATCCGGAAGAGCGTTGCGTGCCCTGTCCACAAAACTCTTGGTGTTTGAGGAACCCCATTGGACGTAGGGTTTGTTAGTTCGTTGGCTGAGGGACTTAAGAGTATCATAGTCTTCCATCGAGCTCTTGAGGGCATCTTCTACAGCCTTGCCGAAGAGGACATTAGGTTCCACCGGCATGTTAAGGAGGGGGGCGTGTGTCTCCAATTTAAATCCAGACTGTCTAAGCCAGGCATGGCGCTTGATAAGTGTGCCCTGTGCAATGATGCGGCCCGCATTGTCTGCTGCATCAAGGTTGTTTTTAAGGATGCATTTAGATAACTGCTTGCCTTCTGAGATAGTGCTTAGTAGTTGTGATTTTAGAGGTTATGGAACGGCTTCAACCTGATGTTCCAAATCATTCCACTTATGAAATGAAATTTTATTTTATTTATATCGCCCTCGTACACAAGTGTTTCAGAGCGTGACCAGGCAAAAAGTGAGGTGAACAAGGAAGAACAAAAAAAGAAAACAGCAATCTTACTAGGCCCAGTGACATCTAAGAAAGTGCAAGTGCTTGCAAAAGGGAAAGGGGGAAAGTGCAAGTAAGGGGGAGGGGGAGTGGAAAGTGCAGAGCAGAGGAGAGAAAAACAGATTAAATATTAAATAAAATAAATAAATAAATAAATAAGGGCGATAAAACCATGGTAGTGCAGCCAGCAAGTGTCAAGTGAAAGTTGGTCAGATAAGGTATATCTGATAAGTGCAGAAGAAAAGTGGGAGGGGGACTGTATGGGTACAGATACAGAACCCTAGTGCAGAGGGTGGCCTGGAGGCAGTTCAGGAGGGTGGCAGGGTGATCAGGTACCTGGGCCCGAATGACAGAGGGTAGCCAGGTGCAAGATGCCAAGAGAAGAAACAGATCAACAGGGGAGAAGGGGGGGCAAAGGCAGAGTCAACGAGAAAGGTCTTGAGATGCTTCCGGAACCAGAGATGGTTTTCCTCAAGTTTCAAGGTGGCTGGGAGGCTGTTCCAAAGGGAGGCACCATAGATAGATAGATGGGTAATTTGCAGCTCTAGCCTGATATGCACTGAGGATGCGACCTTCCTTCCGAAAGTGTAGATCTTTTTACTTTGTCTGGCGGGGCTTCAGCCGATGCCAGAGGAGTGCTATCCCTTTTCCTAGTAGTGGTGACAAGTGAGTCAGCTTTGAGGTGACCCCTAATGTACATGGGGTCTGCGGGCACTGGCCTGAATAATTTTTCAATTCTAGGATTAACTACCATTGTGAGGTTAGGCGCAAGTAAGGAGGGTTGTATACGTCTTTGTATGGACTGTAACAGTGGAATAAACTGAGTGGCAGATTTTGTGTTGCCAAGAATGTCCTCCACAATACTGAAGTGTTGGGCAGCCTTCAGCAGCAGTTTGTTGTATTGAAGCCAATTATCTACAGTTGAATCTGCTACAGGCTGATCTTGGTGGTCAGGCGACTGGATGACCGATATCGTGATCGTAGTACTGATCCTGACTGTATTTATCTCCCTCGTCTCACTGAGTGCCGGGGTCAGGGGACCCTGAGCGATCAATAGTATCCATGTCCTGAGAGGGATCTTGGTAAATGGAGACTGAGGGGCCTTGGGCGTTAGTGCTGGGGTGGGGGGTGTCAAGACGTGGTCTTTTGGTAGGGGGTGATGTTTTGTAGCCCCTGAATGCAAGGCAGCTCTAAGGGACGTAAGTTCTTCTGGGTGCCTATCCATTAAGTCAAACAAGCATGATATCCTATCCATAATTTTATTGAATTGTTCAGGGGTCCACTCATAGAAGGGTGGGAAACCTGAAGGGGTAGTGGTATGGGAGGGTGTCTGCTCTTTGTGTTGCATAGTCCTTGCGAGTGTATCTGCAGAGGAGGAGGAACCCACATTCTGGGAGTCCGAGGTCTGGAGAGACAAAGGCAAACATTTTGTTCTTTTCGGTGATCTTGTCTTTAAAAGGATTGCATGGACATGGTTTTTAATAAGTTCCTGCATTTTAGGCATATGTTTGGGGGACGCTGATTCACCTTTCGCTGCCTGTTTTTCGGCACACGTAAGGAGGGCATTTTTATGCGCTGTATCCAAACCGTCTTTTGAGGTCAGTTTCAGAAGTCCTGTCATGAGGCGAAGGCATAAGCAATGACCCAGAGAACAGGGAAGATCTAGAGGCTTTTTCTGCAGACACCGCATGGGATTCGACGGTCAGCGATTTTGTCAAAGGTCGGCCCTGGGCTATGTGCTTGGTGTGTTTGGAAGTGCATGTGCTATGGCCGTTGGTTGTCTGTCGCAGAGCCGCAGGTCTGCTTAGTGGAGTCCAGGGCCTGCACATGGGGTTCCTACGAAGCTCGGTCACCTTCCACATCACTAGGGACACTGATACTGCCCATGCTGGATTCCCTAATCATGTTGATGGAGGCTTCGGCCGGCATGGCGTGGACGGGCAGCGCTTGGTCTGGCGGTCTTTAAGTGTTTTCGGGCAGAAAAGTTTGCAGGACTTGCAAAGCTTTTCTGGGTCGTCACTAGGGAGACAGTAGTTGCACACTTTGTGCATATCCTTCCACTGGAACTTCCTATGTCAGGAAGGGTAATATTTAAAAGGGGTGTTTTCCATAATAAATGGAAAGGGCAGTTTAGCAACAAAAAGGAAAATGGGGTGGCAGAATATGCATTCTCTTAATGGAATAGCTATATGAGAGCTCGCACTGCACACCGTAGTGTAAGGGCCGAGGCCCGAAAAGGCCTGTAAGGCCATGTCTGGTCGTCGAGTCAGTCAAGAGTCATCGATGATGGAGCAGTTGGCCGAGTGCCGTCGAGCAGTTGGATGATGCTGCAGCAATAAGCGGACAGTAAAAGAAAGAAAGAGAAGTATACAAATAAACTTGAACTAGTCAAAGGCGTCAGCCTGGAAAGGAACTCTGCAACTTGCCACCAACTACGATGGCAGAAATAAACTATCTGAGGAACCTCGATGCATGACGGACTATGGGTACGGTACATGTCACACTAGGGAAAGTATTACTAACATGCCCTATTGACGTCCGTTTTCGAGTTTCAAAAACAAATCTTGGAATACTCTGCAACTACTAATAGATGTCGGACAATGCAGAGCATGTGATCTAAGCAGATCCACAAGTGATAGAAATATTTATATTTTTTGACATTACAGTTGAAAAGGGTTCTTCTTTGTGGCTTTTTCATTTAGAACGGAACAGTTGTCTTGGAAATGAGTATAATCATGGGATAAACGTGCAACACTTAACCTAGAAGTGGTGGGACCTGGAAGTTGTAAGCTTTGACTCCACTTCTATTTAAAAGATCTCTATATTTTTTTATTTTTTTCTGCTCTTTACCAAATTAAATTGAATGAGAATCACAGCTTCCTTTGTTACTTTTATACCTACGAGACCCAGAGTACCAGCAATTGTCTCGCTCAATGTGTGCCCGTTTTACACAGAGCATAGATAACTGCTTCTGGAAAACAAAATGCACTGGTTCCCTCCATAACGGATGTTAAGATACTCTTGCATTACTCACTATCTTGCATGGCCTTGGGGTCCAGTTCATTCCAAATTAAGTTATTCCTTATGTACAGAGTCAAAATCTTAATTCTTCCAATGGTCATCGCTACAGAATCTCATCTACCAGAGAAAAAAAAGGTGAAATAAAGTTCTCTTTAGATGCTGCTTGCCTCTGGAACATGTTACCTCTCTCAATGAGAACGAACGACAAAGGACCACCTAAGCAGCATTAGCTTTCAAAGGTTTAAAACTCACCTGTTTGCGAAGATAGGATAGCAGATGGGTTAAGATTTATTTTTTCAAAGGTTTTAGGCCACATGTACTTTACAAATACCCAAATCAAATCAAGAGCCTGCTGCGCAATATATCTCAGACATTGATGGATGAGGAGAAAAGTGCAAAAAGCTTGTGTGCCACCTTCCAAAGACCTTGGAGGCGCCCAAAGAGAGCATTGCAACGAGCTAAGGAAAGTGGGAACTACTTGCGTGAAGGCATCATAAAGAAGGATACAAACAACAGATTGCAAATTCAAAACAATCAATGTTATTAACTTAACGTCAGGATGGAACAAGGCCTAACTTGCCCTATGCTAAGGTGTGATTTCCATACCTAAATAAAACTAAGGAAAGTCTTAGTCAAATAGTTCAACTTAGGAATCAGTCTGTGTCCATACCTATCCTTGCCCACACAACTAATCTATTGTTACGCTCACCTGGTTCCCACAAGGGCGTCGATCGGACCCGGACAGCTGTGGTCTCCACCAACGTGATGCGTAGCGAAGAGATGACAGTCTGGACTGGCCCGCCTAATCTTGTCTGCTGGACTCGTAGAAATATTCTCCTGCAAGTGGAGAAAGGGATTTAGCCACCCGTGGACTTTAGTGATGGCCCCCCAACAGTTCTCGTTCTCCCCACTAATCACATCCAATTGTCCCTTTTGGTAACTTCACCTTATGTTTTTAAATGATGAGCTCTCCATCCTGCATGGCATGTAGGGGCGCGTAGATACCAGTTACTTCACTGGGTTGAAGGTACTGGAGGAGTTCCGGAGGAATATTGACTCCAGTGTCTATAAAGTTCAAAGAGTTCAATATGTCCGATGTTCAATATGTCCGATGTTCACTCTTGTTCCATTCCCTCATTAGGTTGCAGCTGGGTCCAAAAGAATATTGCCTGGAGGCAGCTGATGGCGTTCAGGTAAGAGTCTGTATTACCAAACACTGTCCGGTAAAAGTTGCATGAGTTTAACTTGCTGTTTTCTCTCCCTTTATAGGTGTGGCATGGGAAGATGCGGCGAATTAAAGAATAATACCTCCGGTGGTAAAGCAGGTAAGCCTATGGTAGCAAAGAGATTGTCCTTGTTGGTTTTCTCGGCTCACCTGGTTATTCCTTTTGTTTTCCCCCCAGGTGCTGGGTTTCGACGAAGAAAATGATGGAGGCAGCGCCGAGTCGGAAGATGCCGTGGACTGGTGAGTATAACGCGGCGCTGCTGCTGGCGAAGCGACACGTGCTGAAATAATGTCCTTTCCAGGCTCGGAGATGTGCTGGGTCCGGAATCAGGTAAGGAATCAAATAATGTCTGAGATCTAACCTCTTCTCCTTTCTTTGCCTTTTGTCTAGGAGCTCTGGATTCGAGGCGGGCATGGCAGAAGACTGGATGCTGACTTGCAGACACGGTGAGCGTCACGCTGCTGGATGCAGAATAATGCAAAGCATGGGCTGCTGTTCGGGCGTGGTTTAAATAGCCTGCAAAGTAGTCCCAGGTAAGAAGTTCCCCAGAACCACACCCGAGTGAAAAATAGTCCCTGTAATAAAAATAGTCCCATCCTGGCCTCACGTTGGCCTGGACTCATTTGCAGCATGGTCTGCATAAGGTAAGTAAAGTATATGAGCTTGGCGCCTATGGCGCCAGGACTGATTTCTATGATGAGCCTGGTGCCTAAGGCACCAGGACTGAATCTAAACAGCCCCCAGCCGGGGCTGTTGGGGTTTTAATGAGTATCTGGATGCCTGCTCCCAGGGCTGATGGTCTTGATCCGGATGCCCGGGGGTAGGCATCATGACATCTATACAATGTGTAGGGATGTCAGCAACCAAAAGAAACAGTGTCCAACAAAGATCTGAGATTCTTCCAGCTCACAGCTTTCTTTCTGTTCCCTTCCCCAAGTATAAAACAGTTCCACAAAGAAAGGTCTCATATTTCCCTTTCTTGGACTGAGGATACAAGAGTCTTATTCAGGTCTCAGGGTTTCCTTCCCCCAAGTCAGGACTCCGGGTTCCTTTCCCCAAGTTCCAAGTCACACAATTCAAATAACCTTGAAATTAAATGCTCCTGGTCAGGAGTCAGGAGTCAGGGTTCCCTTCCCCAAATTTCAAGAAATACAGTTAAAAAAGAAAGACAAAATATCCTTGTTTCCATAGTTCAGTTAATGTAATTTGCAAATATTTGTTCAGATCATTTGCAGCTTTCACCCAGGTTGAAATGTTACTGTTAATCAGGCTTCAGTGTCTTTCATTTGTATATTCTTTCAAGTCACATTAGATTTCAGCATACTGTGGTTTGTTGAGCACTTCCATATATAACAGTTTGCTGGTAATATTAATTTAACACTTCAACATATAATGGTTTGCTTGGCTTTAAAGTGTCTTTCCCCCTTTGTGGGCTCCAAAGGTTTTAATTCTGTTTGTTAGCAAGGTATACATTTAGTTAGTTATTCAATAGTTATACATCTTGCTTATGTTTCATTTTCACTTCATCTGTAATATAATATTTATTCATTTCGCTTTCATTGAATGGTCTGATGTTCAGAGATCTTCAAAAACATGTTTCTTGTAACACGCAACCACTCTGATACAAAAGTATTCCCATCTGTTTGATATGAGATCAAAGACATTTCGAAAACGTGCTCATCCGAAGTAAGCGACCATTCCGATACCAAGTATTCAGGTAAAAAAAGAGTTCACACACGTGCACGCCGGGTTTCTCATTCACCAGAAACTCACAAGTCGCTTTAAGAGTTTGTGTTGCAGCACAGATCACACAGCCTACTGCTTTTAGTGTCAGGGCTCCATTTCCTGCCACTCAGGCACTCCTGTGGTGGTCCGCAACCGCTGGGGAACGAGCAGTTCGAGCAGGTAGGAAAGGATCAGCCTTCCCGCATGACTCCCTTCATCTTCTTCAATCTGCTCCAGGGAGCCCCAACTCCCACGCCATACTGTAGGGTTCTCAGCTTCATGCAATGGCCTCCTTGTCCTCCTCCTGTTCCCCTCTGCCATTGGGCAGGGCTCCATTTATACACTTGCAGCCCCATGGCAAGCTGCAGGTGTGGATGTTTAATCAACCTTGCCTGACCACAATTGAAGCGGCATGGCCTGACCTTCACTGTTCTTAGCAGGCATCTTCCTCGACCCAGTACTAGAGTGGTAAATGTGCAGTCTTCATTGCTCTTAGTTGCCTCCTCTTCAATCCAGTACTGTCAAGCGTCAATTGGGGAGAAATTATGGGAGTTGGCTTGTAAAAGCCCATAAAGGTTGGGGAAGGGTTGGGTTGGCTGTCAATATGGGGAAAGGGGGATACCATGTTTCGCTCAAGGGCACCCCCCACTCCCAGTCCCCAAGGACCCTCCCGTCAGGTGATCCTCCCTCGGTTCTTCACCCCCAGGGTCAGGATCCAATAGTGATGGCCTTTCCCTGGCCACCTGCAGAGAGGATCCAAGGGTCTAGGAGTGAGAATTGTTACGCTCACCTGGTATCCACAGGGACGCCACCCAGATGGGTTACTCGCCGTTATGCTTCTCAGCTTTGCCCTGATGTGGTCTGCGGGGAAGGTTCTGCCTGAAAATACAGGAGGACTGTGTTCAAGACTGACCGACTGGGGTAAGTATCCTCCCTCCACCCCCGTATGCTTTCAGTCGCTCTGGCGCCCTCTCCTCACTTTGTGGTAGAATTAGGCGTGCTCTCCGTCCTGCCTTCTTTGCAGAGGCGCGTTGTCTTTCATGGGTAGTTACTTCACTGACGCCGGCCCGTTTGATATTGTTCAGGTAGGTCTTCTTGCTGTTCTTTAGTTTTGTTGCTATCCTGTATGCCTTTGTTTAAAATGTCTCTTTTTTCTCCCTTAGGTATGCAGAGCTTCAGCGCGGCGAACTGGCTTGGTTGAGCCCCGCTGGCAAATGATGGCGCATTAAGAGCGCTATGATGCGGTAAGTAAGCGCTATGCACAGCGCTGCAAAGTCTTGCCTTTGCTAACCTGTGTTTTCCTTCCTTGTAGGTCGCAGTGTTCTTCAGCGCGAGTGGAATGTCCGGAGTGGTGCCAGCCGAGAGGCGACCAGCCAGGTAAGCCTTTTGAGCAGTTTGTAATTTGTAAATGTCTCTACAGCTTTCTTTAATGTTGCCTCTATCTTCCTCTTTCAGGTCGTTCTGTCCGGGAGGCGTGCAGATTCGAAGAAGCTGTTCTCAGTAGCTGCGAGTGTTTAAAGATGAAGACTGCAGGTAAGATGCTGCTGCTAATGAGGTTCCTTTTGTCTCCTTGCAGGTTCTTCTTCTCCGAGGTTCGAGGGAATAGCTGGACACGGTGAGTGTCACGTTGCAAGCTGCAAAGTAACAGAAAGCATGTTCTGCAGTCAGGGTGTGGTTTATATAGTCCAGGTAAAGTAGTACCAGGGAAAGTAGTTCCAGGCATGCCACAACCAAGACACTAGACTGCATAGCTTGGTTCTTAGGGAACCAAGCTATGTGGATGCCTCCATGTTGGCCGACAATACAATAAAGTAGTTCCCAAGCACATTGTTGTTCATGGTGTATGAGCCTGGCGCCATAGGCGCCAGGACTGGCCCCATGAGGGCTTTTGAAGAGGATACCGGGCTCTAGAGGCCAGAGTCCTGACTCCACCTGGCCAATGGGTTTGCCAGAGGGGGTTTTGGGCGAGGGTCGTGAGAAGAATACCCTCAGGTTTCTCACACTTGCCAGTAGGAGTGTGTTACTTAAGAGTGTTCTTAACTTACGCAAGGAGGAGATGAATATGAGAAATGTAGCATCAACCCTAAGCACTGGGGAGGAAAATACTTAAGGAGTGTCTCAAAGGTAACATTTGTAGCACTGACCTGCAGCTGGAGATTAACAGTATCGGAGCCTGGCATGCATCTTAAAGCTATGGGCGGAGGTTCCGGCTGATAGAAGTCAAGAAGAAATCTGGATGTGATATCTTGGTTCTGCAAAGCCAAGTAGCGAGTCTGTAGGACGAGAACCAGGCACTATATACCAGAGACCTTTTGATAGATCAGGGAATGTGGACAAGATGTTTCCTATCACAAGACACTGTGTCTTATCACTTTTGTGTTAGTGTTGGATTCTCCTATTTGTGTGGAAATTGACTCCACTAAACTGTACACTAACAACACACACCTTCCCAGTTGTACATAATAGAGTGTTGAATCATACTGAAGATTACTGTGTTTTCCGTTTATCTCTTCCCCACACTACCAAGCGGTCCAATGTCTGCGGCTCAATTAATTGGTCTTATGAATTGATCATCAAGGCACTATTATAGCCACTAGAACATTTCAAACAGATTTGCCTAATCAAAAATACTGGTTGCCCGGAGCCTTGGGGGCATTAATTAAGCAATTAAGCCCCGAGCTGGGGGGCATTACAGCTTCAAGTAATGCGCTGGGGCCCATCGCAAGGGCCTTACCGCAGGCCCGGAGCATTACCTGAAGCAGTAATGCCCCCCAGCGAGGGGTGTATTGCTATTAGTACTCCGGCCCGTAAGACCGGGGTACTAATAGTGGTTTTGTTTAAGTTTTGATGTGATATGGTATGATTGATTATTTATAACCCGCTCGGGGATCGAACCTGTGGTGCTCCGTGTTGTCTTGCTTCCAAGGTGAGCACGTTGCCGCTGAGCTATCCTCCCGAGTTGCTTGACACCTTTGGCGTTTAGCAACAGAAAAAAAGGCAGACAAAAAAAGATGGCCACCATGGCACAGGGAGAAGGGACTATAAATAGCCCTGTCTCCCTTTCCATGGCAGCCGTTCAAAAAAGAAAAAAAGAAGATGGCAGCCATGGAACTGGGATAAGGGACTACAGGCAGTCCCTTCTCCCTTTCCATAGTGGCCATTCGGAGAAAGGAAACCAACATCGAGGGACGCACCACGACAGTAGGTAATTCTTTGTCAGGCTGGTAAGAACCCGGCAAGGGCCAATCAGATCGATTGTTACAACCCGATTGTCCCTCGCCAGGTACTAATCAACTTTAATTAGTGGCTTCCTCCCAGTCTCTTATGGCCACATGTAACTAACCATTACAGTGAAACGCTCTAATCGCCATTCAGTCTCAAGTGGTGAAGGGAGGGAGGAGAAGACCACTGGAGTTAATAGTCAGCTTTAGCATAGCATGGTGGGAACTAGAGCTCGGACAGGCCCAGATATGATGGCTGCGAAACCCAAACATGCACATATTCTTTAGGTAACAAATTAAAAGCACAGATGCTTACTTTTGTGCAGGTCTGCAATAGTGGGGCATGGACCAGGGTGAACGAACAGAAGGGAAGGGAACACGCAAAGGAAAACCAGCAATGCCTGCACAGGGCTTCTGTGACAACGCCGTCCAATCCGACTAAATGGGCTGCCGACAGGAGGACGGCATTCTCCAGAACCCAGAAACACAGAGGCAATGCTCCCCTGCACATTGGCAGCGACCCCACACATACTCCTGTATTGAGGTAAATGCATGGTTATGGTGTTATCCGTCAAAATCTGTAAATGCTTGCCCTGCATGGATGGAAGAAAAGAAACCAGCACCAGCCTGATGGCCTATTTCTCCAGATCATCTATGGAAGGACACACACCCTCACCTGCACATGGTCAAGATGAGCACCCAGGTTAGTCATCTGTGACTTCTGTGAACTGAAGCCATGGTTATTGTACAAGCCCTTATATCAGCCTTATATTTTTAATGCATACATATACAGTCAAGTACCAAGATGAGGAGGAGACAACAGTTCTGCACACTTCCTTTAATGCAACACTCCCCAAACCCCACTCTGGTACTGAGACGAAGAAGAGGTCTATATAGGTATGCAGGTGGAACAGCCAGCCACGTCCACCTTTTGAAGAGGATGCCAGGCTCTAGAGGCCCGAGTCCGTGTGGAACCGCTGAGTGGAAACAGAAAAACTCATGCCAGGGCACTCCAGGAACTTGAAACAAACTCTTGAGTATTGAATGGACTGAAAGTTGTTATAAGCACTTTTGAATGCCAGAGCCAGTGCTTTGGAATACCAAACAAATTGAAAGATATTATACGCACTTTTGAATGCTGCACAGAGTAAAAGCAAGTTATGAGTACTTGTGAATGGAATGAAAGCAAAGTTGTGCAAGTAGCAGATACCACAGAATTAATTTCTGGAGACAAGTGTTGGCAAAGCAAAGAGAATACCAAGAAAGGTATGAGATGAGACATCAAGTATTGGCCAACGCTATACGAGTTCAAGGAACTGCAGGTTAAGAGGAAACCTGTATTGGCAAGAGCCAGAAGAATACAGAAAGTGTAACAAAGTTCATGGTGGCCAATCAAACCAAGGTAAAGTGTGAAACTGATGAAAGGAACAAGCTTCACTGTCAAGGGCCAGCAGTGGGCAATCGTTGATGGAAAGCAGAGAAGGGGTATTGGTTGCGTGATCTGTAAGTGGTGGACCGTGTGGTTTGTCAACTGCGCCTAGAGCGAGTGCCTCCATTTGTGGAAAAAGCCAATGAAAGTCTCCATAAAGACACATGTGTTAACAGTCCCTTAGGTGATTTTGAAGTCAAGAAACAGAACTATCTATGTGAACCAGTGAAAAGTACTGATGACTAAAGAGCTGGGAAGTGTCCCAAGGAATTGTGTTTTGAAAAGCTGGAAGATTTGAACTCTTGGGGAAGGGAGCCCTGTTAGCATGTGAACGATTTTGAACATGGGAAAGGGGACACTGATTACAAGCCAAGAGCTGGAAGAAGCTCAACATTTTTTTTTTAACACTATTCATTTTGATGCTGACATCCCTGCATATTGTATGCAGTTAGTTGTAAGGGCAAGTATAGCTTTTGGAGACAGACATTTGATTTGGACTTCCTGACACAGACTATCCTTTGTTTATTTAGAAAGGGAAATCCCACCTTAGTATAGCAAACGTTAAGCCTTACTCAATCCTGACTTAAGTTAATAAAGCTTTTGAGATACAATTTTGAATCGGTTGTCTGTGTATACTTCATGATGCCTTCACAGTACCAGGAAATACCGGGAATATCAGCCCAACCCGCTCTGCTCGGGAGGTGCCTCTTCCATGGCACCCTTCAACAACAGGGCTTGCAGTTCTTCCTGGAGCACCTATTTCAGTTGGCATGGAGGTGGTGGGGTCTCGGCAGAGGTTTCATTAAGGAGGACAATCAACCACACTGCACAAGCTCTAGGGCCCAGACGTCAGAGGTAATCTCACGCCATTGGAGCCAATGCACCGACAGCCGTCCACCAACTGTTAAGTTGTGGCAGGGGAAAATCAAAGCGGCTTCGAGGGTGGAGCCGCCCCCACTGCTGCAGCCTGCTGGCCTCTGGAAGCCCCTCTGCCCCTTCTGGAGCATGAGAAACACTTCTGCCCCTGCCTGGCTTTCGGGAGTTGCGCCTTCCTGATGTAAGGCATGCAACGCCCATAGGCACTGCCCCTAGAGGCAAAGGTGAAGGCAGGCTTGGCCAGCTGCGCAGCTAGACCCAGGGATTCTGCAGCAATCTTTGACTCCTTGAACTTCTCCAGGGAGCCATTGGCCGTTGGACCGAAAAGGAATTCTCCCTCAAAAGGCATGCCCTGTAACCTATTTTGGACGTTTGGTGAAAAACCTGAGGAGCATAGGCAGGCCCTTCTCAGTACCACAGCCAAGCCAATTGACCGGCCAACGCAGTCTACCACGTCCAGGCCCATTTGAAGGCTCTGCCCAGTCACATCGTCCACCAGCTGTATGACACCATCTTGCATCTCCCTTTCAGGGATGTATTGGGCGGTGTGTTTCACTGGCTTCCAGAGGCCAAAGGAATACTTGGCAAACCCACAGGACACATTACTTGCCTTCAAGGCCATGCGGCCAGATGTGAAGTTCTTTTTCACCATCGCATCTGGCCTCTTGCCTTACATGTCAGGAGGCAGGTTCAAGGTGGAGTAAGCTGCCCCGGTGAAACCGTGGTCACCTGCACAACTCGACCTTCCAGAGAAGGGTGAGAGGACAAAAAGGATAGATCCCCTCTTGCCGACCTGTATTTACTGGTCGCGGTGGAGCTGACCGGAAGAATTGAGCAGGGCGGTTGCCACAAGGAGGCGACTTGGTCAGCTATAGCCGGATTCAGTGTCATGTGTCTTTCAGTAGCTGAACCATCATCCAAACTACCAGTCAATTCTTAACCTTGGACTGTAACTGCCGAAGCATTCAGCCCCAGAGTGTCGACCAGCCTGTCCACCAATGACCAAACTTTTCCATGGGTAGCGGGGTAAAGCTGAGCCTTTTGCAATTCTACATCTGGGGATATATGCAGCCCACTACCATCATGCAGCCTTTGTGCCAAAGAAGTCTGCTTGGTCGTCAAAATAGTAAACCACCACCAGCCCCTGAATATATAGGGTTGACATCTCTCTGATCAGCCCAAAAGAGCGGGACGAAGGATCAATCGCATATGGTTGGTGTCAAGAGCTTGTCCTTCGACGTCAAAGGGGTGTCTGCCGGCATCGAGCGAGGCTTCTGCACAAAAGAGGCATTGTGAATGCCTGTGCCCTCAGGCTCACAGGAAGGCCTCTGCGTGAAGTGCTTAGCCACCTATTTTGGCATTGAGCCCAAAGGCTCTCCTGATGCCCATGGCGTCAGTAAAGATGCTTGCATGGGGATGGGACCAACGAGCGCCACTGCAGCCACCGCTGTTTCAGGGGTGCCCCCGCACCTACAGCTGCCTTTTCAAACATTGCCAGCATTTGGAATTTGAACTCTTCCAATTCTTAACAGGTAGCTGCCCCGACAACGACTTAGCTCACTCCGACGAGGAGTCGCAAACGCATCAGTGCCGATGGTGCCCCTTCTTATGAGATGACGAGAAAGAGTGGCTCTGAGTGAGACCATTTCTTCGTCTTGCGCCGAAGTTGTTTCTACTCAGGGATAGGCCACTGCATTTCGGCCACTAAGAACCGAACAGTCGAGCACGCAGGCGATTTCGACAGCGGTTGGCCCACCGCAAGCTTGGCTGCCCGCTCTCGAAGGGATTTAGGATACATTTTTCCACACAATGCGCAGCTCTCAGTGTCGTGACCTGTGCCTCGGCACCACACACAGATGTCATTTGGGTCGGTCACCGACATCTTGAAATTGCAGTCAGTGCAGCACTTAAATCCTGAAATCCGAGCCTTGGACATCACGCAGTCAAGAGAAAAATACTAAATCTGACCGAATTTCACAGAAAAGAGTGGAGGACACGATAAGTAACACTATGTACCTCTTGAGCGCATGAAAAGAAAGGAACTGAGGTACAGGGTGTAGTGAGGCAATATATATACACGATGCCTGACGTCACGTCCAGATTGCGCACCAAGCAAGATGGATCGATGGCTGAGTCGATGCCCACTATGTCCCTGGCAAAGTTTTTGGATGCGGATATCTATCTGATGAGGAATCTGCGGGAGAAAGGCAATCCATTGAATAGTTCCCCCCGCTCCCCCCCACAAAGACCTATGCATCATGACCAATAGATTGACAGTGGAAGGCAGCAACCAAGCTATGAAAGAATTACAGGGGACATTTGAAACCCTATTTACTTATTTGGCAGGCAAAAGGCAGAGCCCAGGGGAAATAAGGGACAGACTGACGGATGGACTACAGTCCTTAAGCAAGCTGGAATTCACTCCGTTTGATAACTTTGAAATGCCAAGAGCAACTTTTCTAGTCAAACCTGAACACTGGGCCCATTTGTTCTAAATCAAATGTGTGTCCAGTTTCCAACTTCAGAGTTTTCTGTTAATCTCTCACCATTGACAGGGCTAAACAGTGGGGAGCCTAAGAAACCATGCTCAAGACCTGAAGAAGTTCCATTGTGAAACTGAATTCTGACAGCGCAGTAATCACTGGAGCAACCTCATGGACAACTGAGCTTCTGGCACTAGAAAGATGCAGGAGGCAATGAGATCCAAAAGGCAGAACTAAAACCTAGCTCTGGGATTGGAAAAAAAGTGCAACATCTGGATCACGTTGAGGGAGTCAAAGCTTTGAAAGGGTGTGTGCCCAGAACTGCCCCGATAAACTGGATCATCGGAGCATCTGTACAGCAGATAAGTGAAGTACAGTTCGGCTGCTCAGAGGAACATACTCAAATGAGTGAGTCCTCTTGATGGGAAAGAACAATAATCCTCTGCCTTCTGAGACAAGAGGCCCCTGCCAACAGCTTATTGAAATCCCCGGGGAATTATGACAGGTAAGTGCAGGTCTGCAAACTGGATGGGGGCATTTCCAACTACGAATCTCAGGGTCTCTGTGCTTGGGATAGCTCGGCACATGAACGTATGTGCCCTGAGGTTGCATGACACCACCAGTCCTAAAAGATTGGGGCAAGGGTTACCCTTTCAAACTTGTCCTTGCACAAGTAGATGTTCAGTAGCGGCAGACACCCATCCTTCTTCAGTAACAGAAGAATAATGAGAATATGAGAATACCTTCCCTTTACTCTCTCTTGCGAGCAAATGTTGCACTGCAGCCTTCACCAGGTGATCTTACTTTTCATCTAGCAGCAGGTCAAGACACAGTGGGTGCCTTGTCTAAGCAACAGTGAAGGGAAGGGAGACAAATGTGAGACACTATGTAGAAAACCCATGCGCCCGAGGTGTGTGAAGGCACCATGAAGCAAGACAGACAACAGATTCACTTTTCTTAATAAAAGACCATTTGTCTGAATGTCAGAATGGAATAACACATAACTTGCCCTAAGCGAAGGTTGAATTTCCCTACCTAAAGAAACTAATGCCAGTCTGTCATCAAGTGCAATTAAAAAAACAGTCTGTGTCCAAAATCTATGTTTGCCCTCAACTAAAACTATACAATGTGTAGGGATGTCAGCACTAAAAGAAAGTGTTCAAGGTAAGGTTCTGAGCTTTTTTCCAGCTCTAGCTTGGTTTCAGCTTTACCCCCAAACTCTCCGTACCGCACAAGTTCAAAATAGTTCCAAAAGATCTTGAGGTTCCCTTCCCCAAGTATAACACAGTTCATAAAAACCTTGGGGTTCCCTTCCCAAAAGTAGGCAGTTCCTCCAACAGAACTGCTACAAGCCTCATGAATTCTTCCAAGTTTAGCTTTGTAATCTTCTAGGCTCTTTTGATAACTCAAACAACTGCTTTCTTTAACTTAAGCAATTACTATGCAGCACAGCCTTTAATTTGTGGCTTCCATGGTTGTTGGCTACTCAGTCTAGTGCAATTGTCGGACCACACGCTCCACCCATTACAGGTCACGCAACCGATAACCCTTGACACTGTGATGCACTTGGTTTTCCTTGGACAATACAGGTTTTCCTCCTTGGAACTCTGTCAGTAATTCACATTCATTGTATGACAATATGACAATCTCTTGGCTTTGCCACAACTTGTATTCAAGTCACTGTCACTCTGTGGTGTAAATCCTTTTCACACTATGCTTTCTCAATGTTTATTCAAGTTCATCAACTTGTCTTTCACACTTGCTTTTCTGCTTGATTCAATAATGTTTATTATGAACTCTCCCTTTGTTCATCAAATTCTTCTGAATGGGTGTTCATTGCATTCACAACTTTAAATAATTCACTTTCCACTTGTGCAGTATTTTCATCTTATTTCCTTATCTTTTTCTTCAACAAATCTTGGTACATTTCAAAAGGTACTTTGCAGTTTTTTCGGCATTCAATAAATCTTGTGGCCTTTCAAAAAGTGCTTTTCCTTTTTCTCGGTATTCAATATTCTTCCCTTAGGGTTCCAAGCCCCGCTCTTAGGAATTTTTTCTGAATAGCTACTTACAAATGTCCAATTCCCGCCCCTGGAGCCCCCCCGGTACGAGTGTTCCCTCTCTCACACTCACTGGTACTCAGTAGCTCCAAAGGGCATCTCCACAGTCTTCTTCAACTTCCACTTTCTTCCCTGTGAAGAGGCGGGAGCTCCAGCGAGCATCGCTCAATATCGGAAAACCTTGCTGCAATGGCTTGCGGCAGTTGGGAGTCTTCCGTGTTCCCTAGCTCCATCTGAGAACACGCGGCTGTGGTAATTGCAAGGGCTCTGGCCCTCTCATGGCCCGCTCAGGTTACAGCGCCTGTCCCCTTGGCAATACACAGCGTCCCCTCCGCCGTTCCTGCTCCTCGCAGCTCCCTCCTGCACACTAGGAAAGTTCCTCCTTCTCCATTCTCGATCTACCATTTTATGCACCTGTGGCCATTCAATTGGTCACAGGTGCAAGCTCTTTGCCCGACCACAATTACAGTAATTAATGGGACATGCCTGACCTTCTATAGTCCTCTTCCTCATCTCAGTACCACCGTGGTGAAACTGACTAGAAGGGTGTAGGGAAGGGAAGAAAGACTTACAATACCCTATGAAGGTTGGAGGAGGGAAGGACTCATTATCAACAGGGAAAGGGGTTCCTCCCTCGCTTCTCCACCCGCATGGTCAGGATACAAGAGCGAAGGTCTTTCCCTGGAAGAGTATCCAAGGGAAGTAGATGGCCGGATGCCCTGAGGTTCCTTACAGGTGGAATTCACTATTTGGAGCAAACAGGAGAGCCTCGGCTCACCTGTGAAACATGCAATAAACTGGTCATTCTTGCAGAAAGTTGCAGATGACTGTTGGACCACTAATACCAGGGACATTGAAGTAGCCTTGAATGTCTCAAATTTCTCAAGCAATTAGCCTGCTTTGTCTAGGACCGTTGATTGCACCTGGGATAGAAATCCAGACCCTCTCATCCAAGAGTGTGCCAGAGTACAGCCTCAACACCATCAAGCAAGCCACACAATCTGCTGTGTCGAAACCTGCCTGTACGATCGGTTTGGTGAACACTTTGCAGCCATTCACAATTCATGCACTTGTTGTGTTACCCCATGCACCCAGCTCACTGGCAGCAGTTGTTTTCAGGGTCTATGATTGCCCATGCACCCCCACCCCTCACTATGCTTTTCTGTAGTGCAGCATATTGGCATTGTGTGATGGCACTTGCACTCACCCACTATTTATTTATTTATTTTATTTATTACATTTGTTATACGCCCAGACTCGGAGGTACCACGGCGTAGTTACAGACAATGGGAGAATGCAATCTTAGAAAGAACATAGAGGTATACAGGAGTAGCAATCAAAAAATATACAGCAATATGCAACTATCCACGTCCGTTGTCCCCGGAGCGTCTCCATGTATCCGGGCAGTGTATTATTGAGTAGGACCATGGCATCATGGGTGGAACCAGGGAAGCGGGCACAACAGTGTGTGATATACAAGTCTGGATCGCAGGTCATCTGGACATTCAGTGAGTGGTAGTACTTCCTGTTGTGGTACGTCGCTTCATGTGCCTGGATGGGGGGGTCACCAACGCCACATGGGTGCAGTCCAGGGCTGCAATGATGCTTGGCAGGTGTGCCTTAGCATAAAACCATGCCTTCATGGCATGCTCCTTGTAAAGGCTGGAGGGGGGGGGGGGTATCTGTACTCCTGCCCTCAATATGGCAGAGTAGAAGCACAGAGCACCCTAGCCAAGATTCTCTATATGGTAGAATGGACCAGCAAGCAAGGCTTAAGCTGTCAGGAGGTGATGCGGGCTGGTTCTTAAGTACAGTGTAGTCCCCAAGCCCCCCACAAAAGAATGCCCACACACTATGTTATGTGCGAACACAGTTCTTTATATATAAATAAGGTTCAAGATCTATACATCAATTAATAACACACTTTGTACTGTGGCAATTCTAATATTGCAAATATATACAATGTCTACGTGGTACCACACTTGGCTATTGACGCCTTTAAAATGCATGCACTGACAGTATAATGGCATACAAATCATAACAATGTGTATCAAGCATAGATCATGGGAAGGAAGACAAGATGGGTTAAACAATGGCTGAATGGTACTTTAGCTAATAAGACAAAGTTCTGTGTGTGGACACCACCCTCAACCTGGGCAACCTGTAATAAAGAGTATTAACAAGCCCAGTCCATTAACGTTTAAATAGTCTTGTTTCCTGGTTAAAATGTTCCACTACCCCAATGTACCAGAGTTAGAAGAGTTTCTCCCTCGAGAGTGAACTCCCTTTAAAGCAGGAGCCACAGGGTGTTGAGATTCCTTGACAAAATGTGGACACTGGCGTCGAGGCTGCATCTTTGATCCTCGCGGTGCTCGTCGACGATCATTCAAGGATGTCCTGGGAAGATGAGACATGCAGTGCACCTCGATGCAAAGTGTTTGGTGCTGCAAAGAAGACTCGGTGAAGAACGAAGGCCTGTCAGTGGGCGTCTCGGTTGTCAGCATCAGTGTTCGGGACTCTACCAAAGCTGGATTTCGGATCTTCACTTGTCAGCGTCTTTGTTGACTTCGGGTGGCGGGAAACCCACCAGGGCATTCTCCACAGTTGTCGACAACCTCGACATTTTCCGGCGGGATGGCAAGGGAGCCCTTCTTTCAAAATGTTCTTCGGCAAAAGGTGGAGTGTTGCGGCTCCGGTCGTCGAGCAGCACAGCGTCAAGCTGTCCCCGTTTCTGGGCAACACAACTCGACCGGCTTCCAGCGGTCACGGAAATCCTCCGAATTCTCGGTCAACGGCAATAGACATCGATGGCCTCAAAGTCAGGGGATTTTACTTTGAGATTCTCAGTAAACCCTTTCTCTGGTCGACAGCCTTCCGGACTGGCTTCCAGGATACCTCGAAGATCAGCTTCTGCACAATGTTCCCTTGTAGCTCAGGGAGTGGTGGTCTAGCCAGGTCCTCTCTTGGATCAGTCCTCTACAGACTCGACAGATTTTAGATTGGGTCGAAGGAAAGCAGCAGCAATTCTTCTTCCAGCTGGGCTTCAGGGATAAGCAGCTTCAAGTTTCAACTTCAGCTTCTGAACAAATTGGGAAGTGAGTGGTCCCCAGATATAAATATCTGTCCCTCATTCACACTGCTGAACCAAGCTCTGTCAGCCAGTCAGTCAAAAGGGCATTCATGCAGGTAGCCAATCAGTCTCCCAGTGCATTCAGGCCCTTCACTTCCACCCAGACACCCATAACAAGGAATGTGGATTGAGGCAAGCACCCAGCCTTTCAGCACACCACACGGCATTCAAGTCAGTTTCAGGGAGGACTGTCTCATTCTTTGTGTCATAGATACCAGATACCCATAACATAGAATGCATATTGGTCACACACTATTCGCACAGGTCCCACCCCAAGGGTGTACCCACAATATACAGTCACTGGGAAGGCTCCAGCCAGTCTGGCCTGGACTTCCCCCACAATACCATATATGGTTCTTCCACCAAACAGCCAGTCAGGGGAAGGGACAGAGTCAGGGCTTCCCAGGACTTTGGGAAAACAAGGTAACAGGTAATAGAAACCAAGAGGCCACATGGGCCATCTTGCCTCTCATCAGCAATCCACTGATTCCTATGGCAGGGCCTCGGTATCCCAAAATGGAGGATACTCAGGGCACTTGTCAAATTCAGCATGGAGCTGCCACTAGTTCATACCCTGCTCTGTGGGTCACACACAGGTGCCTAGAAACATACACTAGGAGTACAGGGCTGTACCCTCACCCAGGGGTGACATAAGGGTACCCCAAGGGTCTCTGTTCACCACAACCAAAAGGGGGGGTGGGGAGAAGAGCTGCACTGCCAGGAGCCCCACATGGACTTCTGTACAGAAAACAACACAGAAAAAACACACATAAGGAAGTACAGGACAAGGACATGGAGGACCTGTCCCTCCAAGGCATTTCCAGCATCATCCTGTGCCGGGGTGGTGGGCAGAGAGATATACTATGACACATGGCGCAGGAGGGCTTACAGTACCTGTCCAAGCACGAGGGGAAATGTTGGCTGTGACATGCTATGCAGCATGGACACGGAGTGCTGAAAGGTGCCAGTTGCCAGGAATTGCAGGACGGACACTAGCTTTAGCAGCAGGGGCACAATTGTCCTGATGTAAATCCTGCCCTCCCCTGGATTATGGTGAACAGCTCATCTGTGGTCTCCCTGTTGAAACGGTATAAGGTTACCAGGTGTACGGTTACCAGGTGTATGTCTGTGACCATGCGTATGGGCGCTCGCCTTCCACGGTGTCTCCAACTCCTCCTCCTCCTCCTCCTCTCCACACCACGTGTCCTGGGCCGATTTTCCTGCCTCTGTAGGTCCATGCGCAGCATGTGCAGTTGCATATCCCAGGTTACAATAGCTAGTGGCAACATGGTGTTGGTAAGTGTGTTTGGGGAAAGTGTGTGCCTTATGTAGCAGTCTTAAGTGGATTAGGCACACCTGTGGCTTAATTTGTGGCACCTGTCTGCATTTACCTCCACCTGAAAGGCGGAGGTAACTGCGCTGTGTTTTCGGCGGTATTACGGACGAATTTAGGCAGTATTACCGCCATGTCCCAACCTGTAATTGTTCTCAGTGGTAATTCCGCCGACTCAATTCAGCAGAATGGTAAATGTGGCAGTAATTACATTACCACCAAGTTTTACTGTATACCGCAAAATTTGTAATGACCTCTGCCGATCGTGTAGCTAGGAGTGAGAGCTGCCGAGACAGTGCTTTGAAGGCCGTGGTGTCACTCCGGGGCAGTGTCCTGGCAGAGACGAGCTGGGGCATAACTAGCTGTAGGAAGGGAGTTTGCAAGCCAAGGGAGAGACTGCCTTCTGAGAGACAGTATACTTCTTTTTGGATGGTTGGATGGCTAGTCTAACTAGACAGGCAATTAAGACCCTGAAATCCTAATACTGTTCTATTGTTGTCATAACAAATGAGGCTCAGGAGGGATTCCCAGGTTAAGAAACAGAAACGCATATGCCATGCCAAAGATGTTCTTGCACATGTGCCTAATGATAAATGTTTATTGTAATTGTTTTCAAGTGACACAATTGAGTTATCTGTTTCTTGCTGATAAAACTGATGAGATAAAATCACTAACTGCGGGAATGGTGTTTGTCTTTATTGCATCCAGTGAGTAAATTAGTGTTTAGCAGAAGCATACATTGTAAAGTCTGGGGATGCACTAGCTAAGGTCCCGAGGTATAAAAGGTGGCAAAGAAGGAAGGATCAGGATTTATTCCTACAGTACCTTTGGCACGAGGTAATGCTGAACTTCCCTGAAGAAATGTTAACAATAAATTCAGATCCTTAGCATGAACAACAGAATGGTGTGAGGGAAACGGATTCCAAAGTCCCCTCAAGAATTGCATGACTGTGGGGATAGTGAAAAAGGAGCCCTGCTGCGGGGTTCTCTTGAAGCGAGCAAGATACCCCTTCACAGTGCCAATCAGCAGAGCTGTCCAGGCCAAATATAGCAGAACATCCAAAACAGAAGATGTGGAGCAAAAAGAATGGTCCAGAGCCATCTCGCAGCACATCACTTAAAGGCAAAGATCAATTTGGTGGCAGGCTTTCTAGCAGAGAAGAGCACGCCCACAAGGTCCTCTGACAAACCCCATTCCTTATACCACAACCTTTGAGCAGCCAGGCACAATGGCTCAGGCTGTTGAGGTTCGGGTGTAAGAACCCGACCCTTCGAGTGGAAAAGGAGGTCTGTCCTTTGCATCAAGCACCAGTGAGGGCAGATGGCCATGTCCAGCAACTCTGGGTACCATGTTCTCTGGGCACAATCTGGAGCGACCAAGATCATTGTGGACCTGAACTGGCATAGCCTCCTGAAAGTCACCAGCATGATGGGGAACTGTGGGAAAGCATAGAGGAGATCGAAGTCCCACTACTGTCAAGGCGTTTCCCAAGGCTTCCTGACAAGGAAATTCCCTGGAGCAGAACCACCTGCACTTCCTGTTCACACTGGAAGCTTAGAGATCCACTCAGGTTGTACCCCAATTAGAGAAAATCTCCACCAGAGGTTGTTGGCAGAGGCCCCACAGGGAGGTCGAATACTGCATGCCAAGGCAGCCATCAACACGTTCTCCTTGCCAGCGAGATGAGCCGCCGCCAGGGATACGCTGTCCTCTAGAGCCCAGAACTACAACAACATAGCTTCTCTGCATAGAGGTAAGAAGCCCACACCACGCAGCTTTTTGAGTTAGTGCATGGCTACTGTGTTGTCCATTGAGACCAACACAGTCTTGCCTCTTAAAGAGGGGAGGGAAGAGACCAGAGCCAGCCTGATCGCTCTCAGCATCAACAAATTGATGTGCTCCTGGCACTCTGATGGGGGGCCACAGGTCCCTCGCTGTGAGGTCCTTGAGGTGAGTGCCTCAGCTCTTCAGGCATGCATCCGTGGCTAGAACCAATAGATGAGGGTCCAGAGGCAAGTACTGACTGTCTGGTGAGTAGTCTTGGTGGCGTTGAGGGAATGGGAGACAATATCTCTGGTAAATGATCTGCGAGGCCCAGGCATCAGAAGTGGTAAACATCCATTCCTTGCCACAAAGGGTTACACTACCTCCAACAGAGTAGGAGGGGTGGAAGCCCGATTCAAAGAGGCTTTGCACCTGGATCAGCGGAGGTCACAGTGAAGGCTGAAACGCCTGCATTGGGCAGCTGCTTATCTGAGGGAGCTTTTGCCCCCCCTCTGTCGGCCTAAGAGGTGAAGGGGCAAAAGCCCTTGCCTCTGCCCGCGGGACTCGCAGGTTGTTGCTGCTTGATAGCTAGCACCAAGACTTTGCAGTCACCTTAGAAGCCTGGAATTTCTGTAAGGATTCATTAGCCTTCGTGCTGAACAGGCTGTTGCCATCTAGGAGCATGTCCACATGTTTTTCCTGGACATCTGGTGCTCAAGACCGTGCTGGTAGCCATTGTCTGAGAATGCAGTCTGTGGTATCCCAGCCCGAATGGAGGAATTGGCGAGCGGCATCTTTACTGTCTTTGAAGTTCATCTCATATCCCCTCTATGATGTGTTCCGCTGCCTATAGTATGATGGATCAAAGGAGAATATAGCCAGTGAAAAGGATGCATTCACACATCACAGACCAAGGCTAGCCGAGCCAAACATCTCCCTGCCCAGGTCATCCAGCCTCTTGCTCTCCCTGTGAAGAGCCAAGCATGGGAAAGAAGTAGTCTTAAGGTTTGCCGTGGCAACCTGAAATACCAAGCTTTCTGCGATGCAAAGTCAGACAGGAAGAGTGGGTCTAAAGGAGACAGTCTGTGCTTCTTAGCAAGATCCTAGTCAATCGTCAGAACTGAGGCCTGCTTCAACTATAGCTCCAGAACTGGAGCATGAACCACCTGGTTGACAGGGAGCAGAGTCGTCACCTTCAGGGCCTCGTCCAGAACATCAGTGAGCTGGTTTTGAACCTTGGAGAGGGTGGTTTTGAACCTTGGAGAGGGTGGGTGCTGACAAGCACAAGGTAACCACCACCTTGGCACTAAGGCACTGAAAAGGTGCCAGAGGATTGCCGGGGATAGAAGCAGGAAGCATGTCCCATTCTGGCAAAGTGTCCAGGTCACTTACATCCTGCACGTCAGCTACAAGATCCACAAAGTCCTCTTCTTCACCACTGAACTCCTCCATAAAGTCTCTCACCTCGCTAAGTTGGAGGAGTTCCATACCAAAACGGATGGGATCCCTTTCCTCATCATAAATGTCTCCAAGACGAGAAATGTATTCTCCCTGAGTGAGCAGGTATATTGACAAGGAATTCTGGTGGCATCGGCACCGTAGAGGGAATAGTCGAGGTCGCACGACCAACGCCTGCAGATGGAGCGGTGCGTCCACGAGACGGAATCTTATCATTTTGTCGCACGGTCGGGCCCTAAGGCAAGCGATAAGTCTGAATCTGCCGGTTCGTCCGAGTGCAGTGGACTCAAATGGGGCAGGAGTTGCCAAAGTAGTCGGCGACTGAGCCATCAGCGCAGAGGCCAAAGCTGTTGAGAATCTTGAGCCTGAAGTTCCCCCATTATTCAGGGGTAGAGGATTGGGATGGGAAAGGTATCTGTGGAGTCTCTTCTGGCAGAGAGTCCCTAAGGGAGGAGGAGAAGGGGGAAGAAGAAGAGAAGGAAGAGGAAGAAAAGGCAGAGAAGGAAGAGGAAGAAAAGGAGGAAGAGGAGGAGGAAGGGGAAGAAGAAAAGGAGGAAGAAGGGAAGGAGGGAGAGGAAGAAGAGAAGGAGGAAGAGAAGGAGGAAGAAAAGGAGTAGGAAGACAAGAAGGACGAAGACTAACAAGAGAAGGAGTAAGGGGAAGGAGAAGAAGGAAGGGGAAGGAGAAAGAAGGGGGCGAAGAAACACCTGGAAACCTAGACATCTTCAGTGCTTCTTTTTCTTGTCCATGCAGACAGGGGATCATTCTTCAGTCCGATGCTCTGTGCAGGGAGACCTCAAATGGGTCAGTTTATGTGGAGGAAGGTGAATAGTTAAGCCCCCCCCATTCCCAAAGCGCCTTGGGGTGCATTGACTGACAAGACGCGAAGTCCTGTGTGTCGTGTCCTTCACCAAGGCAGTAAAGATAAATATAGTTGAAATCTGAAACAGGCATTTGACACCTGCAGTTGGCTTAGGGTTAGAACTGAGAAGGCTGTCGAATTTGGGATTTTGTAGAAAAACTAGAAATTCTGAAGAAATGGTGCAGAGCAAGTAGAGTTCACATAAGAATGGAACTAACACCACCGGATGCAGAACCTAAATGTACACTGGCTCCATCATGCCCAATGCGGAGAGGCATCGGGCGACACCCCCTGCCTGTCAGCAGAAATGTTTCTTTAGAGCAGCTGTGCTGGAGATGAATATCGAAGATGTGGAACCCGTGGGAGAAAAGAGTACATTCGAAATTTATCACATCAACATTTTGCTGCTTTTGGGAGAAATAAGATTTGCAGAAAAAGGAAAAGGAAAACACAAATTGGGAGAAAAAAAATATTTTAAATGGATACAAAAATAAACACCTGTAAATGTGGCATTAACAGGAAGACTTAAGCAACAAACCATTTTCATTGCAGCACTGATTTATTTGAATATATAATGGGTCCAATTCTCAAAGATCTCCAGAGGCAAAGATACGAGGACACCGTCTTCGAATCTCTAGATATTTATTTTTTTTTTAATTATTATTTCCATTTAGTTTGTTACAAACTTTTGAAAAAAAAAACTTTGACATTTATAAAACATAAAATGACCACTAACTTTACACTGAGTTTACAAATCCCTCTTCTTCGATGTCTCTTTTTTAGATTGATTCATGTCCTTTGTCTTTTGCTGGATAGGACCATGTGTTTGTCTTTACCCTTTCATTCCATCACTTCATCAGGCCACTTCCAACAATTTGCTTTCAATATGTTTTAAAAATAAAGTAAGTGCGAGAATCAGCTTTTTGTGTGAACTACAGTGCATGCGTGACCACCATTCCTCTGTGCTATACGTCACACCGGTGCTCAGCTCATGTCCTAAATATTTAGATCTTTGCCCTTTTAATTCTGAGCAGAACAATACCAAGTATTTTAGTGTTTCTTCCTCTTTTCGGCAAAAGCAGTATTTGATGTCGTCCGCAAGCTGATGTCTTCTGTGTCTTTGTATTTCTCTTGTTTCATATAGGTTTAACCTGAATTTCAGATCATTTCTTCTCAGAAACTTACATGGAAATACTTCCATATATTGTGCTATACTATTAAAGCTCTTTGTTTCACTTCGTATGTTATCCATGCATTTGTGGATTCTTCTCTTCTCAGCTGTTTTGATCCAATCAGATTCCAGGAGTTTCTTTTTTACAGCATTTGGGTTAGATGTTAACGTCTTTTCATCTGACCCTATTGTCATAGAGGATCTCTCTGATGGTCCGTCTCCATTTTTGTAGAATCGGTCGATTCCTCTTTGGATCATGTTCAGCCAACAAGTCGAATTGAGGGGACACGTTTCAAATCGTTTTGCCAAATAACGCTAGCATGTTCCACGTTATTCTGGCGTTCAAGTTCGGCATACTCTCTTCATATAAGACACAAGCCGTTGGGCAGTTTTGCGGGATCTGGAGTATTTGCTTCTAAAACGTTCCTTCACACCGAGACCACACTTGGTTTGAACAGCCAAACATGCTTTCTGCACCGAAGGTTAGTGCTGGTACAACCTTACTTTTATAGAAGTTTAATATGGGCTTATACGGAAATTTCCCATACCTTCTTTGAATTGTGGCGGCTTGTGCTGTCAGTTGTTTACACTTGCTTAGTATTTTCCTTACCATGGGTTCGTCACATATGCTTGAGTTGATGTAGATACCTAAGTATATACAACAGTCGACTTGCCTTAGCTGTTTGTCCCCCAAAGACCATCGGAATTTTTCTTTTTTGGCAGCCCTTCCTTTTAAATTTTCTAGCACCAGAATCTCAGATCTGGCGGTGTTAATTTCTAGCCCGTTTTCCTCAATGTAGGACTTCAGTGCATTTAGTTTCCGTTGTAACCCTATCGGGGTCATGTCTACTACGACTATGTCATCCGCATATAAAAGCCAACTAATTTGCGTGCCATTCAACTTCGGAGGCAAGAATGTTACACTTTCTAAGGCCCCTCCAACTTCTGAGATGTAGAAATGGAATAGTGTTGCCCCCAACGGACACCCTTGTTTCACACCCCGAGCTGTTGGTATTGCTTTGGAGAGGTGACCTTCATTGTCCAGGTGGATCTTAACGTTGGTTTGCGGATACAGTTCTTTTATAGCCAATATTATACTGAACGGGTATCCTTGTTTTATTAATTTTGACCATAAGGTTTCTCGATCCACGCCATGGAATGCGTGGGCTAGGTCGATAAATGCCAGGTAGACTTTCCGGCCTGCATGGATAGCTTCCATTTTTAGAATGTTAAGCAAGAGGAGATTTAGGTTACACCCTACTCCTTTTACAAACCCCGTTTGTCTTACATCCATTTTTTTTGATCTGATCCAGTCTCATAATTGCGCTAGTAACAGGCTTACAAATAATTTCCCCACCACGTCTAACAGGGCTATCGGCCGATAATTTACTGGCTCCATTCGGCACCCTTTTTTAAAGATGGGTACCATTATCCTTTCTTTCCACATGGTGGGAATTCTTGCCTCCTGTATTATGTTTTTAAATAGGATTTCACAAAACTCTACCCACTCTTCCAGATGTTGAAAAATAATATTGTTTGAGAGGCCATCTGGCCCGGCCTCCCAAGAGGAGCTGCACTTATGGATAACATTTTTGATGTCTTCTTGTGCTATTGTTAATTCCCACGGTTGTAATGGTAGTATCTGCGGGCATCTTGACGGTAGTTTTTTCTCGAACAATTGGCTGTAATGGGCTATCCGTTGATTTTCGTTGACCATGTTCTTTATCAGAGCCTTCTAGGGATTCTCAGCTTCGTTAACCAGGGCCCAGAATCCTCTGGAATTTCTTTGGGACAAAGACCTGAGCATATCTTCTGCTTCGTTTTGCGCCATAGTCACTCTGTAACTTCTTATCCAGTTGTTGTATTTATTCTTTAGGAATCTCTAGATATTGCCTTGCAAGTCACAGATTCTTCTAGGTGACCTGTGGGGTGAATAGGGGAATGTGGTACAGGGTCCAAAGGACAGAAACCAGCATCTCAATGCTTAGTTATGTGTCTAGCGCATTAAGCGAAAGTAAGCATTGGCTCACTTAATAACATGTGGTGTGCGGAGGCTCGTAACTGGATCATGGAGTGTTATATTTATATAGCGTCTCCTGCCATATGATGTAGCGTTCAAGCGCTGTAGGAAGCGTGGCCCATCAGCAGACCTCATTCTGAAAAGATGGGAGAAAGGAGCATCGCAATTCATGCAGCAGACATTGTAGTTTTGGCACAGACTGGAAAAGTAGAGATGCCCAATGTAGAGACGTTGGATGCCGAATAGCGGATAAAGAAGAGGCGAGGACTGTATTGAAGATGGTAGAGACGGACAGCTGTACCGAATTTTTCATAGGACTCAGCTGAATGCTATCGGGCGCAGTGATACATGCAGTGGTACATGCACAGAGAAGGACATGCAAATTAAAGGAGCATCCTAGAAAGACTAATGCAGATGAGGCAAATTAATTTGTTGGTCATAGTCATGATTAGTGCTCAGTCAGCCGATCAATAAAAATAACATGAAAAATAAGGTTGATATACTCCAAAGGAGGGGGGGGATTTATATGTGCACAGTCCACAGTTCTAATAATGCTATACTGCACTGTTGGTCACTGTTATTGTTTGCCATCAGTTTACAGTGATGTTCTAATAAAGAAACTGCACAGGGCGCAATTAATTTGTGCGAAGCAGTCCGGGTAATCAGCATAGTAAAGTGGCATAGATCATGACCTAAAACAAAATGTGCAGTGCACAACTTTTTGAAAAGTGCAGTACACCCCAGACACAAAGGCAATGGTCATCCATTTACATAGGGTTTACAATCTAGGGAATGCCGGAGCTTAATGTAAATCCTATCGTGCTATGGTTATCCTAGGGCCCAGCCAACAGTAAAATAATCATGCACATACGTTAGAATATTTTTTTAAAATGATACCTTTTTTAATATAGGCAAATATGACACAAATGATGGTACACTTTGAAACACATTTGATTTGATCAAATACATCTTAAAAGTTCCGTTATTTTTAGGGAAGCTACAGCGGGTATGGTGTAATTACTTTCCTGAAAAATCTATTTTGTCCCAACCATACATAATTTGGAGCAAGGATTAAAACATGGGTTACCTTGTCCCACAGCTAACAGTTTACCCACTTGCCTAGAGTGTCATGTACTTCTGGATTATTGTGGATTGCGCAGCTTGATGGCACTAAACAAAATGCCCCAAAATAAAAACATTCCTTTTTCGGGGACCATTGGAGAGGGTTTTTGGGTAGTCGCTGTTCAGGGCTGACTGGAGGAGCTGTAGTGGAGGATAAATGTAAATATCAAGCAAAAACAAAACTGCACCAGGACACGGACACGAATACATCTCTCACTTGCCACCCAGCCCCGCCTCGGCTTGGTCACCTGCTGTTCACCCATAATGAAGCGTACACCATACTTCTAATTAAAAGCAATAATGAGGACCACTGATGACAAATCACCTATACCACCTAACAGCGGAGGAGTCAATCTCGGCTCCTATATGGTGGTTGGCACCATAAAAAAGGGACTGTCACTGCTAGTGCATTTATTTACATTTCCAACTCCATTTATATTTCATTTGACTTATAAAGCGCCTTACACCAAAGTACTGGACAAAACAATAAGCGGTACAGTAACAGAAAATGCACAATCAACGTGAAAAGTCAAGTCAGGAAGATAGAAGATCGTCTTTGAGTTGAGTTTTGAACAGAGACAGGGAGGAGATATAGTGAACGAATTGAAAGGGGCAGATTATTCCAGAATTTTGGAGTAAGCAGGGAGAAAGAATGGAAATGAGAGGGCACGCCTGGGGGACAGATAAAAGGAATTGAGATTGAGATCAAAGAGCGTGCAGCGGGAGTAGAAACAAACGAGAGGCAAGATCAGGAGGTGCAGGGTGGTTCAAATATTGAAAAAATATACACAGAAAATTAAACAATAGATGGGAATCCAAGGAAACCTCGCGTAGAGAAGGCAGAGCAGGGCAAATTGATTCATGAGGGGATAAAGAGAAAATAAGAAAAATAATATTCAGCGCAGGGGGCAGGTTTGTAGGCAGGGAGGCCAAAGAGGATACAATTGCGATACAATAAATGGGAAAAGACTAGTGAGGCAAGAAGTAGTTTAGTAGCATGAGTGGTAAGTAATATGTTACTTAGCTGTAACTCTGGTTCTCCAGCATTGGTATCTTTCATAGATTCACATGCTGTGAATATTCCCCATCATCAGGCAGGAAATCCTCTCTAACAGAGAAGTTTAAACTTAAACTGAAAATTCGCAGTTACTTTTGTGCTCTAGTACAATAATTGTGGGTCATACTGCCCATGGCCAATAGAACACCTGCCTTAACTACTCCCATGTCAGTCAAAAGATGAGACATGCAGGGTATGTCGGAGGGTTGCATGAAAATCTATGAAAGATAACAATGCTGGAGAACCAGAGTTACAGGTAACTTATTCCTTCTCCAGCACTGGATCTTTCATAGATTCACATGTTGTGAATAGATTACAAAGTAGTATTAATAACAATACATACCGTTGGAGGCAAGTTCCCAGCACAACTTACCACTGGAAACATGCTAACCTCACACAAAAAGGTTCCTCAGAACCGACTGGCCAACTCTAGACTCTTCTGCGGAATCTCTGTCGACACAGTAGAACCTGGTGAATGTATGCACCAATCGCCAGGTGACTGCACAGCAGATGTCATGCAGAGGGATCCCAGATAAGAAGGGAGTTGAAGCAGCCACCGCTCTGGTGGAGTGATCGCGGGGCCTGCCTCGAAGTGGCCTGCCAGCCTGTTGATGGCATATGGAAATGCAGGCCGCAATCCACCTTGAAATGGAAGACTTCAACAGAGCCCTCCCTGGCCCAGTAAGTCCAAAATACACAAATAATTGATCTGTAGACCGTAATGACTTAGTAGGTGCCCCATAGTACTTGAGGGCGTGCACCACATCCAGCGTGTGCAGTGTCCGCTCTGCTGGAGATGACGAGGTGCTGAAGAATACAGGCAGAACCACCTGTTGGTTGAGATGGAAAGAGGATGGCTCCTTAGGCATAAAAGTCGGGTTAGAACGCAGAATAGCCTTGTTCTTGTGGAACATCAAATAAGGCGGTTTGCAGAAAAACGCCTGGATTTTCCCCACTCGCCTGGCCCATGTTAAGGCCACCAAGAAGGTAGCTTTTCAGGAAAGATGCATATGGATGCCTGGTGCATAGGCTCGAAGGGCGGCTTCATGAGCTTTGCAAGTAGCACATTCATTTCCCACACTTTAGCTGGGCGATGGACAGGTGGAACAGCACTTGTAATCATTCCTTCACCAGCTGGTGGGACCATAGGGATGGCGGAGCGGATGTACCAGGAGACTGCAGCCAGGTTCGGTTTAAATTGAAGAATGTGTCATGCCCAAATGATCCAGGGACAACAGATATGGTAATATGTCTTATGGCCGGATGGCTTTGGGGTGCAATTGATGGTTCCTGCACCACACCTGAAAACGTTTCCATTTGCTCTCATAGCACTTTAACGTGGACAGTGTAACGAAGCAACTCCCAGCCTTCTTAGGTTGACTTGCCAGATTTATTACATGTTTCTTAGGTATCTTTACAGGCAGTCAATTAGGTTACTTTTAAGTTACATATAGGTTACATAAATGACATAAAACACTGGAAGCCCATCACCCAGGCAGGCGGCTCACCAACTGACCAGGTTAGAACATTCACCCATGCGTTCCATCACTCAGGCATAAACACTCCACATGGCATCACAACATTCCTCAAGCAAAGCCAAGCCATACACAACACATCTCCTCCCCTTACATTGCACATCACACACAGCATAGCATTACACAACACATCACCCCTCTTCCGACAACAACGCAAGACATTACACAATTCACCTCCACACACCAACATAAGACATTCACACCGACTCACATCATCAGGGCTAGCACGTAACACATGCTTTGACAAACTACCACTCACCTCATACCCGATGCACTGGCCAGGCACACCGGGACCATCGACCAATATCACTGTCACAGTCTGACCCTGATGAGGGTGGAAAGGGTCATAGAAGCGCACACAGTACAGCTAAAATAGGCCGCACCGCATGTGCACAGAGAATAGAAGAAAAATTATTTGTGGTAAATAAACCACAAAGTTTGGGTAATGCGTGGCAATGCAATGCCTAATACCATAGACACACCCATACCAAAATTGGGGGCGCTACCACCCGTGCACACATACCCCTAACCATGCATGACTTATACTGCAGTCACAGCCCTACACATACTGGGGGCGCTACAAACCAGATACCAAACTATTCACCTTGCATGACTAACCTCAGTCAAACCCCAACAATTGGTGGCGCTACCACCTCACACAGCCATATGTGGGATAACCATGCATAACTTATTATAGTCATGCCCCGACATATCAGGTAGCGCTACCACCATAAAAACACGTACTCTGTCTAACCCTGCGCGACTCATCACAATCACGCCCATACTGTACTGGAGGCGCTACCCCCAGACACCACATCACATGGCACTACCTCCCAAATGTCCTAGTGACATACCATTCCACATTCTTGCTGAAATGACTGAAGGCGCTACCCCCAGAAACCACATTTGGAAGACAATCTTGCTGACCTGGCACTCATGCACCATCAGCACACCATACTTACAGATTTGGTATAAACCTCACCCAAGCTCACCAAACACATAGGAGGCGCTACCCCTGCAATAACCTCATGGGATATCCACATCCATACCATAATGAATCGGAGGCACTACCCCCAGACTGAGCATCCTCCCATGTTAGAACAAGAATCCATGTTTTACACATAGATCGTCGACCCTTTACCATGCCGTACACACCATTTGATAAAAAACTAAACATTTACCATTTGGAATACCCACTCCATGACACTAGATCTCATATGCCACAATCCAAACTTGTAGTCCTGAATCAAAATGTCCATGTAGCATCCTTGCAACGTGCCCTGCAAAGCCTCAAAATAGTTAAGACTGGTTATATAGCAGGCAATACCTCCTAACCATGCAATACCAAACATACCATACCAAACATTGTAATTGCTAAAATTCCATGTCGCTTTCCGCGACCCAAAGCTGCAAATCCTCAAATGGTTAACTTAGAGACACTTCACCTCACTCAACTACCCTTCGAAGACCCATCCATACGGATCACTATGGCAAGTCCCATTCCCCACTTGCCAACCTCATTCAACATAACCAGTTCATAATTCAATTTTCATACAAGGCAAGAGGATTTCAATACTTCACATTCTAATCCAGAAGTTCTCCATGTTGCCTATGTATACATAGAATACCCGCCGAAGACAATCCGACCAATGTTTACTGAAAAGGATACACTTTTCATGTTTCATCCCGACTATTCGATGCTACGACAACACTCGTCCACTTCCGATGGTCACCTTCTCAGCTACTTGGATCAGTCCCGGAGCGTAGAAGTCCCATACCCCAAGAACGCCAGCTCGTTGGAACTGCATACCACTCCATGCTGTAAATCCAAAGCCTTCCTTTTTGAGATGCGATGCTGGTCTTAAAGGTCACAAATAAAAAAAAAACAATATCCACACAGACTCGTGCCACTGTTCCTCCCTGCGTCGCTTTGACTCAATATCTTAACTCCTATTACACTCAAACCTGGCTGGCAATGTGCACCAAACTTCTTCTCTGTCATTTCCTGATTACGCTGGGGACACTTCGGAGGGAGCTTTCCTCTCATTCAAACCTGGCTGGGAATGCGCATCAAAATGCTTCTCTGTCATTTCCTGATTGCGCTGGGGACACGTCGGAGGGTGCTTTCCTCTCAAACCCAGCCTCTCCATATTCCTGTGCTGGCGCGCACCTTAACAGCCAAGCTAATTCAGCGGATGAACACAAAACGCATTCCATTGGATCGCCAAGTCCTCCCGCAGAGCCGATTGCATCATCAGTCGCACATGAAATGCTGCACGGTAAACCTCTCACCATGTCCTACCGTCATATTGTGGCACACACAACCGTTGCTCACCTTCACAACAGTTTGTACTCACACGAACACACAAGTTGAAGAAATCCTCTGCTGCAATGTGTAAACAGACCATTTAGACCTGGTAGATGCCCAACACACAACATCCTCACATAAACCCTCCAGTGCCTTGCTTGACTGAGGTGTGCTCCTTCAAAAGCACGCAGAAGCGGTCCTTTAACCTTGTGACACAGGATCCCTCTTCCAGATGATAATTAAAGCATCTTCATCCTTGCAGTGGAGTCGCCCTTGACCATTTTATGGGACACTTGCCACTCTCAGCCCCTGGACTCAGCTCAATGTTCATAGAAAAAATGGACAGTGCATCAATTCAATCAGGAGCTCTATTCCCCTACCTTTTGCCGCCCTTGGCGATGGGCCTTACTTCATTTGGGGGCAGTGTTGCCCTTTTCTTCCTTCCTGCCCCCCCTACAGCAGGGCACCCGCTCCTCATCTGTTTCAAGCGTAGTTTCTTCTTTTAAAAGCCCAGCTCGTCGCCAATGTAACGAAGCAGCTCCCAGCCTTCTTAGGTTGACTTGCCAGGTTTATTACATGCTTCTTGGGTATCTTTACAGGCAGTCAATTAGGTTACTTTTAAGTTACATATAGGTTACATAAAGGGCATAAAACACTGGCAGCCCATCACCCAGGCAGGCGGCTCACCAGCTGACCAGGTTAGAACATTCACCCATGCGTTCCATCACTCAGGCATAAACACTCCACATGACATCACAACATTCCTCAAGCAAAGCCAAGCCATACACAACAGACAGAGCTCTTGCTCCGGCCAGGACTTCTTGGCAGTCTTGTGGAATGAGAGAGAAACACACTGGGGGGACTATTAGTGGGTACTGGACCTGGCGGTATACCCTGGCTTTTTTCACACAAGCAGCGACAAGTCAATGATTTATTCTCCTTTTTCGAAAACAACTTGCCCTCCAACTGTTCTATCTGGTCCCTCCTGTGGTGTCTGACCCAAGATTGCGCTGGTGTGCTACTTATCTAGGGTTGAGGGACAGATTAGAAGAGGCTTGCCCTAACTTGTTCAGGTAATGAATTAATATATAAAATCCCACTATTCTAAAAAGCACAACGTTCTATGGACCTGCAAGTCATGTGGAAGGGACAGAGATTAAAATTCCAAGAACACACGAGCCAGGCTGTCAGAGTGAGTGAGGGTGGGTCATGGTCCAGCAACGCCCCCCGGTGTCTGGACAGGAGCGTCTATTGTGGGTGCTGTTTGAGAGGAGGCGCTGACAAGAGGGCGAGGAGGTCGGAGTGCCAAAACTGTCTCGGCCATACAGGAGCCACTAATATCAGTTTGCGCCGATACAGTCTGAAGGTGTGGAGGAATCGAGGCACCAGAGGAATTGGGGGAAATGCATACAGAACTTCCTCTACCATGGAAATGCAAAGGCGTCCCCAAAGCTCTCTGGCTGGGGGAAATCGTCTGGCAAAGGTCTTGCACCGACTGTTGTCATAGGTGGCAAAAAGATTGATGCCCCACGTCTGGAACAACAGGTGAAGTTTGACCCTCGTGCAACTTGTGGCAAGAGCGCAACTCCCTGCTGAGGGAGTCCGCTAGAGTGTTCTGAAAACCTGATAGATGGAGGGGAATGAGAAACATGTTCTGCAGCACAGCTCAATGCCGGAGAGCCTGAGCTTCCTTGGAAAGCTGCAGTGACCTGGTTCCCACCCCGCTTTGCTGGCGGACATAGAACATCAATGTTGCATTGTCAGTGTAAATCCGTACCACCTTCCCCGCTAGGAGGGGGAGGATGGACTTCACAGGCCAGAAAATCACCTGCAACTCCAGCAGGTTGATGGGCAGGCTCTTTTCTTCTTCGGACCATAGGCCCTTGTGTGGTGACAGTGGTGTGACGATGGCCTGATGGTCCGACAACCTGAAAGGAGCACCCTTCACCAGATGTTCCCTCAACGACCACCAGTGAAGGCTTCGCTTGAACGCCTGTGTCAGAATGACGCAGTCATCCCAGGATCCTGAGGCTTGTATCCAGCGGGCATCGAGGGGTGGAAGGATAGCTCAAGGGCAACGCATTTGTCTTGGAAGCAAGGCAACGGGGCGCAACACAGGTTAGACTCCCGATCCCGTGCTTAGAAATTAATTGCTGTTATAAGCGCGTTATAAATGAAAAATGACAATGAATAAATAATCCAGGCATTGCTGCACTGGCTGCATGCATAGCCTGCGGTGAGTCAACAACAGGATGCACAATGACATACCCAGCAAATACTTGTAATTTCAGACTGCGGTCACCTCTGCACTGCTGAGGCTGCACACGTTTTCCAGAAGAGCCACTACACTTTCGTCCGAGTGCCTGGCAGTGCAGGATTGGGTGTCGAGTCTCGCTCTGAGATAGAGTGCCTGTTGTGATGGAACCAGGCATGACTTTAGGACGTTTATGGACAAACATAGCTGCTGCAGACACTGGATGTTGGCAGTGAAGTTGACTTCTGCCAGCGAGCAAGAGAGGGCTCTTACCAACCAGTCGCCCAGATACGGGAATACGTGTATGCCCCTTTGCCGCAGGAGTGCAACCACTGGTGCAAGGCACTTGGTAAACACCCATGGAGCAGAACGGAGGCCTTGAAGTGATAATGCACTCCTGCCACCACGAAGCGCAGGAAGCGCAGGTGTGAGTGGTGAATAGGGATGTGAAAATAAGCATCCTCAAGGTCGAGGGACACCAAGAAGCCTTGTTCCAGTAGCTGGGACAGAACTTGTTGCAGTGTCACCATACCGAGGGTTAGCGCCTTCAGAAATTTGTTAAGCATCTTTAGATCTAATCTGGACCGCCAACCCCCTGACTTGTTGTGCAGTGCCTTTTTTTTTAAATTGTTTTAATTGTAACAATTAGTTTATATATAAACTTCAATTACAATGAAAAAACAGTTCCAACTTTCACACAGACACACAAGAAACCTACAAGAAGACATCGCAAAAAAACGAAAACGATCTTGACATTAACATGAATGTACATAAGGAAAAACCAATTCCTGATTACGACAGTTCCTCTCTCAGATTGTTTTCCAAAAAATCACATACTGCACATGAGAGGTACATTGTTACCAGACAGAATCCAATACCACCATTTGTCCATGTCTTGTCTTCATCTACAGGAGCAAAGGGTCCAAGGTGGCGGTTTCGTGACTGCGTTAAATTAAGACATTCTGTGATCAGATGTTTCACTGATTCAACCGATTGTTCACAGAATCTACATAGATTATTATCGATGTTAGTGATTCTTCGCCTCCATTGAATCTCCTTAGTTGTGCAAGCATTTAAACGCAGTCTCATGAATCGGTTACAATGTTTTCTTGAGGGAAATTTTTGAAGGTATCTAGGCAGACGATCCAAACAGTTGGTTAAAGGCCCCAGGTCAATCGACGGAGGCAGAAGGTTTCTTTGTTCCAAGTTTTGAATCCAGTTCCATTTTCTTAGTTTCTGTTTGGCGATTTGAGGCGTTGCTATGAGTGTTTCCCATTTTATATCTGCCAATTCTAAGATAATTTTTAGTCTGGTAGACCAATTTTGCAGAATGCCACTATGTTGCGTTTGGCTCGCCGTTGAAAGAATTTGGTATGCTGGTGCCAGCTCAGTTTGTGACATCTTCCGTAGCATCGCCAGTGACTTCCAAACAACGATGTTGTACATGGATTCAATTCCCAATTCGTACCTTATGGAAATCATTGAGACACCTTTCGGAAGCTTGAGAATGCGTCTCCAAAACAGACCTTCAAGGGTTGACCATAGATGATAATCTAGATTCCAGCCGGTCTCAACTCCAAATGTTATCGACGGGATCACTTTTTGAATGTAGAAAGTTAATACGGGCTTTAGAATGAACTTCCCGTATTCAGCATGAAGCTTAGCCCCTTGCAGTGTAAAGGTCAACATACATTGTTTAAGGTCGGACATCCATTCATGTTCTCTAATTGATGTATTGAATAGAATGCCCAGATATCGAAAAGTTGGTACGTGTTGTAGCTGTACTTCCACAAGCTTCCATCTGGAGATTTTGACTAGGATTTTTGAGGTGTTTCCAATTGACATTATCTTTGTCTTCTCCAAGTTGATTTGCAGGGAGTTGTCACTTAAATATTTTTCCAAAGCCAATAGAAGTCTCTGAAGGCCAATTGGTGTTGAGTCCACTAGGACGATATCGTCCGCATATATTGTCCAACTGATACTGTGACTGTTGATCTTTGGAGGAAAACACTGTGTCTGAGAAAAAGCTTCAGAAACATCTGATATAAATAATTTGAATAGAAGGGCAGCCAGCGGACATCCCTGTTTAACTCCCTTGTGGGTACTTATTTCCTCAGTGAGCTCACCAGCCTCGTTGATTCGCACTGTAATCGAAGTTTCTTTATGAAGAGCCATTATTGGCTGCAATAATTCAAGCAGACACGACCAGCTCTTCAATTTTTCCCACAATTTTAAGCGGTCAAGTGAATCGAACGCTTATTTCATGTCGATGAATGCGATAAATAGATTTTTGCCTTATTTCATAGCTTCAAGTTTCAATAGATTTAGTATAGTCAGGTTCACTTCTCTTCCAACGCCCTTAGTGAAGCCTGTCTGACGTATATCGAAGTGGCCTGAAGTAATAGCCCACTTTGACAGCTTCTGCTGTAAAAAGGATGCAAAATTCTTGCCCACAATGTCCAATAGGGCAATTGGACGGTAGTTCGCCGGGTCATCGCGGCTGCCTTTTTTGAAGATAGGAACTATGATAGCAGAGTTCCAAGAGTCGGGGATCGACTTTATGCTAGCTATCGCTCGAAACAGATGATAAAGGTTGTCCAATGCTCATTGTTTGCTTTTAGTAAGACGTTGGTTAGGCCGTCGGGTCCGGCTGCTCGAGAGATTTTTAGATGTTTAATTGCTGTTGATATGTCTTTTCTTGATTCGATTACATTCCAGGAATGGACAACTGCGGGCATTTCATCGCTCTTCTGGTTTTCAATAATTCCAAAGACCATAGTAAAGTGTTGTTCCCAACTGGCCTTAGAAATACCATGATGGATCTTAGCATTCTGGAATATAGCTTTGTTGTTTATGATATTCCATATCTCCTTTGTCTGATGAAAAATAATTAGCTTTAGAATTCGCTCCCCTCGCTCTTGGTCTCTCATAGTTGCAAAACATTTCAACCAGTTACAATATTTCGCCTTAAGATGTTTCATTAGCATCAATTTATTTGGGTCAGAGCCTTTATTTTAATTTTCTCATGTCACGTTGCAATTGTTTATTTTGTTTGGGACACCAGTGCACTAAATTCGTATTTCTTTATGTATGTGCTACTGTTTGTATGGTTGAACTTTGTTTGAAAGTCTACCAACAGAGCAGTGTAGTTTAATTTGTCAAATGGAGTCATGTCTTCTGAGGACATCATATTGTTTATTCTCTTCATTTGGTTAGTATTTATTTTTAGTTGGTTACCTCGTTGGTTTACCTTGACTGGCTGCAGTAATCGCTCTTCTTTGGTTGACGAGGACACCTTTAAGGTTAGTTCGAGTAAATTGTGATCGCTGAAAGTTGATTTCTGAATCTTCAACTGTACAATCTCGTTTGACATAGTATTTGATGCCCAAAAGATATCAATGATTTTTTCGCAGCCATCACGCTGCCATGTGTAGTTCGGGGGACAATCGCCTTTTGTTTGACCGTTTAACATATGACAGTTCCTGGCATTCATTGCTGACTGGGATTGATAGCTTCTGCAGGTGGTGAATGCTTGATGTTTGTATTTTATCATAGATCTGTGGTCATCAAACCACGAAAAGTTCAGATCACCACACACTATCACTTGCAGCTCAGACAGCTGTTCCATACTGTCATCAAACAATTTAGTTATCGATTGTATAAAGTGACGTGAGGAAATCATCGCTGTGTTCCAGTAAGTATTAATCAGCAGCAAATACTTAATTGATGCACTGGGGCCACATTTGTTTTGGAGAGTTGTTCCCTGCACAAACAAATTTGGAGAGGAAGAATGCAGAATGTCCCATCCGGAGGCGTTATTTATCATGGTCAATAAACCAGAGAACGGTCGACCAAACTGATTTTTTCCAGCCGGATTCAAAACAATTGACTACCCATCTCTGGAAGGTACCTCCCGCAGCCATGTCTCCTGGAGACATACTGCAAAATTGTTTTCCAGAGAAGCTTCAAAATTCTGGAACAGATGCCGAAAGCCTCTAGTGTTCCGTGATAGTAGCACGTTCACGTCTTCCTTGATGGATTGCGATAGCTAATCTCTGTTGGAAACATTTTGTGAAGCAGATTTGAAGGAGGCTTTTTGATTGCCAACTGTTCCTTCCTTTATGTTAAATTGTTTTCTTGGAGCTTCTCGTCTCTGTTTGTGAGTTTGCTCCCGATCATGTGACACTGCTTTGGCACTTCCTTCTCTCAGTTGATTGGATTCTAATGTCAGATCAAAACCGTACGACAGCAGTTCATCTCTGGCTGCGAGTAAAGCATTTTCAACTGCCTGAGAGTTTATGTGCAAGTAGACCATATCCAGAGAGTCCTCAGTGATGTATTCCACAATGGCAATGTCATTAGGTGTTATCGTTCTTAGAGATGGAAAGTTCTGTAACAACCGCATCACATTTTTGCGATTTAGATTCACTTCACTTGCATCAGAGAAAATATTCTCAAGTCTGATTCTCCAAAGCTTTTGTTTTCGGTGCTGATTTCAGAGGCGTTATTTCTTTTAGGTTCGTTAGCTCATGCTTTTTTAATTGAGCCACCGTCATCATAGGATTTAGCTTTGATGAAATCAGTCTTTTTGGATGGGCACCAGCTTTATCCATCATCTGTTTGTGACTTTGTGGACTCTCACATGAAGGATTGGAGTTTACAGTCTTGGCTGGCTTGTTAGTTACACCAGCTTTGGTGTTATGCAGTTGGTGCGTTTTCCTCCTACTATGAGAGCTCTTTATGACGGGACGAACACTTTTATCCACCTGTACTGGCTGCTCCCGTTTCTCAGATCCAACTGAGTATGTGGAAAGATCACATAAGTCAGTGACACTAAAATCAGTCCTGTTCGAACCAGAGTCAGATTAAATTATTCGCCTTTTATTAGGATTTGGTATTTCCGCCACATTTGATTTTGGTATTTCTTTCGACGCTGATTTTCGAAGTGGCACACTTTCTGGCTCATCCTGTTGAGCATTCAGTGCGTTTCGCGAGAAGAGACCGAGCTTTTGAGGCGTCGAGAGATTCCTCACAAACTGTTTGGTTTTCGTTCGAGCTTTGCTTGTTTTTGTGGTCCTCTTGTTCAGTATTTGTTTATTACCAGGGGCTTTTGTAGGTTTTGTACACAGTTTGAATGGAGCCGTAGCTTTTGCCGCCCGAGTAAAAATACCAACGGTGTTCACATTTCCTTTAGGAAGAGGTACAGTAGCTTCATTTATGTTTTGATTCCTCTCCGCAACAACCACCGGGGAAATGGGGTTTCGTGGTGTCACCTCTGATCCAGGTTGTACTTTACTTGACTGATTACAATCAGACTGATCTTCTGTTGTGAGTACAACTTGTGGATCGGATATCACAATGGCCACGTTATTCGCTTCAGTGATTTGAGGTGTATCGAGACACTGATCGGCGACAGTATTGCACATTGCGGCATTGGTTGTTCCATGTGGAATAACGGTTTTTCTGGTCTTTGCATTTGTTCTTTCTGAACATTGTAGAATCGTCTCTTTTGTGGGACCAACACTGGCCGCCATATTCATTGGGAAGGAATGCCGACACCACTTCATTATTTCCAGAATTGCCTCCATTTGATCGTTTTTGTCCATGTGGTCCTTCATTGCAAGATCTCCTAGGCGGTTTTGCCATTGAAAGGAGATCTCGGCTTCACGTTCAACTCTAGTCAGTAGATGAGTATTGTGTTCTTCCAGAGACGAGACTATTTACAAGATTGTGCATCAAGGCATTTTGGTCTTTTAGTCTCGTTTAAGGTCTCGTAGAGTTTGATGAATGGGATTAAGGCTAAAGATGTAGCCGCTAGAACATTATTATGAATCTGTATTCCAGCTGCAACCGATAGATTCTCAGTGTCTGATTCTAGGATAGACGGTTCGTCCTGTTTGCTTGAAGGTCGTTCATAACTATGGAATTGATGAGCTGCTTTTGTGTTGCTATGATAGCGCAAGTGTTCAGACTGCTCCTTTGAGGAGCTCGAATAGGAGTTCCTTGACGAGGCAATGCCTGTGTTTAGTGTGCTCTGAGTATCTTTTTGATGCAGGGTACTCGTCCATGATTTAAGTGTGACGTTTTGTGAATTTAGAATGGACTTCACTCCATTCTCGCTGTTGCTAGTCTGCTTTTCTTTTGCACTTGATGCGTTTTGCGTAGCCATAGAAAAACTATTGATTAGTTTGTTTTTTACAGCTTGATAGTCAGCTGTCAAACACTCCGCCAGCCGCGCTTCTCGTCCAGCCAGATCCACTCCCAGATGATTTTTATGGCTATGAATTTGACAGGAGGGAATGTGAGTCAGAGGACCAAGAGATTCCAATGGATGTGCTGAGTCTCTATTTTGCACGTGGGTCTCAATTTCGGAGTCCTTGTTCCCAGTAGCAACTCTTCTGACTGAAGAGTCGTGTTTTTTTTCACAAATTATCGGTGGAACAAAGTTTGTGAAAGTTCCTGACCCATTTGGTAATTTTAAGGCCAAGAGTTCTGTGTCTGTTACATCAAACAGGGATAAAAAGGAGGCAGTGTCAATTTCCACCAACACAGTTGACTCTAGTGTCAGGGGTCCATGATTCACATTGGAGAGTGTAAATGGATTTGATTGAGGTGGCGCTATATTCAGTCCCGCCACCTTTGAAATGTCAATTGAAGCATTAGACGGCTCATTAGAATTTGGGTTCTGAGTCGAACATTCAGCCGTCACAATTTGTTCGACTACTTCAATTTCGCCGCAACATTCGTTAGCCAGCGACTGATTGTCAATGTCTAATACTGCAAGTGTGTCAGCATTTTGATCCTGCACATTTTGATCCTGCACTGCGTTAGCCAACACATCGGCTGGATATACTGCACTAGTTTGTGCTTTGATTTTGCCAGCATCAGGTATTGAGACCAACGGGGGGACTTGCTGCCACATATTGAGCCAGGAGGGGAAAAGAGAGGGAACATGGACGAACAGGGACGGGAGAGAGAGGAGGTACGAGAACTGGGGAAGAAAGAAGACACAGGGAGAGGGTAGAGAGAAAGGGGAATGTTGGTAGGAACACTAGCAGCTGACATCGCGGGTTCAGTTGGAAAAGAAAGCTTGCAGTGAATACGAGCATTCAATGTTTGCCGCGCCTGTGGGCGGATATCAGGTATCATAATTTGCTCTTACCAGCGGTCAAAGATTCACAGATCTTCAGCGACGAAGGCGGACTGCAAGCAGACTGGACTCTGCACCAGACTCTGCGCCGCGCTCGAGGAGTTTTTGAAGGCAGGTTCCAATAGTGATAGAAAGAGGACTGATCACGTAGTGCAGCTCCTCAGGACAAAACTCACAACAGAAGTTGGAGGCAGACTGGACTCTGCACCGGACTTTTTCCTTTCCAGGAAGTAGCAGGAGTAGACTCCTGTGCCCACTTCATCCTTAGTCATCTTCTCCACTGCCCCTTTCTGTAGCAGAGCTCGCACTTCCTGCAGCAGGTGTCGTCACAACATTTCCGGCTTGTGTGTGGGTGGAATGTCTGGTGGAAAATCTACAAACTCCTGCTGGAGAAGGGATAGCACCAATTCATCGGTCGTGATGTTCCTTCATTCTTTGACGAATCTGGACATTCATCCTCCCACAGGGGTGTTGAAGTGGGAGGACCGGGCCCTGGGCTGGTCATGGTGGCTTGCCAAACTGGCCCCTAGATAGGGAGCCCCTGTAGGATTGGGATTTCTTTCTATACTGGTCACCTGAGGAGTACAGTGTTTTGTATTAAGACAAATACTGGTATGTGGAGCAGTTGTCCTGCAAAGTTCTACAGGAACGTCCTTTCCCAGAGCGAAAGGACTGGTGCCTCTGTTATAGCGTGCCTAAGGAACGAGCGGCCTCAATGCCTGGTTTAATGGACTATAAATCCTCATCCACCTTTTTCCCCCAAATAGGTCTTTCCCGTCAAAGGGCATATCTACTACCTGGAACTCGACATCAGGACGAACGTCTGTGGCCTTGAGTCAACCTTGCGTGCACAGGAATGCTCCATTTCCAAGCTGGTGCAAGCCTGTGTCGGCGATGTCCACCGAGACCATGATGGGATGGTCTGATGCCAATTTGACCTCATGGAAGATGTCCATAGCTTCCTGTTTGTCATGTGCAGAAAATATAGTTTGGGACCCATCTTGTACCACAACTCGGGATCATAACGTGCAAGGATGGCCATTGCATTTCGCTGCCCCGATAGGCATGGCTGCAGTGGTAAGAATGTTATTTCCGAAGGTATGAAGGTGTTTGCCCTCCTTGTCTGGGGGAACGGAGCAGGAAGAGGATGCATTAGCTGAGCTCTTCCTGGCAGCCGCAGAAACAGCCAAGTCTGGCGTAGGTTGGCTGTGGAGGCAGGCGGGAGAGCTCTATGGGGCCCTGTAGCTTTTGACAAAGCGCTCTTTCTTCGCCGGGGCTGTAGCATGATGGGCCAAAGTGACCAGGCCATCCTCCCAGACATTCTCCAATAGCGGGATGAATACAACTGACTTTCTGCGCGGTTCTCTGTGTTGATACAGTACACAGTCTTTGAGCTGTTCCTCCGGGGTAAGGCCGAACATATGGCCACACTGGTCATAAGAAATCTTCAAATTCATCAGTGTGGGACAAATGTGCAGAAGCCACATCCTCCAAGTCGTCAGGATATGTGTCCGTCCCTGTCCCTGTATCCGACAGTTGCTGGGGACTCCTGAGGGTCGGGGCGTGGAATGTCATCGTCCTCCCTGGATGGTCCCAGGACATCTGCGTGAAGCCGTCTAAGCGGTACCGGAACTGGAGCCGGTGCTGGTAGCCTTTGTTGCACGGTTGCCACTAGTGTGGTTAAGGTGGACAAAATGACCAGTGACACGTCCCTTTGGGGAGGCAACGATGGAGCTGGTGGCATTGGTGGCAAGTCGTCCACTGCCGGAGATGTGTGCAAGGGTGGTAATACTGGCAGTCTGAAACGGTTTGCCTTACCCCCGGAAAAAGTAGGTTGCCTTCTAGGCGGTAGTGTCCTGCATGATGGGGAAGAAGGAGGTGACATGGCGGCCTCATCCTCCCGCTCCTCTATACCCTCAGAGGAAGAGAAACTTGCCTCTACTACGATAGTACCTTCTGGTAGTACGGCTACTCCAAGGTTGGGGTACGATGCTTGTGGTCGAGCCACCAGTACAGACACTGTGCTGATTGGGGTGTCAGGGACGTTTGTCACTATGGTGGTGGTAGTGATCCTATGGGAAACCCCAATTCTTCCCCATCAACTGGTTTGTTGGTGAAGTTGTCACAGTTGTCAACGTGGTTGCCGTCAAGTCTTTGTAGACAGAGCAGCGTGTCTGCTTGTTGCTGAGGCTGTTGAAGGCTTTGTCGATGGGGTGCTGGTTGATCGCCTTGTCGTAGATGACTTGGAGGGCGGCCTGGCCATCAACAAGGACTTGCTCAGCGCCAATTTCGAAGACTATGCCGACGGGGTAGCTATTGCCACCAGAGAGTGGCTACCAGATTTAGAGGTGGACTTGGCTGACTGGGTAGCTTCCCTGGGGAGATGGAAAAGGCCTTGGCTGCTCTTCTCTGTAGACACCCCATGGGCACTGACCTCTGGTGAAGACCGGTCCTTGTGTGAGGATCTGGCCTCATTGTCGCGCCTTGAAACACCTGTGTATAGGCGCGTTACAAATGCCATATCATATCATATCATATCATTGTCCGAAGCTTCCTTCTGCTTCGTCTTGCTGGTGGCGTGGACCTCATGCGACCTAGACCTCTTACTAGAGATGTTTTGCTGAGCTGTCCTGCTCTGCCGTAGCGAGGCATGGCTCTGCAAAGATGCAGAGTCGGAGAACCCGCCGCATTCCTGGAGCCATGCAACCAGACATTTGTGATGATCCCTCAGTCTTGCTGGAGAACTACTGGCAGATTTCATGGTCCTTAATGACGTGGTGAGGGTGAAGGCAGTAGAGGCAGTCATTGTGCTTTTCCCCCACATGGACATTTTTCAATCCGCAGCGAGCACAGGCCTTGAAGAGGCTATTCCTCGTGGACTCGGTCATGAGGTAGGCCCAACTACGCAGAAGATAAGTCCTAGATTACCGGCGGCAAGAACGGTCCACGGACCCAGCAAAGTCGCGGCTAATGGCAGTCGAAAAAGAATAAAATCATCAAAATGATTCAAAAGTAGACATTTTTGGGATAATATTTGGAGAAAATAAATGAGGACTCCTTACAATACGTGCAGTAGTACATCTGAAGACGGCCGATAGACGAGGAGTTAAGGGAGGTGTTCATATTGGCTGGGGCAGTATTACTCAAAATGACTGCACTAGTGCACAAAAGTGACTGTTTTCAGTTTAAGTTTAAACTGCTCTATGTTATCCAGGATTCCCAACCTGGCGACAGGGAATATTATGAAAGATCCAATGCTGAAGAAGAAACAGACAAGCCTTCTGTATATATTATACAGCTGGTGCCTACACGATGGAGAAATAAAACATATCTGGGAAGCAAAAGGGAGAGAGAGGTGTTGAAGATAACTCCCCGGTAAGGGCAGTGTGAGAGGGAGTAATAGAAATAGAGGGGGGAAAGATGATAGTAGGAGGAGCAAGGGGCAGAATCAGTGGAATCGGGAAAGAAAATCAGCTCAGTTTTGGAGGGATTAAAGTAAAGAACATGAGAAGCCATACAAGACTAAGCAGAATGATTGGAATGGATTTCAGAAGAAAAGGAGGAAAAGAAAGCTCTGGGAGTCATCAGCATAAAAGTGATGGGAAAGTCCAATGGAAGAGGTAATAGCAGCAAGGGGCCTTGTGTATAAAGAAAACAGAAGAGGACCAAGAACAGAACCCTGGGGAATGCCATAGCCGATTGGGCGAGTAGGGGGGAAGATTGGTTGAGCCAGGAAACCGAGAATGTACGGTATAATATATAAGAAGCAAACCAGTCCAGAAACTTTCCACGAAAGACAAGATTATAAAAAGAGGAAAGCAGGAAAGAGTGATCCACCAAAGAAAGATCAAGTAGAACAAGAGAGGAATTCTTGGAATATCAAGCGAGACCACAAGAACAGGTGTTTTGGTGGAGCGTCAAGGTCAAAAACCAGATTGGTGAGAGGGAAGAAGAGAATTAGAGAGGACATGAGGGGAGATCTGTGCGTAAAGTATGCACTGGCGGCGTCTAGATAGAAAAGGCAGAAGAGAAATAGGCCGAAAGTTAGGAAGAGACGATGGGTCCAAGGAGCAATTCTTTTAAATGGGAATGATCAAAGAGTGTTTAAAGAGAAGGAAAAATGGCATAAGAAGGAGAAGAGGTAATTAAATCACTGAGACAAAGGATAACAAGGAGACAGACTGATGGGGTAAGTTATGATGGGTGAGGGCCAGTGGGTGTAGAAGTGAGGTTGGCCCTATAGAGAATGGTAGAAACTTCAGAGTCACACAGAGGACAAAATGAAACATTAGCGTGGACAGAGAGGAAGGAGGAAAGTTGAGAGAGGAAGAGGAGGATGATCTAATAGAGGAACATAACCGATGTTAGATGAGAAAAAATTGGCAATGCAAAGGCCGTGAGGTTAGAAAACGCCAGGAGCAGGGGGGACAGCGGATACGATTAAGAGAACGGGATAGATAACAGGGTTGAGAGAAAAGAGCAGTAAGGATGACATTACTTATGGGGAAACTGACTAGTTACAAAGGCTGTCAGTACAGAGAGACATTGGGCCTCATAGGTTGGCCGGTCCGGTAACAACTGTACCGGTAAGCTTGCCGGTACTGTTGTTACGGGACCGGCAAACTACGAGGACTGCTCACGGGTGCCTTCCTGAATACTCATTCACTGTACATTTCGTATATCAGCCTTGTAACAACATACATGGCCTCATTACAATTGTTCACAAATTTCCCTACACCCCATATGTATACTGGTGTGTCTCTCTATTATGCAACAAATGTCAGATGTTGTCGACACGTGTTTCAGTCAGAAAAGGCAGGCCGGATACTGTGGCCCTTAATTCTTCCAACCTTCTTCAGGACGGAAGTCAATACCTTGTTGTGCACCCCTTCTACACTTATGGAGTTGAAGTCCAAATCCCCAGAGGAATCTCGATGGAAGTTCACGACTGTGGGAAAAACTTCCCAATGCTCACGCAACTGGATCACTTCTGGCAGAGCTCTACTATTGTTCAATTTGTACGCTCAGGTAATGCTTTGTACCCATTGCTTCCTTATTACTGACCATGGATGCCAATCAGAATCTCTGTTGGGTAATAACTTGTCAAAACTCTGGCTACCCTGTATGCTGTCTGTCTTCTTTCATGCAGTATCAAGTCTGCAGCAGTGTGTCCTTGGGGCGTATGTTGCTCACTAAGCCCCCCATCATCAGCCTTAAGCTTATTGCATTATTGTATATATGTTAGACAGTGTATGATCGTGTGTGGTTTCTTCATAACTGTGGTTTGTGTTTTGATTATATGGTCTATAATAAATGTATTTTGAGACATCTGTCTAAGAGTATTCTGTGGAGTTTTACTGTGTGCTCACTGTGGGCTTCCAATCACTCTCAGTCCTCCTGAGACTTAGTCTTGACCGCCTGCCAAGCTACTGTATATTGGTCTGGTTTGTCCAGAAGGTCCCCCTGTTCCACTAAACTAGAGTGGCCTTCTAAACTTCTGCCCACCAAGTCAGAGTTTAGAAATCCATCCTAACAAAGTCCACTTCAGTTATGAAAAAGAATGGCATGTCTTCTGCTTGCAGTCCCCTTTTTGCTTCCTGGCCAATTTTAACACAAATGTTATGCTTTCCCCCCTCATTTGCATGAAGTCTGCTTCACAATTATTGACTTGTGTCCTGTGACAGGATCATGGCTATGATCCTGCCAAGGACCCATCTCAACCTGGGAAGGCAGCCTACCAGGGCAACTTCAGTTAGCTGATTTACTCCAGAGGTGGTATAAGGAGACTGATTTTGGGGGTTGGGGGGCTAGAGAGAGACCAGGAGAGAGAGGAGACAGGCGGGAGTGAGGAAAAGGTATAGAGGTTATCCAGAGGACAACACTAGGGCAATCACACTACCCCGCTAAGTCACCTTCGAAGTCTATGAGGGAGTTTAATAAAGACTACATCCTCTATGCTTCCCTGTAGTTGGCCAACCTAGACAGTAGTGGTCTCCTGGCTTTAGAGAATCAGTACTGTCACCAGACCTGTTTGAGCAGGGAGTCTGGGCTAGGGAGGTGGGATCCCCCTTCAAGGACAACCTCCCTGGTGCTAACCCTCCTGCACTGTCTCTTGTATTTTCTTATATTCTGTACATTGCAATGGAGTGAGCGCCTAGGCGACTTCACAAGTTGTGGGGACCACCGGGCTAAGAGTACCCTGGCCTCATATTAATGCTGCAGAACTGGCCTGTGTGTGGTAGCAAGCTACGTCGGCTCGATCATAGGGCTGCCAGCGGTGGAACCAGATCCAGTCTTAGTTGAGTGCAGTTTGTGATGGTGAATAACACAAAACAGCTGGCATCAGTAGCGTGCAACTTCTGCGGGTCTTGCACTGGCGTTTGAGCGCGTTGGCAGGCAAGCCGGGAAGGAGTCATTGGGTTGACATGGAGACCCAGCTCCTTGGACTGGTTGTCGCGTGGCGTGCATCAAGGTGCTGTTGGGGATGTCCTAGAATTGTGGCCATCTTAGAATGGTGCTCAGAGGGTGGAGGTGAATGGCAGATGTTCCTTCTACCTCTTTGAAGTCACTTGCGAAGGGCCCAAGGAGGGCACAGGAATTAAATAATGACGTTTAATGATGGTAAATGGGATTAGGAATTGGAGCGAAGGTGGTTTGGAAGGGGAGTGAAAAATGAATTAAATTAGAAGGAATCGTGAGGGCTCAAGCAGAAGATGTCCCAGCAGAGGGGCCAGTGAAACCAGACTGCCCATCATGATGGGGGTGATCATGCTTCGTTGTGCATCAACCCCAACAGTAGTTCGTGAAATCTGATTCAGCAGGGAAGATGGAATGGAGATGGAATGGGATAAGGGTGTGGGGGGGAGCATGCGTGGATGGAATCTGGCTTCAGTGTGTCTCAAGCCCTGACCGCAGGGCATGTAATGCCCCCTCATCGGGATATAAAGGCCGCCCAAATAATTCCATCATTTAGGCCGCTGATGTGAGTCTTTAATCTGTGGATCCAAGTTTGTTCAAGTTTCAGCAGTTTGGCTGGGTTGGGGAACCCAAAGGGGTCAGGTTTCAATTGGTCAATCACTAGCCATCTAATGTCGTCTAGTCCATGTTTGTGATCATGGAAATGTGCACCAAAGGTGCATTCGCTGTGTTGTTTCTGATCCTGCTTCTGTGTTCCCCGATCCCGACCCCCACCTTTCTTGGGGTCATGCCTACCTATACCAGGTCACAGGGGCATAGGATCACATAGATCACATTTTTGGAGTTGCAGTTCGAAAACTGGTGTAATATCCAAATTAGCAGTCGGTATACAAACATGGTGCTTTTTTTGGTGCACAGATGCCACAGGGGTGACACCCGCAATCTTTGTGTGGGACATCTGTCCATCCAGGGTAAGTGTGGTTTGGGCTGGGCCATCTGCAGATCGAAATCTGGAGTGGATCAGTGCGTCCGCGATGGAGCCCTTTTTAAGTGCATATAGTGGCGCCTGTGATGTATTGTACATCGTGTTGACGTCACCAGGCGCCAATATTTTTTCACCAATTCGCGTATCTAGGGTTTGTCTGAGGCTAGAAAGTGGTCGCGCAAATCACTCAGTCTGTTTCGGCTGGCTCTTTGGGAGTCAGAAGAGCCTTTCATTTTGTAAAGCGGGCCCTTTCCACAGCACGTTCCATCATTTTGCAGGCGCTAGATCCTGTGCCTGGTCCTTGAAGTGGCCCACATGGGTGCAATTGCACCTTAATCTAAGATACTGCCCGCAAGGAAGGCTGTCACGTATGTTCCTGGAGTGCTGACTCAGAACAGGAGGGTATTTCTGTCAGTGGGTTTCTGGAAGAGGTTGGTGTAGATATTCGCCTTCTTGACCCCCGTGTACAAACAACGGCCTGATCACCTTTTTGTTGGTGCACTGTTCCTATGACAGAATCCAAATAGTGACATTTGCTTTCCAGGTTATGTTTTCAGTGTTTATCACAATGATTTCAATGTACCAATTGTGTGGAGAATTCTGAAGCAGTATTGGCAGCATTCATTTTAACATCTACCCACTAAAAGCTATCAGACACCCATTATTAACATGGCAATTTGTTCTGGCAAATAATAGCCAAAAGTTGCACAAACTATTCATATGCCTCTTTTAAAAAAAAAAAATGATTTCCCACATAGCACATTTTTTGACATAATATGAATTCGGTTTATAATTTGTCGCCTCTTGTTTTCTAACGAAAAACGTCCCCAAAAAAAGCCCTGAACAGTGAACATGCTTATGCAACAATTGGAAAGCAAAAAAGCCTCGTTATAACAGGGCCGGTTTTATATAGATCTACGCTTCGGAAAAGAACAAGCAATGTCTATTTCATATGTTTGTTTTAATTAGCAGGGTTTCCCTGTTGCTCTTGACGCAGTAGATCATAAACAATTAAAACATTTGATGCAGCAGTTAATTTAAATGTCACTATCAAGAGGTAACACACCGATCGCCTGATGCTCAATGCACAAAAATGCAAATTGTTGCATGCCAACTCGTTTTTACCTGAAGAGCACCATTTTCAGTTTTGAAGCATACTCTTAAATATATTAAAAACGTTTAAAAGCACAGGTTTGAAAAGCATATTGTGAGCAAAATCTGCCATGTAACAATTCCTATTGTGAACTCGTTGACGCTGCCTGGGCATTAATGTTCTCACCAGCCAGGCTTCAACCGAAATTAAGCAGTCAGCTACAATATAGATTTAAACGAACTGTCAAACAATAACCCTGCGATTTCTGCAGTCTAAAAATAACCAGACAACCTGGAATTTTGCCATTGGAGGCCGACTCACACTTGCTAGTTGGTGGGCAGTCTGATAAGTGAGGTGAGGGTAGAAGTGGAGAGAAAGGAGGAGGATGTAATTTGTGTAACTCAATGGTGTTAGAACTTTCTGACTCCACTCTACCAATTTTCAACGAACAGTTTTATGTTATTTAAGCTTTTGATAGTGGTGGCAATCCAACTTGCTCTAAAGAAAAAAAAAGATCTTGAAGGAACTGTAGGAAAAGCATAAATGCACAATTCTTGCACATACACAGTTCATTATTGGATTTCTGATTGGCTTCTTAAAAGATGAACAGTTTAATGAATCATGTTTTTAAAAAGATACATAATGTTATGACGAAAACACAAGACGGGCAAGCGAAAGCTATTCCAACTTACCTTTAAAGAGGACTAATGTGTGACAAATGGAGGGAATGTGCCCCTTCTCCTCAAGGGGGAGCACCCCTGTGAGGCTAGAGAGGTGAGCACGCTCCTCAAGACTATTCCTAGGGGTCGAGGCAAGTTGGACCTCACCGGGAGAGACTTCCCCTTTGGAGAGAAGGACTCCAGTTCTCCATGATGGCTTATATTGACTTATGTAGTACATCCAAATGTTATCAGGTTCATGAAGATAAAGGGAACTTACATCATCAGTGACAAGAAACTGAGGCTATCACTTTAAATCAAAGTCAATGCACTGTCCTTAGGATACTGAAAAGCGATGATATGCCAAAGGACCAGAAAGAAACGGTGGAAAGCAAAGAGAGCAAGAGACCGAAAGGACCAGTGGAAGCCCCCTGTACTTAGCAGAGCCGAAGGAGTGCATGGGATGGACGGAGTGCATGGGACGGATGGAGAGGGCGGAACAGATGGAGAGGGCGGAACAGATGGAGAGGGCGGAACAGATGGACTACATGGAATGAATGGAGTGAATAGAATAGAAGCAGCGGATGTAACTGATGCAGTGTGTAAAACACATGGAACAGATCAAATGAATACAAAGGATAGAACAGACAGAACACAATAAGCAGATGTAAAGGATGAAACTGACCAATAGATTGGACTGAGCACTTTATGTAGATGAGCAATTAAATGATGGAATGAATAGTAAACCAAATGAAAAACCAGACGAAATGTATGAACAAACGAAGACGATTGAACGGACAGAGTGAATAAAATGGATAGAAAAAATGGTTCAGATGTGCGTTCGATCTCAAGCACTTTACTGAAAACCACCATCTCACATCACCACGCTTACTCTATTCTATACACCACCATTGAACTAGAACACGGCGATACTATGACTCATTCGGTATAGCTGTTCTCGTACTAACACCAGCCACATACTCCTCATCATCCTAATTAAACACAGCTGGCTCAGCACACCCGCTAGCCTATGCGTCTCCTCAGGCCTAACGCAGCCAGAAATCAGTCTGGGTATCACCCCACCTGAATGAACACATACTCCTGATCTCCCAACCACCACACCTACCGCTAGGAAGCAGTTATCGTACACGAGTGCCTCACCAGCTGCATACATAGCCGGTGTACCCACGCACCAGATGACTCTCTCCCTCTCTCTCTACTGACTTGAACTATGGTTCCCGAGGGCGTTCAACCTACCAGCGCCTTGAGATCATACCAATGATACATAAGGCGCTAGATAATGCAAAGTAACATAACATAACAGAGCCGAATGAAGCAGGGCGGTCGCAGAACCTGCGCAAACCAGAACCGCTCTGATGCGAAGCCAGCATGTGAAAGTAGAGGAAATCCGAACAGGGTGGAAAAGAGATCGGTGGTGGCGTGACCACAAATCAATCGCGGTGGGCAGCCCATCCATAAAACAACACCGACACCACCAGCTCGAGGAGGGAACTCCCAATCCGAGTCCCAGCACCAGTGCAAGAAGGCAAGAGCGGGACACCGAGGAGATAGACACCGCGGAAAGTAAGCCACAGATTTACGAAGAGAGCAAGAAAGAGTGCAACATCCGACAGGTACATACGCCATTACTACTGAAGGAGAAGGTAATACGGGGAACGGGAATGCCGGAAGGTGAAGAGGGATTTATAAGGTAAGCAAAACTTGTTCCATTACCAATGCGAAAAGAAGTGAAAATGATCTGATAAACCAGTACTGTGTAAATGACCTCAGGAGAAACACCAAACCCACGGAGGATAAGAGAAACAAAAGCTGAAAACTTGTTATCCTGGGGAAAGGGAAAGGTTAACGCATATCCAGACGATAAGAAAGAGCATACTAGTGAAAGACATTTGGGGAATAAAGACCAGTGATCTCAGGAAGATAAATCTCATACATGAAACGGCACCCTGGGAAGAGGTTTATTATAATGGGATGTTGGACAGACAAAATATTTGAGAGGAGACCAACATACAAGAGGGTCTTCAACCCTACAACAGAGAAAGAAGGAACCTGAACATAATTAAGAATCTCCAAGCAAGGGGGGGGGGGGAATACAAGTCCTCTAAAAGAACTGCAGAACTTAATCCGGAGGATAACAATAGATTATTTACGAATGGTTTACAGATTGAAACAATAGAATCAAGAAAACCTTGTGACAAACACAGCAACCAGAAGGAGGGAGTCATTCTGCTGGCCTTGGTTTTATTAGTGATAGGGTAAGATAGGATGGATTTGGATGGTGGACAGACTTGTTTCGGACATTGACACTGACTGAAGAGCACCTTAGATAGTAAAATAGGTAGGGAAAAACACATAGACATAGCGAAAGAGGACTCTTATTTGACTTTAAATAAACTATATTGTGACCATGTCTTTACAGGGTCTGCCTCCTTCTGATCCACCACACAGGTTAATCACTGACCCCCCCTACAAATGGGCATGGATTGAAATGTGGAAACAAATTCGACATAAAACTGAAATACAACCAGTGTTTTTACAATCATTGCATTTCAAAACAATGCATAAAAAATAACTATATTAATGTGTTAATAAATGAAATGCTTTATTACACACAAACTGTTCCAAGTATGTCTACCCTAAGAAATTATCAGAATGCCAGTATTATGGGGGGAACAGAAAGACATGTTTATACTTTAGCTGTTAAATGGTGTGTTAAACCATAGAGGCATACTCAATTGCTTAAACGGGATCTTAACATAATCGAACGGAGTCTAAATATTCCACATACATTTCTGATATCAGGCCTTTATTTTATTCAGAATTGTTGTTACACATATAACTGGCAAGCAAGTTTCACAAATATTATATTTCAGTGTGGCTATATTGGTTCTTTAGCTGCTATACACACACATTAGCAACCTCAAAATAACTTCACTAATTTGCTTTCAGATACGAACATTTTGCACCAAGGATTTAGGGTTTGGCCTTCCATTTTACTACTCAGTGGGAGGAAAACCAAGCAGTTCATGGTGTGGTCATAGGAACCATGCAGCCAATTCCTCCTAGCAGTAAAATGTGACATATACTGGTCACTGAAAAATGTGTAAATGGTAGGAAACGCCAAAACGCAATACTTCATATAACAATGTTGCAATAACATTGATTTGGTTAAAGCTACACTATTTGTATACAGAACAAGTCACAATTGACGTGACATTAAGAACATCAACAACATTTTGGGAAGTAATTGCCACCAAAAATGTAATGGCATTACAAATATCTTTTTTTAACCCTTGCACGTCGAGTGGGGATGCAAATTTAGAGCAGCAACAATTCATATTCAGTTTGAAAAAGCAGGAGGTAAATTCTCCACACTGCTTCCCTACAAATGGATTACATTAATGTTCTCACTACGCACATAGGGGAAAGAAAGGATCAGGCAATACCTTACTAAAGTAATCAAATAATATTCAATTGCATGGAGCATTGGGTGAAATGAGTGTGCCGAGTCTGGTGTTCCAGAAGACCAAGATCCAACACTTTGGGCGAACCCACGCTGCTGGGTAGGTCCTTATAGAGTTAAGTGCAAAGACTGGTGGAATCTCTTTTGCCCTGCATAGCACTTTACATGGGTGAAGGCTGGTAAATAAAACGCTCATCGCTTAACTCTGTGAAAGGCATGGCCGACACCATGGGTGATGGTATGCCTTCAGGATCCTTGTAGGGTTCTGGAAAATCTGGCGCAGGAAGCATTCTGAGGGGCTCTTCGCCCCTACGTCTGCCTGTCTCTCTCTGGCCGGCGGCAGGATCAGAATGCAGATTCTGCCCGATATAAAAATATGCAGGACCTGGGAGAAGGGTGTATCCTGACCCCTGAATCTCTTCTGTCAATGTGATGACATCTGAGGAAGAGGGAAGGCGGGAGAAAGTAACAGTTGCAGCCAGGGTAAGCATAACATTTTAAAAAAAAGAAGAAATGTTTGTTTTTGATGTGTATGTGTGTGCGCGAGATTTGAGTTGTAATGTGTGTGTGTGTGTGAGTGAAATACTGAAAGAAACTGTATGGGTGTTTGACTGCTTGTGCGAGTGTTGTGAATGTATATATGGCCTTATTCTGAGCTCCATCCCAATCAAGGAGAGAGAGAGAGAGAGACATATTGCATCTACCTAAATGTGTATATACATGGTGTGAATGTGTGCATCTGCTAAAGTGTTCTGGTTTGTGCGTGTGAATGATTCAGAGGGGGAAGGAAGGGGTCGGTGTGTGTGTGTAGGCTGGGACTTGAAGGGGCATTGGTACACGACAACACCAAGGTCAGAAAACATGTTCACGGTGGCTGCATGCACTGCACGCAGTCAACAAGATCATATCTTACTATAGCATGGTATTTTTTTTTTCGAGATATCTATGATAAAGCCTAATAGCGTATTACGTGGTTATACCGGCATATGTTGCTGCAGTCAATTGAGCTATGATTTCAGTCTATGGCATGTCATTTTTTTCTGTGCATCAATCGTAAAGCAAGCATGATAAGTGTTATTTACGTGCCTAGACTGGCTTGCTTTCATGCAGAAACTTTGGAGATTTATTTTGTTTTTGGCATGTCATTTTTAATGGCAAAGTTGACAGTTGTATGTTCTTTTGGCATTAAAAGCAAAGCAAACATGAGTATGTTCTTATAAAGGAAACTGGTTAATATTGATGCCACCTGAATGGAAACGTATGGTCACAGCCAGGGTGAACATGTTTTTATAGTGGCAAATATTGTGGGGGAAGGCATCATGAAATGCGTTGGTAAATGCTCTCCTGCACACCTGTTGACTCATTATTGATTTTTTCATGAATCACTCTACAAAACTGATTGAAAGCTATCTGGCTCTGTGCCTGATTTTTCACAGAAAATGGGCTGTAAAATGCTCCATTTTGACCGGGGTGCGTGAGAACCACACCTAATACTCCTTGGTAGGTTCAGGCTCCCTTGCTGGGCTTGGTCACTCTCAAAGATTGGTAGGAAATATTTACGCCCCTCCTGCCACTGCGAACGAGCCTTCGTGAGAGTCCTGATGAAGGTGGATCTCGGAGACATTTGACATTAACTTCAATATCCGGATCACTATAGCCTCAAACAAGAGATTGGGCCACAATAGCTGCTTTCAGTATCCCACAAGACTCTTGCCAGCAAAGTTCCCCCACATCAGATTTGCAATTTTACAGAGCGACTTTTTGGAGCTACCAAGTGGCTTGAAGGCATCTTGACCACCCTTCACAAAATAGGTATGACTGCATGCGCCTCAAGACAAACTGTCATATATAATGACATGGTACTAGCCTACCATGAGCTTCCTTGGAAAGCTTGTGCAATAAGTGATTAGACCATTTTTTGATTCATTGGCATGTGTTTAGAAAGCAAATATAGTTCCTTTAAAATAAAGGGCATGATAAGGAGATTATCGGGTATGCCTGACATTTTTTGCAAGTATTGCTTATGAAATGTTAAAAAGAGTAAATGTACAAAGCCGAACGTTAAGTTCAAAAAGGTTATTTTGCCTTTTCCATTTAGGCATACATTTTCATGTTGGCATATGGTTTTTTGACACTCTTACTTTTGCACAATAGCATATAGTCGTCCACAAGCAGTATACTATTCCATTTATTATGGTCTGTGATGCCTTGTGGCTAAGAATTAAGTTTCATTGACACTTGCAAAAGAAATAATTCTAAAACTGACTGATTGTTGCCTCCAAATAAATTGCAAATATTTAAAGTGCAAAATCTTTAGACATGGCAATCTACTGGGAGTGATTTTGGTTGCTGGTGAAGTCATGGAATGTTGTTTTTCTCTAGTTAAGCACACTGAAGTCAAGGCGGGTTAAATAGCAGGGCAATACTATGCAATAAACAACATTTTCTTTTGGAGTTTGTAGAGCAAGTATAACAAGTCTGGACTGGGTGAAATACTTGGGTTTGTTCATCCTTTAGAAGGGGTTTCTCTCGGTTGGAGTTAAAAAGAACCAAACGAAAACACCTGGTGGGTGTTTAAGGTTTGGTATAGAGTTGCACACTGTAGTCCTGTAATGGATAATATACAATTATGTTAGAGGTTTCTGTATGGTGCACACATCCTACCCTTTTTGTACATCCTTGTAGTAGTTTGGCTGTCCGAAATCTGCATTTCGCCATCGCTCTGATTTAGCAGATTTGGAAATCATTTATTTTGTCAAAAGTATTATATCTTTGTATTGCAGTCAGAACTTTTGTTTAATTTCATATTGGGTATGTGAAGCAGCCCTGGGACTCTGTCGCTTGGTTTCATGGTTGGCATCAAGATCAATCAATGAAGTGATTCATCATATGACATCCTTAATACCAACACACTCAGAAATGGAGAGACTAACACAAGTTGGCAAATACTTTCGAATTGTGTACACTGTGTCAATTGTATTTTCCTTGGAAAATATGCTGCACAATGTGTAAGGAATGCAAAAGATGGGTACAAATACCCTCTCGAAGGGGACAAAATGTTTAAGCTTCCAAATCAAGAGTGGATTGATTTTATTTTCATCGGGTCCTTGACTGTTGAATAAATGTGAGCTTTCTGTGTGCAGACGAGATACATAACTAACTTCAGAATAGTTCTGTAATGCCTTTTTTGTTTGACTGAAACAGGCATTAACATGTAGAGCAAAATAAATAAGCCTCTACTGTCAATCGATCACACAGCAGAAGCTATTTTATTTTATTTTTAAAGTAGGGCGCTACATGCCAGAAGGCCTCAGAGCGCAGCAAGCGAGAAGAAAGCAAGGCAATAAAAGTACAGTGAGATCAATCAGCAGAAAGAAGTTAGTCAGCCAGATTAAAAAGAAGAGTTCTTGTACTTTTCTTAAATATTGTTATAGAGTTAAAGGCTTTAAGAGCAAGTGGAAGGGCATTTTATTCACGCGGAGCATGAAAGTCAAAAGTAGTTTCTCCAAATGTTTTCAAGCGAAAGTGCGGTTGAGTTAGCTGAGAAACATCAGAGGAGGGAAGCTCACGACGGGAGAGTTTCGATGATAGTCTCCTAGGAAGATAGAAAGGGGCTCGCTTATTCTGGCATTTAAAGGCAAGAGACAGTGTCTTATGCCTTATTCCCTGCCTGACTGGAACTAAGTGCAATTTCCTCCCAAATACAGTTACATGGTCGTGCCTCGAGAGCCCAAATACTACTCTTACAGCCCTGTTTTGAGTGGTCTGGAGGTGGTGGAGATTAGCTTGTGAGGTGCCTAATAGTAAACTATTACAATAGTCTACCCTTGAGTTCACAAGGAAAGATGCCACAAGCACTCTATTAGCAATAGACAGATAAGGGCATCCAGTGATTCCCTCGAATATAAAGCATCGAACAAAAATGCAATCGAGAACATTCATTTTTTTGTAGGTAAAGTTTTTTTTTTTTTAATTAAAATAGGTTTTAAGGGGTAAAAAAACAGGGGTTGGGGGATCCACCCCCATTAAAAAAATGAAGAAAAAAAATGCATTTTTTGATGCATTTTTTTGAGGCTTTTGCATTCGATGCTTTGGATGATGAGGCTATCACTAGGAGCCCAGATAAGGCCTAATCTGATGAAGCAACATGATGAATGGCCGCATGATGAACGTAGCTGTGAGACCTGTTTCTTCATAGATCGTTCCGCATCAAGATACACCCCAAGAGTTTTCACAAAGTTACAGACAGCAATAACAGTGCCAGCAATTACAAAATGGGAGCATTGGGTATGGAGCTTCTTCAGGCGAGGATCGGATGCCATGATAAGAAGCTCGGTCTTGGCAAGAGAGTTTTCCACCATCCATTATTTAATTTTATAGTAAACAGAGTTTATCGTGTCTGTGTCCTTAGAGTGTACTCCAAATAGTTCAAAGAGGATCTGGGTGTTGTTGGGGGAGATGTGGTCTTTCCCACCCCTCACCATTCCCGCGCTAAGTAAGATCCTGTGATTGCTAAGGGGGGGGGGGGGAGATCCCCCTCTCACCTTGTCGATTATTCGCACCAAAAGCAGTAAACAAATGAATAACTAAGTATGTACATGCCTAGAAACTCCATTTTGTGACACACCTAACACCATCTTTTGCTAGGCCCAAAAATGATCTCTAAATACTGTCTCTGCCCTGCCCATTGTCTTACAGACAGCCAAGGCCACCTCTGCCACCTGCCAGCTCCGCACAAGCCCTGTTCTCCGGGAAGTCCAGCCATTCATTGTTGCAACATTTAGTATCATCCTAAAACAGATGAGCTCACTGCACTGTGTGTGACCGGAGCAGGCCCCAGCTCATATGCCCATCCATCACCACAAACCTGCCTGTGCACACCCGACCCCCACCCCGCCAGGCCACAGTCCACCCTGCCCAGACCCCCCTGATCTTTGATACAGATACACATCTGACCCCTCAAAGTGACCAGATGGGGACACCCACCATAGGTCTAATCCCAGACACCAATATATCCTCCCTAAACCAAACACATGTCTACTCGTATCATGAGGCATTAGGAAGATCAAAGCCCACAGGGCAGGCACCCAGGTCTGGGACACTATGCTTTATGAACCGCTGGGTACAGGGGTTGGAATACCAGTATATCTGCCAATAGGTTCTGAGAGTACCCCCATTCGTGCTAGAATTTGATGCTTGCCATTTGTCACATGCCATCAGCTCCTGTTATGCTAGCTTAGAGAGATAGATATGCAACATTCCTCTAACCCGACCTTCACCGCGGAGATGAGGCCAGCGGACCCCATTGCCCTCTGATTGACTCGGATACAGCAGCCAATTGTAGCCTGACATCACCTATAGAGCATGCTGTGCCATGTGAGCCGACCAATTGAAACTTATTTCATACTGTATGTCGCTATATCACTCGTGACGTTATTTAGGTTCATAATGTGCTGCCTGTGTATTCTTCGGCAGAGCGCTCTCAGGCAGCAGAGTCCTCTGCTTGCTTTTACCTTACATAAATGTGTTTTACTTGCAATTATTCTCTTGGTCTCATTCCCTAGCGGGGTGTGTCCACTGATTTGGTCTCAGGTATACATGGATTGTTGGAGATAAGCCTTCAGGGTCATCCGCGTAATTTGCAAAATGGACACCCAGATCGTCCAAAAGGTCAATGAAGGGTCTTCTATGAATATTAAACAAATGGGGCAAGAAGTATGATCTTTGTGGTACACCACAGGACAGAACTATAGGTTTGGCTTGGGCTCCAGGCACTGCCACTTCTAGATGTCCTAGGACCTAGAAAAGAGGCCAATCAATCAACGGCGATTTGCGAGCAGTTTGCCACAGTTAGCAATCTGTATTGTGCACAAAAGAGCTCGCCCCATTACGACTGGTAGTCCTACACGTGGGTATTCAGAGAAGCCTGAATAGACCAGTTCCCATCTAGTTGGTAGAAATTCTTGATTAGTGAAGGAGGGTACCTGTTGTGTAATCTACTAGTCAGGTAAACCTCTTCACCAAAGAGAAGGCAAACCGAAGTTCCAGGCAAACAGAATATAAGGGGCAATTCCAAGTGTGAGAACACCGACAAACATTCTGTCCTACGTCATCAAGGCGGAACATATTTAAGCAAGCTACTAACAGGTCACTTATTGGGTTTGAACTGGGCAATAATCCTGAGGAACATATTGTATTTTAAAAAAGTGCCCCGCTTGTAGTTCATAAGCAGAATCTCCTTGGAATCTTGATCCTGGGCTGCACAAGAGCTTAAGCAGTTATTGGTTGGGTTAAGATAGTGTCAGAAGGCCAGAAGCTGGTCTCTTGAATAGTTTGACTGAGTCAACCCATGTCTGTGTCCCTGAAGTACTGCTACCAGATAAACTGTCTGCTTTAGTTACATGAGAATGAAAATCATCTGCAACCCCATACTGAGGAGACTGTATGTGCAGCACATACAAGCGCTGTGCTAGTTAGTGCCTAGTAATGGGCAGACGTTAATCTGGAAATCAACAATCTTGCCTTGTCATTATGCAGTGAAGACGATCAACAGAAAGAAAAATAATGTCCAACTCAAAGTTATCTTTAAACAAGCATTGGCAATACCAACAGTTTGGGCTTTTGAGTAGGCATGGGAACGGCACTTGCAAGGCACTGCCGTAGTGGTATTAATTGGCCATAGATGGTAACAGGTGCAAAATGGTGCAAGTACCTGGCCATCTAACAGCAGTAACCAGCCAAATGCCTAATACTTATACACAAGCCAAAACTGTTGGCTTTGCCAATGCTTGTTTTTAACATGACTTCATTCAAGGGCAAGCTTAGTGCTTTTAAAACGAGTGGCTGAAGGTAGAACTAGGTGCACCAGTAGAGCGTTTACAGCTCCAATTAAGCCATTAACTCTCAGAAGACTGATTTGAAAAGAACTCTGGCAGGCCCTTCGAGTGCAATATTTGATGGTACGGCTTATTTAAAGCCAGCTCAAAAAGTTCCCATGACGATGTGTTTTGGGCAGGAAGGGACAGGAACTAGGTGGGAATGGCAGTGGGGATTGGCATAGCCGTGGATAGTCAATGGGTAGGCAAATAACCAAACACCCACATGTTTTGTGCCCCTCCCAATATGCCCATTCTCCCCACCTGTACTATAATACAATTGTTTTGCTTATAGGTGGCAAGTGTCACCTAATAGCCCAAACAAAACAAAAAAACACAGTATTTAATCAAGAATCAGAATACAATGTTTAACAGGTTCATCCCTGTTCCTCCAAAACCATCAAGGACCACATTGACACCCGCGCTCCTGCCCTTGCTGATTTTTGCAACCACTCGTTTGCCTCAGGATCCTTCCACTCCCCTCTGAAGCACTCCCTTGTGCATCCTCTTCTCAAGAAACCCACAGCTGATCCTTCCTGTCCAGCAAACTATCGTCCAATTTCCATTACCCCCTTTCTGGGCAAACTCCTGGAAAAGCTGGCCATCTCTCAGCTTAACCTTCCTTCAGATTCTGTTGGTTGTCTCCATGACCACCAGTCTCGCTTCAGGGCGGCCAGAAGCACAGAAACTACTCTCCTCAATATCCATGAAGATCTGCTCTCCAACCTTGATTCTAGCATTCCCTCTGTCCTCATCCTTTTTGATCTCTCTTCTTCCTCTGACACGGTCAACCACACCATCCTGCTCAACCATCTCTGTGATAATCTGGGTATCACTGATCAGGCTCTGGCCTGGCTGACCTCTTTCCTCTCTGAACGACCCTCCCAGGTCCAACTGGGGTCTTTCCTATCATCTATCTTCCTCTCCACCTGTGGGGTTCCCCAAGGGTCTAACCTCTCACCCTGGCTTTTCAACCAATACCTGGCAACTCTCGCTCACTGCATTGCCATTTTCTGCTCAAATTTCCAGTGCTACGCTGATGACAACTCATTTTCCGGCTGCCCTCGGCCACCTCCTCTCCCTCTCTCATCTCTGACTGCCTAACTGGCATTCAAAATTGGTGTGCCGCCAATGATCTTTGTCTGAATGCCAGCAAGACGGAGATCCTCCTCATCGGCACACCATCTCCATCCTTTTCCCTCACTCTCTGGCCGGCCTCCCTTGGCCCTCCTCCTACCCCTACCTGCGAGGCTAAGAACCTTGGCGTCATCTTTGACTCCACACTTTCCTTCTCGGCCCATATCTCTGAGGTCTCTAAAAAGTCAAACTTCCGACTGCACCTCCTCAGAGGTATTCTGCCTTTCCTCTCCTTCCCCCAGAAGCTCGTGGTATCCCAAGCTCTGGTTCTCTCTAGCTTGGACTATTGTAACAGCCTTTTTCTAAATCTACCTGCCCCTACTCTCTGCCCTCTACAACTTATTCAGAACAGGACTAAGAGACTTGTCCTTGGCCTCAAGCCCTGGGATCGTATCTCTCCAGCTTTGAAATCTCTCCATTGGCTCCCAGTGGATGCAAGGATTAAATTCAAAACCCTCTGCATTGTCCACAAGGCTTTCTGGGGCCTGGATCCAAAATACCTTCAGCTATCCCTTCCGCAAATACCTCCCCTCTCGAGCTCTTCGCTCCTCTACCTCTAACTCCCTCAGGGTCAGTCGTTTTTCAAAGAAACGAGCTGGGGGTAGATCGCTATCTTCGGCTGGGGCCTCCCTCTGGAACAGCCTCCCTTCCACTCTAAAACTTGAGGAGAAAAATCTCCGGTTCCGGAAGCACCTCAAAACATTCCTCTTTGCTTCTGCATTCGCTCCCCTTCTCCCCTGCTGATCTGCTCTCTTGGAATTGTGCACCTGGCCACCCTCTGTCCCCTGGGTCCAGGTAGCTGCTCACCCTGCCACCTTCCTGCACTGCCTCCTGGCCACCCCTTGCTCTGGGGACTGTATCTGTACCCATACAGCACCCCCCCCCCATTTTATTTCCTTTCCTGCACTTATTCAGACTTACCCAGTCTGCTGCATTAAACACAGCACTTGCCACTTGCTGGCTGCACTACCACAGTTTGCCTTAATTTTCTATTTATTTTATTTAGCTGCGCTCCTCGGCTTCTGCACTTTCCACTCTCCCCCTTCCATGCACTTTTTCCCTTTTCCCTTTCCCATGCACTTGCGCGTTTTCAATGTCACTGGGCCTAGTAAGATCTTTTTTATATTGTGCTGTGTTCTCCCTTGTTCCCCTCCCCTGCCTAGTCGCGCTCTGAAACACTTGTGTACGAGCACGATACAAATACAATATATCATATCATGGTTCTTGTAAGGAATTCCAAAATGCACAGAGGGTGGATTTTCCAGTAAAATAACACTATTTAGGAAGCTCAACATATATTTTCTTTTTGCAGGTGAAGGTGCAAATTGTGAGATCATTTCTTTTGCTCAATTCACTTCAAATTTTGAATTATTTTTCTTGACAACTTTTTTTTACGATTGAACAGAGCAGGACATTTTTGGTCACTGCTAGAATTCCACACTCTGTCCACACCATTGAGGATATCTGGGATTATTCATTTTTGGATAAAGAGGTACCTCATTGACCATAGGGTGCTTGGTACGAGGACATGGCAATTTGCACAATTCTAAAATAAATTTGTTTTCATGCAAGTGTGTGCCTCTTCTTTCAATGGTTGAGAACATGCTACTTCTTTGATTCCCAACTTGTAAAAGCGTTTATTTTTTTTGCAACCGCGTTTGCTTAATACAACCTTTGATTTGGGATTTAGGCATGTTGGCACACTTGCATTGAAGCCTAAAATTCCCAGCACAGATTTGACTTCATTCAAAACCCTAAAGGTCCAAATCTGGAAAATAAGAGTGCAGCATGAGGAGTAGTGCAACAGCAAGCAAGCAGCCAGAGCTTGATTTGCGCTGAGCCATCGTCAGAACCAACCTTTTCATCAAAAGACAGTCCATACTCAGAGCCTTTGCTTCATCACAAAAACATTTAAAAAGAAACGCATTTAAATGCGAAAGATTGGAGGGGAGGTCAGGCGCCCTCCTACACTCAGACAAAGCCTTTGTTTTAAAGAACAAAAATGTGCAATTTGGAAGAAGTATGTGCGTATGGCTTAGACCTACTGATTTAAAAACACTTTTTTGTAGGCTTTTGACAGTTTTATCCACTGAATTCAACAGTTGCATAGAACAAACTTTTATTGAAAGTTTACATCTTTAAATTAGAAATTGGATATTGATTTGAGATCAAGGTTGGGAAAGAATTTTTTTTATTTGAAAAATTCTGAATTGTGTTAAAATTGTATCGCTCACATAGCATCTTACGAGTTGCCCTATGACTCAAGACAATTACGAAATGTCGTAACCAGGAAAACACGAGGGAGAGTTTTCATTAACAGCATCCTGGTGTGTAACGATTCAGTGTATGATGAACATCAGTCTCTTTGAATCTTCCCCAAAGTACTACTTGCAAGTCCTCAAAACTTCTTTTACACATCTGCACTTGCCAGTCAAGTATGGTCTCGCTTGGATGTCTTTCTGTGTTAAGTCTTTACATTTGTTTTACAAGCTAACTATATATCACACCACTGTATATAACTGTAGATGTGCACACCTGGTATGTCTGTTGTGAATTTGGTAAAGTGATAACTGTAATTGGCACAATTTCACAATATATCACTTGAAATTACACAGGTATCGTCCCCTCTGCACATATTCAATATCATGTTTTTCTCTGTTAATTCAACCTTCTCCATGAAGCGTTGCATTTGAACAAATCACAATGTCTCTAATGTAATAGGCGTTCACAATAAATCAGTGATTTTATTAATGATCCAAATTGTGATGTCAAAGTTATGAGCTATGGCATTTATGTAATCAGGGTCATTAAGGAAGGCAATGCTGTAAAATAAGATTGTTTTATTTCTTATCATTTAATTGGCCCAACTTGTTTCCTTTAGTCATGTCCTTTAACCGGTTTTGAGGGTGGTGGTTATGTTTGGCAGCAATTAACATTTTTTAAGGTAGCTGAAAAATGTTTTACATATTGTTTGACAAGACCAACTACGTAAAGCCTTAGTAGTAGTATATTTTACTGATGTATTACAATATGTGTCCAATTATTTTATATATACACACACACATATATATATATATATATATATATATTCAGTGAAAAAATGTTGTCAAAGGGACGTTATGGTTCCAAGTAAAACCGAAAATCCTTTGAAATACGCCAGTTATGGTAAGCTAAGCAACCATAACTCGCGCCACCACCGTGCACTGCTAAGACTAACACCCAGGACATCAAAGATGACATCACAAATGTGGTGGGGGGGAAGGAGAGAGACAAGGGGCATGGGTGGGGGCAACAGGAGATGGACACGGGGCATGAGCAGGGGGTGTGGGGCAACAGGAGAGAGACACGGGGCATGAGCGGGGGGTGGGGGTACAGGAGACAGACACAAGGCATGAGCAGGGGGTGGGGGGCAACAGGAGAGACACACGGGGCATGAGCGGGGGGCAACAGGAGACAGACACGGGGCATGAGCGGGGGGTGGGGGCAACAGGAGACAGACACGGGGCATGAGCGGGGGGTGGGGGGGAACAGGAGACAGACACGGCGCATGAGTGGGGGGTGGGGAGAACAGGAGACAGACACGGGGCATGAGCGGGGGGTGGGGGGAACAACAGACACGGGGCATGAGCGGGGAGGTGGGGGGCAACAGGAGACAGACATGGGGCATGAGCGGGGGTGGGGGGCAACAAGAGAGACACGGGGCAAGAGCAGGGGTGGGCGGGAGTAGGGCAAGAGCAGGGGTGGGAGGGGGTCAAGAGCAGGGGTGGGCGGGAGGGGGAAAGAGACACGGACATGAGCGGGGGGTAGGCGGGAGGGGAGAGACACGGACATGAGCGGGCGGTGGGCGGGAGGGGAGAGACACGGACATGAGCGGGGGGGTCGGCGGGAGGGGAGAGGGACACGGACATGAGCGGGGGGGTGGGCGGGAGGGGAGAGGGACACGGACATGAGCGGGGGGTAGGCGGGAGGGGAGAGACACGGACATGAGCGGGCGGTGGGCGGGAGGGGAGAGACACGGACATGAGCGGGGGGGTCGGCGGGAGGGGAGAGGGACACGGACATGAGCGGGGGGGTGGGCGGGAGGGGAGAGGGACACGGACATGAGCGGGGGGGTGGGCGGGAGGGGAGAGGGACACGGACATGAGCGGGGGGGTGGGCGGGAGGGGAGAGGGACACGGACATGAGCGGGGGGTGGGCGGGAGGGGAGAGAGACACGGACATGAGCGGGGGTGGGCGGGAGGGGAGAGAGACACGGACATGAGCTGGGGGTCGGCGGGAGGGGAGAGAGACACAGACATGAGCTGGGGGTGGGCGGGAGGGGAGAGAGACACAGACATGAGCTGGGGGTGGGCGGGAGGGGAGAGAGACACAGACATGAGCTGGGGGTGGGCGGGAGGGGAGAGAGACGGACATGAGCGGGGGGTGGGCGGGAGGGGAGAGACACGGACATGAGCGGGGGGTGGGCGGGAGGGGAGAGACACGGACATGAGCGGGGGGTGGGCGGGAGGGGAGAGACACGGACATGAGCGGGGGGTGGGCGGGAGGGGAGAGACACAGACATGAGCGGGGGGTGGGCGGGAGGGGAGACACACGGACATGAGCAGGGGGTGGGCGGGAGGAGACACACGGACATGAGCAGGGGGTGGGCGGGAGGAGACACACGGACATGAGCAGGGGGTGGGCGGGAGGGGACACACGGACATGAGCAGGGGGTGGGCGGGAGGGGACACACGGACATGAGCAGGGGGTGGGCGGGAGGGGACACACGGACATGAGCAGGGGGTGGGCGGGAGGGGAGACACGGACATGAGCAGGGGGTGGGCGGGAGGGGAGACACGCTCATGAGCAGGGGGTGGGCGGGAGGGGAGACACGCTCATGAGCAGGGGGTGGGCGGGAGGGGAGACACGGACATGAGCGGGGGGTGGGCGGGAGGGAGAAAGACACACGGACATGAGCGGGGGGTGGGCGGGAGGGAGAAAGACACACGGACATGAGCGGGGGGTGGGCGGGAGGGAGAAAGACACACGGACATGAGCGGGGGGTGGGCGGGAGGGAGAAAGACACACGGACATGAGCGGGGGGGGGCGGGAGGGAGAAAGACACACGGACATGAGCGGGGGGTGGGCGGGAGGGAGAAAGACACACGGACATGAGCGGGGGGTGGGCGGGAGGGAGAAAGACACAGACATGAGCGGGGGTGGGCGGGAGGGAGAAAGACACACAGACATGAGCGGGGGGGTGGGCGGGAGGGAGAAAGACTGTGTGCAGGCGGCAGATCCCGCTCCTCGGCCCTCCGCTGGCCACTGTGTGCCGATGGCGTGAGCGGGGGGCTGGAGGAAAAGGGAAGACGCGGAGCATGAGTGGGGGTGAAAAGAAGGACACACGGGGCATGAGCGGGGGTGGGGGACTTGCTGTGCAGGCAGGATACAAAGCCTCCGCACTGCACGCTTTCACTGCATCCAATGAGAGAGCAAGTCAGATGTCCGCGGACATCACACAAGCTGCTTGCCCAATCACCGTCCTGTCCGCGGAGCGTACAGGGAAGTGTGTCCGCGAAGCGAACACAGATATCACTAATTTTTTTCACTTACATTTTTGTCATTTTTAAAAAAAAAATACTGGACGGATTTACACCAAATAAAGCAAAGCACGCTTTCGGGACCAAGCCACCGCTCCTGCCGCAAAATTGGTGTAAATCCGTCTAGCGGTTTGGGCTGTAGGCGTGAGCAAAGTTTTTTCCCATTATGTCTATGGGGGAAAAAAAAAGTTTTGGGACCCCCCCCCCCATAACTTTGCAAAAACAATTCAGAGTGACCCAAATACTTTTTTCGCAAAGTTTGGTGAGGATTCGTCCAGGGAGAGCAAAGTGATAAGCCGCCCAAAAAGTGCTCTTCCTATGGAAACAGCAACTTAACCATAACTACATGGCCACTACTGTGGCCATGTAATGAATGTGTGCCATTCGTTCATAACGAGGCTTCACTTGATCGGGTAGAGTTATGGGGGCGATGCATGCAAGGAATGCAATTATCTTTAATGCTAGCAGTGGTTCTATTCGTTAAGGAAATAATGGGTACCCTTGGAGGGACTCAAACAAAAGGACCTAATTCAGCACTTCAATTCTATGGCCTTATGAATGACAATGTACTTACGACGCAAAGGCCACTTTAACACAAGGTATAACAGCATTGTATGGGTGTCTGGCGTTAGCTCAGTTTGTATTACAGTACATTGCGCTTTTTATACACGTGTCACTAACATGGTATACAAAAGTTGCATTTTCTTACTGATCAAGGGTATTGGGCCAAGCACACAACACTTTACTTATACTCATGGGAACATGATTTATGAAACATAATGCACTTTATTAGGTAAGACCGAATGCACATGGCACTTTATTGTTCTCGTGACGATTTTAGTGTAACGTACTTTAAGGCCATCTACTGACCTAATTAGTTTAATGCACATGCAGACATACAGATGGAAGTGATTTTATTATGCTTTACACAAATAGTTTTTATTCTTTGAATTGATAATATGTTAACTGTTTATGTCGGAATGTTCGGTTATGTGTCTGAATTAAAGGTAAAAGGTTTTATTATGGAATCAAAACACAATAAAAAAAATAATATATATCGGAGGAGGCCACCGCACAATTTTTTTCATTACGGTTCATATATACAAAGAAAAACGCAAGAAAGCCCCCCCTGTTATGGCACATACCCTTTCAGAAAAAGAACAGTAGAAAAAAATGCACAGTAATCATTGTACATGGATCAGCACTGTTAAGTTATCATCCGCACAGTCGGGCCCTGTTACAGGACCAAAGTCAAGCAACAATCTTTGTAGAATTATCCAGTAATGTTCTATGCAGTATGCATTCACATTTTCATTGACATTCTAGATTTAGGTTTATGATGTGTAATATTAGATTTCCTGGATAGCCTTGCATATCATGCCCCGGACAATCGTTGTGATCTCATTGTTTGATTAATGCGCCTCAATTTATGGATCCCAACAAATGAGGCGAAACAGAGGGACAGAACACGTTCATTTTCAACTTTAAATTGGTTTATTTCTCCCGGCCAAGAATAGGAAGCAAGAATATGTAGTCATACGTCATTGTGTGTAAACGGTCGTTCTGTGGAAAAAGTAAATATCTAGCTCTGATGGAAGCATAGAAAGCAAGGTAAGTAGCCACCAATGTTATTGAGGTGTTCAGTGTTTTTTTCCTCCCTTCCCTTCAGTCTTCTGTGAATCTCAAACTCGTAATTGCTTTATTACCAATTAAATAAATGTGTTTATTGTTTTTTGTCTTACTATAAATTATGTAACTCTTATAGGTGGTGAATCTGAAAGACAAAGATGTGGTCTATGCTCCAGATATTGTTCTGCAACAGTGGATCAAGGAGTCAATAAGAGCTAAGTAACTCGAATGCTTCATCTCCTCACAGAAAGAAGTAGGAGAAGCTCTGCTAATCTCCTCTAATGCACTGTACATAAGGAGTCTGGAGGCAGTAATCTCGGTTGACGCTTAGTAATGCTGTAAGCGACTAGACAAGGGCATTCAGCAGACAAGCACATATTATCAGCAGAACTATCCAGCAGCCACCAAGCAAATGTACATTGGGAGCAATACATGCCATTACCCAGCACCTGTTCTGTATCTTCTATAAAGATGTGACCATTTCATATCGAGCAGCATTCTCTATAAGAGAGGAAGGTGAAAAGGCGCAGGATCGCTCACTTCAGAACTTTTCATCAGCGAGTCCCAATGAACCCAATACTTATGCCATACTGGGGACTACAGATTCGTTTGCAACCAAGTGCACCCTCACCATGTTAAGCAATCGGCATATGCATCAGTGAACAAGGTAATGGAACAGCAGCTTCACAACTCTGTACAACGATCAGTGTGTGACTCATTGGTTCCTATGCCAATGAATCATACCACAACTTTGCCCCTCCTCCACCCACCCGCCCAGCAAACCAAATGTGATCATTATTGCATTCTCCACTGGAGGATATATTCTTATTTCACATAAATAGTAATACGTCTGCAATGAATGTTATTGTGACAATGTTATGCTAAATATAAGCATAATTGGATAACAGTATTGAACAAATCTAAAAAGAAAGTATTATGCTCCAGTAGAAAGTATAATTTCACAGTACTTGCGGAAGATGGGAGAGGGAACGTTGCATAAACAGGTCATGGCCACACCACTTTTGAGCCATGGCCCTTTCCCAATCACCCATGAAATATATGGGATATTGTCGTGTATACTCTATATCTTAAACTACGTGTGTGTTTGCAGGAAAATGTATAAACGTTTAGAACAGCCTTACCCACCCATAGATCGCTGTCAATTATTAGGTTGCATGTAGAGCTCTGGCTAGTTGCAACAAATTGAAAAAACATGTGGCCCCTTACAATACGATGTTTACACCTACGCAATTAATACTTTGGCATATGCACAAAATCTCTGTTGCACACTAATACTATAGAATATGAACCTTGATACATTTGAAGCACAAATCCTAAAGAAACCAAGGGAAAAAAACAATGCTTCTTGATTAATTTTGTATGCCACGTAATTCTGCTGTACTAGCTGAGGTGTCAGTAAATGTACCTTTGACAAACACTCATGACTTCATGAAGATACATTGGGTAGGATTCCTGTTTATTGGATTGTTCATACCACAGCAGCATGCCCATCCCATGTTCTGAGATACATAAAGTGCTCTTAGAGAATCTGATCATTTTTACGCCAGTTGATGTGAAAGGAGCATGGTATGCCGACCAGTCAGAAGCTACACGCGTCGACTGGTCTTTTGGTGGATGGAAGGGAGGGATCTTTGCCGTCAGCCCGCCTAATGCAGGAAGCACACACAGCTCCGGACAGACGTTTGAGCCCTTTTTGGAAGACGCTGTTAGACAGGCTGTAGATTACACAATTACAGAAGCTATTGCTGATGGCCAGCCAAGTGGTCAGGAATGATGCAACATGATTGTTGTATGCACCCGAGCTCTCCAACAAAAAGTAAATGATGTAGGGCAACCAAAGGATATAAAAGACGCTGGTGATGCGAAACAAGACCATGGCATAACGCTTGTCGGGGCAGGGCTGACTCTCGGTGGAGTCGCCATCCTGAGAGCTGAAGCGCACACGTCGCTCGTTGATCTCCTTGGTGTGCTGCTGACAGATGCGAAATATGTTGAAATAGGTAAAGCAGACAACCGAAGCAGCTGGTGCATAGAGCATCACCACGATGAAGGAGGTGAAGTATGCATTGGTGTCCCAGGAATCTGCACACCAGCGGAACACATCGCCATGATATCCAGGCTTGCCCCAACCAAAAAATGATGGCAAAAATATGAGACAGGAGTAAATCCAAATAAGAACGATGCAGGTCCTCAGTCTACAGGCAGTAACCAGTGTGTTGTATGTCAGGGGTTTGGTGATGGCAAGGTATCGGTCCACACTGATGAAAGCCAAAGAGGTCATGGACACGCTCTTGAGTACAGAAACCACAAACCCAAAAGCCTTGCATACAATCGACTCGGGCAGAATGGCAGGGTGGTGCATCAGGGAGAAGGAAGGCAGCAGACAACTGACACCCACAAGAAGGTCTGCGTATGCCATGGTCTGAATGAAATAGCTCGTAGTGTGGTGGTTCAGCAGAGGAGCACAGTGAAAGACAAAAATGACTATCAGATTCCCAGAAATGATCAGCACAGTCAGAAAGAGGATGATCACAGCTTCCAAGATGCAGAAATGAATGGTATCAAAATAGCTGATTCCCAGAAGGCAGAATGGACGGCTACTGTTGTCCCCATGCCAAGAGGAAGAGTTCATTTTGAGAAGGCAGCTCGCTGGAGACTACATTTCACCTCATGATGAAGACTGGTCTAGCGCTCACCTACAGCGGAGTACGCTGGAAACCATTCACAAAGGATCTCCACTTCGGGGGGTCCATCCCATCTGTCACCATTTGCTGGCTCTAAGTCGTTAGTCATCTTCCCCTCCTGTGCAGCAAAGCTCTGGCCCTCCTCTGTAGAAGACACACTGGATCTAAGGGTCGCACCCTGCTCCCATCCACAGGCTCATGGGTAGCTGCAACGCTCAGGTATATAGATAGATATATGCTGCACACGAGGAGTCAGTTGCTACCTGGACCCATATCCTGCAAATCGCAGCACCTTTCCACAGTCCCACTGGGTCCCTTCCAGACAGGTCCACGTTGCCTCCGTGCTCATTGCGGGGCTCTTCTGCAAACCTGCGCCCAGCCAGCGAGGATTCGTCCGTGGTCCCGTACAGTCCTGAAAAGCACACACCGATCCTCATTCAGTGGCCACCACCCTTTGCTAGAAACGGGATCGAGTTTGCCTGCAATCCCCATCCCCTGGGACTCCTGCAGTGCCCTCTTACCGGTCGGTAAATAGGACCCACTGCCGCCCGAATCTAACGAGTGCAGAGGTCTTGGGATCCCTTGCACTCAATCTTTTTTGAGGCAGTCGGTTCTGGGCAGGCCAAACTCTGGACTGCCTGCAGCCCTCCGCTCCTGCCGGAGGGCCGGCGAGCAACCCAGGCCGGTGGCAGTCCTTGGTCCTCCGCTCCCTGCAGAGGTTACCTGCTGAAGGGCACTCGGCGGTTCCCGGTGGTGGTTCGCCCGCTGGGATCAGAGCGTCCCTGCGCCTGGTGGCACACAGCCTCCTTCCCTCTTGGCTCTCAGCGGCCCCTCCGCATCGCCCTCTGCACTGCGATTCTCCTTCAGTTCCGGCCCAGCTTCTGCACCCTGCTGGATGCTGTGCCCGGCAGCACTGGCCATGGCAGGGCTAACTTTACCGGCATCGTTGGGCGGGCGCTGCCAGCGTGATCATCGGGGGAGGTCGGGCTCTGTATTGCATTCATCGGGAAAGCTGGGAGGAGAAAGGCGAAAGCATTTTTACAGCATCTTGTCAATAAGCACGCACCGCTAACATGTTCAATCGCACAGTGAACTCAACTCCACAACCGTCAGCAAACGTACATGGCCACTTTCCCAATCGTGTTAATTGCCAGCATGCAATTAAGCAGCGCAGCTTCACCAATTAAGGAAAGAGATGGGAATACGAAAAAACGCTCTCTGGAAAAATACTTCACATTTAAAGCTGTAAAATTACCACCTTCGCCTGCTTGCACAGCTGTACACGGAGCGATAAGGGGACCACCCGTTATGGAGCGCTTACCTGGTCTGCGTAACACGGCAGTCGGCTTCAGAAAGCCAGGGCTGGAACCCGTCCACCAGACTGCCGCTGGAAACACAGCCCAATTTGCGGCATTAGAGGGAGAGCCTTTTTCCAAGACCAAACCCCCCACTCCCCACCCCCCCCCCCGCCCCGCCGCTGCACTGCCAGGGATCGCCCGAGTCGAAACCTCACAGCAGACATCAGGGCAGGCAGTGGGTGCGGATCTCTCATCACAGTATATTCGAAGCAGGGCAGCACCGTGTGCACACTGGACCGCAAGCAATAGTCCATCGGTAAAGGGTGGCGAAAGCATTTAGTTTTGCCCTCAGGTTACAGTCAGTGACGGGCTCCCTTTCCAGTTGCCCCTTAAGATTCTAGCGCATTAACCCGCATGAAGGCGGGGTAAACTCTGGAGACATATTTGAGGAGCAAAAGTACTATATTGTTTTCAAGTTGAGAATTCAGAAACCAGATTCCCACCGAGAAACCATGTTCCAGAATATTACAACCGCGAAGCATTCCGTGGATAGGGTACTGTCCGTCTTATTTCCCAGCTCCACCCCGCCCCTTCAAACAAAAGGTTAGCTCTCGCTACAAAGACGAAACTGTCATGCCGGCACCAAACTTCGAGAGGCCGACATGTTAGAGGCGGCTTACGGTTTTCCAACCTTCCACCCGATATTACTTTTCTATTTAACTTTTTTCCATACATTCTTTCAGAAACGCTAAACATTTTCCAATATTGCGCGCGGCCATCTCAGAGTTAAAACACCGAGCACCCTTCAACCTAAACTATATGGGGCGACATTTTGCATCAGACACTGGACCACCTGATGTCGCCCAATAGGAGTTGCTCCTTGATCCCAATGCAAGACGTGAACACCTCTGCTAACAGAAAGTACCATTGTAGGCACAGGTTCACGTAGAAATATGCCCTACAAACAGATATTCAGCTAATGTGGCTGTCATCTTTGAAAGGACTGCATGCAATAGAGCTCTTCCAATATGCCACCCGTTAGAATGCCGACATGTAGCGCTGAATGCGTGATTATTTAGTCCATCATAAATAAATGACAGGTGTGGCTTTAAACCAACTCATTGATTCTCTTTTTCTCAAGATCATATGCATTCAAGTTTCCGGAGGCCACGTTGGCATTCAAACCTTTAATCTGATGGTTACACAAGTATCTCCAACAAGCTCATAAACTCACTGAACTACCAAAGCAAAAAACGTACCAGAACCTGATCTAGGTGACTGGGTAGACGCTAAACAGGACTGCCCGGTCCCACAGGACGATAGACTGTCCGTCTCGTAGTTTGTTGACATCAAACAGTGCTTTCAATACTTCACAAAGTCACAATACGCCTTAAACTGCTGTCTGCGAATGGAAATCGAGCTCTCGGTTACACGTTTGTAGGGCAAAGTTCAACTATTTCACAAGACCCCCGCATGTCCTCTAGGTGGTAGAAGTCTGAAAAAGCCAATCGATTTCAAAATCTCATCTCCCCCCATAAGCATCGCTACTGCGCATAAATCATTCCAATACACATTGCAAGACAAAAAGGGGCTATTTCAAATGTAGGTCTGCACCCTTAGCCCTCCCTCAAACCCTAAAGTTGAGGCGACGTCACATGAACATCTCATTAAAGATGAATCAATGTAGTTTAGTTTAAATGAATGTATATACAAACGGGGAGTGGAAAAACGGGATATTTGTTTTTGTGGGTCTCAGTATAGCATTCAATTAAAGCAGTTTTGAAATAACCCCAATGTGCAGATCTGAAAACCTAATCAATACATTGTAAGTAACTATACAGAATTGCCATACAATCCTGCACTTGGCTTCTCATACAGTACTTTGAAGCATGATATTACATCAGCTTTGCTACAGCACAGGACTCGCAGATCAACATAATGATGACCATGTGTCAATTTCTCTGGCAGCATTGCAGATATTTCTGACAACCTCCCAGTGTCAAACCAGTGGGAGAGGCTGGGATGTAATAACACTCTTAGTATGAGAACTGATGCACAGGAACAATAAATTGCTTCTTGCGAATGTTTTTTCTAATGGATTTTCCTTCCATAGAGAGAAGGATCTTGGGTATTCCATCTCCAGCATCAGACACGTTTGGAACATTTTTCACCACCAGGAGGATCAGCGCAGGTCTGTGTCGCTCCAATGAACAAGTTACTTTCTTACCTGGTAACGTTCTTTCGATGGGATGGTCCGACGTATTCCATATCTATGACAGGTAATGTCCACAGCTGTGCTGCTTCGGAAAATCTTTGGCGTCTGCCCGATGTGATAAGTAGGACACACAACGCCCATAGCCTCAGTTATAGTTTTTTCCCAGAACGTGTGCCACCAGTTTTCTGCCAGTCAGACACACAAGGCCTTGCAGAACGCAAGCTGCAATCGCAAAAGAAATTCTGCAGCGGGGATGGCAGGGAGGGAGCGATATGGAATACGTCGTCGGACCATCCCATCGAAGAACGTTACCAGGTAAGAAAGTAACTTGTTCTTCGGGGGGATTGGGTCCTCCGACGTATTCCATATCTATGACAGACTCCCAAAGCAGTACCAAGCCAGGAGGTGGGAAAGAATTTAGAATACAAATTTAGCATGCTCAATCAAATTGCGGAACAGAGAACTGCCTTGCCAAAGGCCAGATCTTGCCCTCTGATGGAATCAAGGGAATAATGACGTACAAAAGTATGTACTGAAGCCCAGGTGGCTGCATCACAGATGTGACGAATAGGAACTCCCCTCTGCAGGGCAGTAGACGCAGCCACTCCTCTGGTAGAATGGGCCCGCAAGCCAGCCGGAGGGTCCTTACCCGCCAAGCAGTAACACTCGGAGATAGCTAAAATAATCCAACGAGACAAAGTCTGTTTCGTCACAGCTTGTCCCAAACGCTTTCCAGCGTAACCAATGAAAAGTTGATTGTCCACTCTGACCCGGGACGTGCGCGAAATATAAAAGCTCAATGCTTTACGAGGATCAAGCCTATGGAGCCTCTCCTCTTCCTTACCAGGATGTGGAGGAGGATAGAACGCTGGAAGAACAACCTTCTGGCTCAAATGAAATTCCGAAACCACCTTCGGAAGAAAAGAAGGACGAACTCTAAGGACAACCCTGTCCTTGTGAAACACAGTGAAGGGTGGCTTAACTGAAAGTGCCTGCAACTCACTCACTCTGCGAGCGGAAGTAATCGCAACCAAAAACACAGTTTTCAGAGTTAACAGCCTCTAAGGGCAAGAATGTAAAGGCTCAAACGGAGCACCCATAAGAAACTTAAGAACAAGGTTCAAATCCCAGCCTGGCCCCAGAAAAGGTGACAGAGGGAACACATTAGTGAGCCCTTTCAGAAACTGCGAAATTAAAGGAATTTTGAAATAGGAACACTCTTCAGACGAGCGCTTAAATATGGACAGCGCCGGCAGGTAACCTTAAATGGTCCCCACTTGCAAGCCCCTGTGGGCCAAAGAAAGCAAAAAAGACAGAACCATGGGAATGTCACATTCAAAAGGATCCACATTCTGAACTCTGCACCAGTCGCAGAACTTTCTCCAACGGCACAGAAACTTCGTTGCCGGCCGCCTGGCCGAGAGCAACACCTCCATCATGTCTTCAGGAAGGTCCCAATCCTTATACCTCAACCTTTCAGAAGCCAAGCGTGAAGATTGAGGGATCTGACCTCTGGATGGAGAACCTGACCCCCCCCCCCCCTCCCGTGAGAGCAGATCGTCTCGGTAGGGAAGACGACGTGGAGGGCAGATGGACAAGTCTAGAAGGTCCGGGTACCACGTCCTCCGGGCCCACGCCGGAGCAATGAGGATCATCTGGGAACCGAACCTCCGCAACCTCCGCAGCACTTGCGGGATGACGGGGACTGGAGGAAACGCATACAGCAGTGGGAATGACCGCTCCACCACAAACGCGTCTTCTAAGGCTCCTTTTGGAGGAAATTCCCGCGAGCAAAACCTTTCACACTTCCGGTTGACACTGGAGGCAAAGAGATCCACTTGAGGGGTCCCCCAAAGGGCGAAGAGCTCCAGGAGAATCTCCGGAGCCAGCTCCCACTTGTGAGAGATCGTGCTCTGCCTGCTCAGAGCGTCCGCCGTCTCATTGTGGTCTCTGGCCAGATGAACCGTCGAGATCGCAACTTCCTGCTGGATGGCCCAGAACTCGAGCTGCATCGCCTCCCTGCACAGCGGAAGTGACCCTGCCCCCCCTTTTTGTTGAGGTAGTGCATGGCCACCGTGTTGTCCGTTAGAATCAGGACACTCTTTCCGCGCAAAGTCGGCAGAAAAGCCTTCAGGGCTAGTCTGACGGCCCTCAGCTCAAACAGATTGATATGGAGTCTGGACTCCGACGGAGACCAACGACCGCTGACTGTCAACTCGTTGGCATGAGCTCCCCATCCCGTGAGGGATGCGTCCGTCACGATCGTCACCTCTGGCCAGGGCAGCCAAAATGGAGCCCCCTTCATCAGATTGCCCTCGACGGCCCACCACAGAAGGTCCTGGGCTACCGAGGGCGGCACCTGAACAGGGTCCGACAGCCTGCGGAGGACTGAGACCACTGGAGCTTGAGTGCCCACTGCAAAGATCTCATCCGCAGACGAGCCTCTGGCACCAGAAGAATGCAGGATGCCATGAGGCCGAGCAGTCTCAAGAATTCGGACGCTAGGAGATTCTGGGCAAACTGAAACTTGTGCACCATCTGCTGAATGTGAAGAGCCCTCACCTGAGGAGAAAAACACTGCCCCAGGGACGTGTCGAGCACTGCTCCGATGTACTGGAGCCGCTGCGTTGGTGTCAAATGGGACTTCTTTAAATTGAGGGAGAAGCCCAGCCTGTGAAGGGAGTGGCAGGTGACGGACAGATGATCCAGGACTTGCTCGGGAGAGCTCCCCCTGATCAACCAATCGTCCAGGTAGGGGTAGACGTGAATCCCCCCTTTCCTGAGATGAGCTGCCACCACCACCATGAGCTTGGTGAAAACCCTCGGGGCGGAGGTCAATCCGAACAGCAGGACCCGAAACTGAAAGTGTGAGTCGCCAACCGCGAACCTCAGGTACTTCTTGTGCTTGGGATGGATCGGCACATGGAAGTAAGCATCCTTGAGGTCGAGAGACACCAACCAGTCCTGAAGTTGAAGGGCCTGGAGGACTTGAGAAAGAGTCACCATCTTGAACTTGTCCTTCCTGAGGAGTTTGTTCAAACCGCGCAAGTCCATGATGGGTCTCAATCCCCCGTCTTTCTTTGAAATAAAAAAATAAGGGGAATACCATCCCTTGTTCCTCTCTGCTATAGGCACCAGTTCTATGGCGCCTTTCTCCAGCAGGGCTTGAATTTCCTGCGCAAGGAGCGGATCCGGACTCTTCAAAGAGAGGCTCCCTGGTGGATTGTCGTGAGGCCTCTGCCGAAAAGGAAGACAGTAGCCGTGGGTTATGATCTCCAGAACCCACACATCTGAAGTAATGGCTTGCCACACTACAAGATGCTGCGCCAGCCTTCCCCCAACCGGCGAACCATGGGACCTGGCCTCATGACTGAGTGGTAGCGGCTGCGGCGTTGCCTGAGGGCAAAGAGGCAACTGCCCGAGCGGCCTTGGCACCTCGAGTACCTTTGTTTCCACCTCTGGCACTCTTACGATGGCTTCTTTGACTGCTTGCTCCTCTCGCTTTACTGAAGGACGAGTAATAGCGAAAGGAACCTCCCCTCCATTGATGTCCCCTAGGACGAAAAGGCAGAGGTTGGCGAACTGCAGCGCCCAACGATTTCGCTGCAGCTTTGGAGGTCTGCTGCCAAAAAAGTGTTCACCGTCAAAAGGCATGTTGAGGAGCCGGGACTGCAGATCAGGAGCAAACCCAGACTTCCACAACCACGCAAACCTGCGCATTATGGTGCTCGCCGCCATGGACCGGCTGACACAATCCGCCAAGTCCAAACCCGACTGAACGGCCTCACACATAGCATCCTTGCCATCCTGAACCATAGCAAGGAAACCATCCCGTTCATCCCCTTCGGGAATATGATCAGCCGCTAATGCAACACAATTCCACAGAGTGTGTGTGAAACGAGACAAGGCACATATGGAGTTGGCCGCCTGAAGCGCCATACCCCCCGAAGAAAACACTTTCTTCGCCCAGCCGTCAAAACGTTTGTCGTCCCGATCCGGAGGGATGGTCGGATTCGACGCCTACTTTGCCGGGGCCGTAGCAGCCTGCACCACCAAACTCTCCGGGGTGGGGTGCCTAGACAAGTAGCAGGGGTCGCTACTGGCTGGACGGTATTTTCGCGACAAAGACTTGCCCACTGCCGGGAGACTCTCCGGAGCAGTCCAAGCCGCCGCCACCCTTCTCTACAGAGCCATATGAAAAGGCAAAACCGGGTCAGTGGGTGGACCGAGATCAAGGATGTCCGTGAGATCATCCTGAACGAACTCCCCTGGGGGAGCTGACCAACCCAAGTACTCGGTAACCCGAGACATAAAGCGCCGATATGAAGAATCGGCATGAGTGCCAGGCTCCGGCCGACAAAACTCCACCTCTGGCGAGGTGTCCAGTCCACTGGCATCATGCAGCGACTGCCTCAGGTCATCAAACTGGCTATGACCCGAGATAAGGTCATCTGGAACCGTAACCGGAACCAGGCCTCCATCAGAGCCTTCATCACCCTCTGAAATGTACTCCAGGTGGGGCGAGGAAAACCTCTGTGGACCAAAGCAGTGCCGGACCTTAGCCATAGCCTTTCTAGGGGCCCCTCTGACACCACCGCCTCGAAAGGCGTCGAGGGCGCCGAACGAGTCGGCGTCGACAGAAAAGGCGCCCACGTCGAGCGAATCGCGTCGACGTCAGCTGCAGCGCCGCCAGCAACGGTGGCGTCGACACAGTCCTCGAAGCCAGAGCTCTGAGCGTGTCTCTCGAGAACCTGGGCGCCAACGGCGTCGACGACCCTCTCGGAGGCGGAGCCTCGAGAGAAATCGTCGACAACCTCGTCACCACAGGCGTCGACATCTTCTTCGAAGATGGCACAGGATCACGCGGTCTCGAGCGCGTCGAGGACCGGGACCTGGAACGGGCATGGCGAGAACGGCTACCCTTGTCGAGCGCGACCTCTCCCGCGAGCCGTGCCAACCACCCCAGCCCGAAGGCGTACGGGCAGTGTCTCTCGACCGGTGCCGACCGACCCCACTCGGAGGCGCGGACGGACCGGTGCCCTGCGATTCCAGAATCGCTAGCATCTGCTTCCCGAAGGAAGCCCATTCCTCTGGTGTCGCTTGCATGGAGGGATAAGCGACCCGCCGACGGGCGGAGTCCTTGGAAGAGGACGGGGAAGGCGACCTATGCCGGCGCTTCCTGGAATGCCTAGAAGAGGCGGAGGAGTGGCGAGACGACTCCTGGAAGGAGACCCACCGGACTTCCGATGATGATGCGGAGAGTCACCCCTTGAGTCATCGGTCGAGTCATCGGTCGAAAGCCCCGCAGACCTCGACTTCCGGCGCTTAGACACCCTGCCTACCGACAGCTTCTTCTTGCGTTCCCGCAAGGCCTTTGCAGTGAGCGACTGGCAGTCGACGCAGTCGTCCGTATCGTGGGCCTCCCCGAGGCACCAGAGGCAGGCGTCGTGCAAATCCGTGACCGACATCTTGGACCCACAGTCCTCGCAGTTCTTGAGCCCGGGCGCGGGGTCGAAGATGAGAAAGACATCGCCACGAACAGGTCTTCACAACAAACCGAACAGGTTCAACAAACCGAGAATAGAAAACAGCAAACTCCACCTAGTCGAGTCGTACCGAGATTCACAAAGCGAACACGTTCGTGGAAAAAACGGAACTGAGGCTATGGGCGTCGTGCGTCCTACTTATCACATCGGGTGACGTCGGCGCATCGACGCAGGACGCAGATGCCAAAGATTTTCCGAAGCAGCACAGCTGTGGACATTACCTGTCATAGATATGGAATACGTCAGAGGACCCAATCCCCTCGAAATATAGTTGCTAAACCCCATGACCTTTGTTCCACCTTTTCACTAGCACTCAGCAGTTTAGGGATTGCAGAACAGATGAGCTGTGCAAGCTATCCATCAAGATGGGCATGTTGGGAGGGCAACAAGGAATCTGCAGGTGGAACATGCATCAGAAGAACAAGTTGTGTACCCCTGGTAATTTTCTTTCAACTGGATGTTCCTCCCAAGTATTCCTCATTTTTCATAATCTCCTACTAGCATCAGCTGCTTTTGAAAATATTTCTCTTGATAGGGCACCCTGCATCCTCAACTAGATGTCTCTAGACGGCCTCCACCCGCTCAAACTTGACGTCACCGACTTTACATATAGCACACACCGCGTCCGTTAGTTCAGTTCTAGTTTTTTCTGCTCTCTTTAGAGCACAGACATTCCCGAGGCCAAAACGACCAGACGGTAAAGAGAGGAAGGTGTAATACATGGAAATGGGGCAGGGTTGAAGAGGCAAAGAGGAATACATGAGAGAAACATCCAGTCGAAAGAACATTACCAGGGGAAGTAATTTGTTCTTCGACTGGATTGTCTCCTCCCAAGTATTCCTCAGCATTAAGCTCCCAAAATACTATATGTAGGAGATGGGAGCAAGAATGTATTATCATTAATGCTGTGAAGTACAGGTTTCCCAAATCCTGCCTCTTTTCCCGACGCAAAGTCCAGGCAATGTTTTGAAAATGTATGCAGAGAGGACCAAGTGGCAGCAGCACAGATGTCTTGTACTGGTACCCCTCTATGTAACGCTGATGAAGTGGCCACACCCCTAGTAGAATGCACCCACAGGAACATCTTTATCCACTAAATTATAGCATTCTGAAATGCAAAGTATAATCCAGCGGGGCAAGGTCGGCTTGGTCCAGCTAGTCCTAGCTTGTGACGCATGTAACCCACAAACAATTGGTCGTGTCGTCTAAGGTTTGCCATCCTAGAGATGCAAAAACTCAGGGCCCATTTAGGGTCACAACGATGCAGCCTCTCCTCCACCTTAGAAACGATGAGGTGGAGAATAAAAAGTAGGAATGGCAATTTTTTGAGCCAGATTAAATTCTGAAAATACTTTATGTAGAAAGATGGCAAAAACGATAAAAAATAACCTTCTCGTGTAAGGTGGCTTACACGAAAGTCTGTAGATCACTGAATTTACTCGCAGCTGTGATGGCCATCAGGAAAACCCTTTTGATAGTTAACATCCTAAGAGGACATTAATGTAGCAGCTCAAAAGGAGCACACGAGGTATGGAGTACAAGTTTCAAGTCCCAAACTAGTATAATGAAAGGGACTGGAGGGAACACATTAGTGAATCCTTTTAAAAATTGGAGTATGATAGGGGTCTTGAAATAGGATCCCTGCTCTGACGAATGCTTAAAAATGGGTAGCATCACCAGGTAGCCTTTTACAGTGCCAACCTGGAGTTCCTTGGTCAAATGAAGCAAAAAAGACAACACCATTGGTGTGTCACAAACAAAAGGATCCACATTCTTAGCTCTGCACCAGCTGCAAAACATATTCCAACGGCAACGGTACATTTTGTTGCTGGTCTTCTAGCCGAAAGCAACAATTCCATTATGTCTTCTGGGAGGTTCGAATCTTTGTACCTGAATCTCTCAGAAACCAGGCATGAAGGTTGAGAGTCCTGATCTATGGGTGAAGAATGCGACCTCCCACTTGCGAGAGTAGGTCCTCTCTTTTGGGAAGACTAATTGGAGGGCAGATGGACATGTGCAGAAGACTTAGGTACCACGCCCTTTTAGTCCCAGCTGGAGCAATCAGGATCATGGTTTTCCCAAACGTCCTCAACCTCCTGATGCGAGTAATTATGGGGACTGGAGTGGAAATTCCCAGTCCACTACAAACGTGTCTCCCAGAGCACCTCTCAGAGGAGATTCCCTGGAGCAGAACAGGTTGCACTACCTGTTGATGCTGGACGCAAACAGATCCACTTGAAGGGTTCCCCAAAGGGTGAAGATCTCTTGAAGGACTTCCTGAGCTATTTCCCACAGGAAACTATGCTCTGCCTGCTCAGAGCGTCTGCCGTTGTGTTCTCTATCCGTGCGAGGTGAACGGCCGTGAGAGAGATCCATTCTTGCAGTGCCGAAAACCAGAGCTGCACTGCCTCTTTGCACAGTGGTAGTGACCCTACACCACATCTCTTGTTCAGGTAGTACATGGCCACTGTGTTGTCCGTCATTATCAAGACATTCTTCCCCTGTGGAGAGGGCAGAAAGGCCATCAGGGCTATGCCTATTGCCCTCAGCTCCAAAAGGTTGATGTGCAGTTTGGACTCTGATGGAGACCAATGACTGCTGATAGTCAGTTCGTTGGGCCCCACAACGCATTAGGGAAGCATCCGTAACTACCATTATCTCTGGCCACGGTTGCCAGAACGGTTCCCCTTTCAGTAAGTTCTCCACACAGGCCCACCAAAGGAGATCATGTGCAACCTTGCTCAGGACCTGAAGTAGGTCAGTCATTCTGCCAGAGAACCGAGACCACTGGCACCTGAGGGCCCATTGGATGAGCCTATGGCACCAGGAAAGTGCATGATACCATACAGCCAAGTTACCTAAACAAAAGAAATCAAAGGCCGGAAGACATTGGGGCATTCTGAAACGTGCTGACCATCTGCCGAATGTGTCTAGCCCTCACCTCGGGTGGCAAGGCTTTCCCATAGGAAGCATCCAGGGCCGTTCCAATAAACTGAAGCTTTCGAGGAGGTATTTTGAGTGGCAGGTAATGCTGAGATGTTCCAGGACCTTCTTGGGAGAAGGGGCCCTGATCAGCCAATAATCCAGGTAGGGGTAGATGTGAACCTCCCCCTCTCCTGAGACATGCTGGCACTACCACCATCAACTTGGTGAAAACCCTTGGGGCAGAGGTGAGCCCGAATGGCAGTACCCGAAACGGATAATGACAACTGCCACTGGCAAACCTTAGATGGTTCCTGGGCTTGTGATGGCCAGCGCCGCAAGGGAACAAAGCGGGGGCAGGTAAATAGAGCCCCATGGCTGACAGGTCGGGGAGAGAGTGGGGGCAGCCCGAGCACTGGTGCACCACACAGGGCTGCGCCCCCTCCCTATGTCACTTTTTCATGTCCCCCCAGAGGGCAGCCACACCAACCCAAACAGGAAGCATGAAGGGCAAGGTGGAAGCAACACCTTGCCCTTCCTCCCAAAGAGGTGCTAAGCGCCTGAGGCAGGAACCAACAGAGCTAAGCACCCCAGGGTGCGGATGCTGTCGGTGCCAGCCAGCCGGGGGGCTGGCAACACAGCCCCCCTGCCACACAGGCACAACAAAGACCCAGGGCCAGCCCCATGGTTTAATATAAGGAGCTGCTGTTGCAGCAGAAAGGCAGAAATATGGGACTCTGCACGGGGACCCAAGCAAAAGAGTACTTTGTGCATGTAGAGTCTCTCTTTTTCCCAGAACCCTCCCACCCTAGAAAAAGGAAGAGAAGAAAGAGAAAGAAGACAGGACACCGCACAGTGACCACACTGTCGTGGGACAAGGAAGGTAGCACGGGCCACAGGGGGCAACCTCAGGACCCGGTGCCCAAAAGTACAGCATATTATGGTTACTTTAATTAGGATTATGTTTGTTAGGGACAGTAAACCAAACAAAAGGGTTAGGGAGACTCTTTATAGGGTCATATGTAGGGACTTTAGGTGTTGAAGCAATTTTTGAATAAATTGATTCTGTCTGTATTGTGTGAAACTGAACCTGGGTTTAGACAGAAAGAGCTACCCCGGTGACTCCATGTTACTAATTACCTTTCTAGCGGTGGAATCCACCGTGAGTCAGTGTACCAAGGACACGTCAAAAAAGATACCAGTGAAAAGTGAAAAAGGGGACCAAACTTATACATCTCTAACAAGTCATCTATATAAGGGTCACTGAACAAGAGCATAGACATGGCGGAGGCAACGTATTTGGTTTATGCAGAGACAAAATAGAGGTTCAAGGCGATGACCTGACCCCCTAGAAACATAAAAAGATTAGCAAGCTCAGTAAAATCACATGATTTTAAGATAAATGACAAATGAACACACATATGAAACGATCCAAGAGGTGGATTCTGTTTCAACGCTTAAGATGCGAAAAATGCAATTGGTATTGATAAGACACACATGATGGAAGCGACAAAAATAAAAAGATAATATCGACTTCCAATCAGTGTGCACTGATTTTTAGTAGTTAGCAAAAGTAGTGAGAGAGGATAGGGTGAGCCTCTCGACTATCCCCTAACCTAGACAGGCGTTACAGCAGCGCTCTCTAGGGACAGTACACCAAACCAAAGGGATAGTGAGACTCTTTATAGGGACATTTATTAATATGTAGGGACTTTAGGTATAGAAGCAATTTTTGAATAAATTGAGTCTGTCTGTATTGTGTTAAACATATGTTTGTTATGACCATCATTTGTGCAATAAAATTCCATGGGCTTTTATTGCCAACACTCACCCAATGTTCTCGTGTACTACCTGGAGGGGAAATATATGTGTTACAACCAGGCTTGTGTTTTTTCTCCTGTCTGCATATTGGTCCATTGGTTATGAATAGGCACATGAAAATAAGCATCCTGAAGGTCCAATGATATAATCCAATCCTGGAGATGGAGGGCCTAAAAGATCAGAGAAAGAGTAACTATTTTGAACTTGTCCTTCCTGAGGAACTTGTTCAAGTAGCTCATGTCCAAAATGGGTCTCAATCCTCTGTCCTTTTTGGGAATAAAAAAATAAGTAGTACCACCCCCGGTTCCTCTCGGGTGCAGGTACCGGCTCTATGGCACCTTTCTCCAGCAGGACGGAGACCTCTTGCAAAAGGAATGGATCCGGAACCCAGAGGGAGTGGCTCCCTGATGGATGATCTGGAGGCCTTTTCAAGAAAGGAAGGCAGTAACCCTGGGCTACGGTCTGCCAGGACCAAGCATTGTAAGTAATGCCCCGCTATTCTTCTAAATGCTGATCGAGTCTTCCCCCGCAACAGTCCTGTGGACCAAGGCCTCAGAGAGGTTTTGTGGCAGCTGTAGTAGTGGCTGATGGCAAGAAGGCTGCCGCTTGAGCAGACTTTGCACCACAACAGGGACAACTCAAAGACAACCTTTCTGGCCCTTTTGGTTTGCCTGACCTCTAGCCCTTTTGAAGGATGCATATTAACAAAAGGGCCGGCCCCTCCAACCTTGGGAAGTGGTATGGGCCTGTTGCGGCTGCCGTTTTGCTGAGCTAAGTGATTTAGCAGCCGCGTTTACATGTTTGGAGCTTCTCCAGACTCCTCTGCCTTGCTTCCAAACAGATTGGACCCATCAACGGGCATTTTCAATAACCTAGATTGAACATCAGACGCAAAGCCAGATTTCCGCAGCCAAGCGAATCTGTGCATCACTGTACTACTAGCTGTCATGGCCCTGCTGACACCGTCAGCAAAAACTAAACCAGACTGCAAAGATTCACAGATGGTTTCCTTACCATCCTTAAGAAAACATTGGAAGCCATCCCTTTCCCCCCCTTACAGGATGAGTTCTTCAGCCATGGCTATGACGTCCCATAGCGTAAAGGTACATTTGGCTAGGGCACAGTAGCATTAACAGATTTTAACTCCATACTACTGGCAGAGACCTCTTATCCTTGTCAGGTGGTATAGTTGAGTAGGCGGCAGCCCTGGATGTTGATATTGCAGCCTGGACTACCAAACCTTCAGGAGTCGGATGTTTGGATAGAAAATCTGGATCTACCCTAGATGGCTTGTATTTTCTAGTGAGATTCTAGCTCACTGCAGGGTGAGTATCAAGGCCTTTCCCAATTTTCCATTAGCCTCTTATGTAAAGCAGAGTGGAATGGCAAAACAGGATCCTTCTGAGGACGCTTGTCCAACATATCAGTAAGATCATCCTGCTGGTAAACTGTAGCAGCCCCCACCCCCTTCCCAAACAAACCTCCTCAGGAGAGTTATCAAGGCCACTTGATTTTTTTTTAAAGAGTCAAACAAGTTTTCCATTCTAGACTCCTATGAAATCAGAGCCTCCGGAAGATTAGGGGTTGGAAAACAACTGCAATTGCACAATTGAAAATATAATGCATTTACATGGAGGAAACAACATTAAAATGTGTAACCACAAAATTAATAAGTGCATCACCAAGCAACCTCCAATTGATTTGCAATGTTGTTATGTTGTAGCTAGAGGTAGTACCTATTAGATTATGTAAAACAAAATGTGGGGCACCACGTTCCGAATTGCTTGAAAATGTTTAAAAAAATGTATATTTGGCACATTTCATTGCATATATTCATTCATGTCTCTGTTCATCTCGACTTGCAGAATCTGAAAATATTAGTTTAATCAAGATGGTACATAGGAGTCAAAAGATATAGTTAAAAAAATGACATTGAGATGTTTTTACAAAAGACAGTTTTATATCCCATCTTTTTTAGTCATGTGGATCGAAACCACACCTCTAGGACGGGGCATGGGTGGGTAAAAAAGCTATAAAAATGGCATACACAATAGGAGAGAGGATTATGCATATGGGTTATAAAGATTTAGAAGGTGAACAAACTGGAGATTAGTGAGCATAATGACTCACTCTACCCATATGGCACCAATCCATAAAACCAGTCCGGGGAAGAAAGGAAGACGAGTATGTGCTTGGGGATTGATTTTCAAATAAGCCACTTGAACAGAGGAATGTCATCTGGCTGAATGGGTTCCCCGACGGCACTCCAAAATCAGGTCAATTAATAAGACCCCCCCCTACCAATCTCCCAAACTGTACAAATTGATCTGGGTACAATCTGGAAAGATAAAAAGACTGGGAGATGCCTTTCAAAAACAGGAGCATAGGTGCTAATATTCCAATATTCCTGATTTAAATAGAATGTAAGATGAGATATTGTTCTTTAAAACTCAACCCACTTTGCATTCAAAAACTAAATCCAAATCTGAAGCCAGTTTGGCTGCCACTTTAAAGTTTGATTGCTTTTGTAAAGTTAAGCATTATTTGCGAATATAGTTAGTGGTTGAAGCCGGTGTTGAGTAATTTTGATCACAGTGAATTTATGACCATACTGTCCAAGGGAGATCATGCAGTTAATGCCACCAGTTTAGACCACATTCATAGACTGGATGTTTGCACAATTAAATGTATGCCAAAGTAATTAATTCTATTCATTAAGAAAAGTGCAAAGTACAATTTCCTGCATTTCGTTGTCTTCAATGCTTATGTAGAACCAGCGGGAATGTGGGAGGGAAGGGGTCTTCAACTAAGTATCTGCTACTGGAGAATAGCACAGTTCCAACTCTAATATAAAGCGGCTGAAAGCATTATATGTGGAACCCTTTAAAACTGTGCATGCATCTAGATTGACAGGAATACATTCATGTTTAAGGAAAGCCATACACACCGATAAATGAACAGAACAATTTCATGTTTAATGAAAGCCACATACCCATGCCTATAAAGCGATGCACCCACCCATTCAGAAAATATAATATACCTGTGGGTTCAGAACATCTAGATTCTACAGGACATTTCCTGTGAATTCAAACTCACACAGGGCTAATGCAAGCAAGCCACATTTTGCATGTACATGGCTTAACACTTAGTCCCATGCTAGCCAGTCATGGTGTATTCGTCTAGTGGCCTCTACATAATTAATGCATTCACTATCTCATACCTGCATAGTGGGGTTGGTGGAGTGTAAAGGTATTTTGAATGCTATTGTTCCTTTAATTTTCTCCTGTACTGTACATGTCGATGCTGGAGAAAATCCTATGTCTTAGCCATAGTTGCATTACGTGAAATGAGGAAGACTGTATGATTGAATGTTGATGCCTTGTTGGACTTATAATAGCGAGATTCATTATTTATTTTGGTTACATAAAACATTGTAGTAGTCTCCAGTGTAAAGCTTGAGACCTAGTTGATTGAATCCTCTTCTTTTAAACAAATTTCAATTTTTGATTACCTCACTGTCTGTCCTTTGCCCTGAATTGCAGGGGTGGGATTGCATCAATGGGTACATGAAATTGGCATGTCGCTTCAATGTGAGCCCACATCAAAACATAATTATCCTAACAAAGCCCTCCCTCATATCACCAACCTGACATTCTCTGCTGCGTCCGAGACCATGCTCTAGAAGCCAAATGAGAAATGGGCCAAGGCACAAGGAGCATGTACTGCTCTCACGGCAAGACTGCCCGAAGCAAATATCTTGTACCCCCCATGCCTCCACTGTCTTGTGATCACTGTCAGGGTGCAAAGAGGGGAAGGAAAGTGGTGGTTTTGAAGATGGCCATCACAGCTTGCACCACCAAACCTTCCAGTGACGCAAGGGTGGAAATAAAAGTTGAACTCAAGGGTGCCGGGTGATGCTTTTTGGCAAGGTCCTGGTCTACTACATGGATCGACTCCAGCTTCTCCCAGGCCACCAACACTGGATCCTATACTGCTGGGTTGAAGGATGACCAACCTCGGGGTGTTGAGGCCACTTACACCTTGCAGGCTTGCCGCCAGGTCCCGCAAGTACTCTTCCTCACTGAAGAACGCTTCAGGGAATTCTCATCTCCTGTCCTGCTGGAGTAATTGTGTTCCATCCCAAATGGGATGGCATCTCTCTTCTTCAAAGATGCCCGACATCTTTGACATAGGCTTGCCCATCAAACATGGGGCATTTTCTGACTGGCACCAACGTCAGCAGTGCAGAGTGTTGCCGATGGCACTCAGAGGAGCGGTCGCTGAGAGCTTGACGCCAGAGGGCAGAGAAACAAGGCACAGTGTTGTAGAACTTTCCTCTTTCAGTGAAGGATAGAGTCCGTGTATGTCTGCAGCCAGCAATCAGACAACTAACTAAACATTGGAGATGTAGTTCAACTCAAGTAAAAATGAAACTTCCCCCCACAATGTAATATTCCACTATTTAAAGATGGCCAAATAATGGAAAACATGTATGGCAATATTTTGACATTTTAGTGAGGTAAATGTGATCATTACATTGTATAATGTAGCCTCTCTGAATTTTTTTAGCTCTTTAGCTCTCTACTTCCCTAGTGATTTTCCTTTCATATACATATTTGTTGGATATGGATTGTTTAAAGTTTGCAGGACCCCCCTCCTGAACTCTCCCCTCCCATATGGGAAGGCTGAGACTCTTTGGGGGAGCAATGACTCATTCAAAAACTGAATAAAAATACAAGATTTGTAAAAATAGATTTCAGTGTAATGCTAGGGTTTCCATAATATCTACTCCCTTACAGCGATACTGAAACTTGTACGAACAGTGGATCCTACCATGATTTTTAAAGTTATATTCTTGGAATATTAATGGTCCAATGTTATAGGAATAAGACTAGCTTTAAATCATCCCAGGAAACACGGGTGTGACCTTTCTTCAAGAGACCTAGTGATCATATAGAGGTAAATACTTACTAAAATGAAATAATTACACATGTTTATAGAGCACTACATGCATGAGTCGTCCTCCTGTGTTAATAGACGTGATCATTACGGAACCTATCAGTACTTAACTTAGCAACCTTGAAAGCATAGACCACGGATTGGAACTTGTGGAGTACAGGCTGACTGCATATCTGAAGTAAGAATTTAATTATCAAGATATCCTCCAAAACATTCAACACTTTGGGTCAGTGCAGACTGAAGAATCCAGACAAGATTTCGATCATGTATGTTACAGTAATTCTACATTTTAAATATCATAAGTTAATAAGTTAGCACTTTGAGGCCCATGGGCAAAAGGTGCTTCATTAGAAATCTAAATAAATAAATAGATAATGCAGACACTCAAGAGGGATGGGTTATCGCCACAATAAAATCAGAATTAATTTAGCACAACCTGCTATTATATAATCCAAAATTGAGTATAATTTTTCATTTGTTTTTATAACTTGAACTGAAGCTAGCTGACAGGCCACACCCCCTGCTAGCACATCACACACTGGAGTCTAAAAACTATTAAACAAGATCAAAAACCCTTAATCCTCGAATTTCAATCTGCTCAGTAGTCTTTGTATGAATCATTGATTCATTTATGTGCTGGCTGTCATGACCCTTGCCCCTTGCCCTCACTGGCAAGTCAGCCTTCCAGTTAGGGCCAGGTCAAATGCCTTAAAACCTCATCCAAGACTCTCTTGGAGTCAGTGCTGGCGCCTTTGGCGCCAGGCTCATAACCATCATGAAGGCCAACATTAGAATGGGACTATTTAACTTGGGGGACGGGGGGGGGGGGGGGTTCAGCCAACATGAAGGGGCACACATAGCTCAGTTACAAGGAACTGAGCTATGCGGTCTAGTCTTTTGGGTGTGGCAGGCCTGGGACTATTTTACCTGGACTACTTTACCTGAGACTATTTAAACCACACCCAAACAGCAGAACATGCTTTGCGTTATTCTGCTGTGGGCAGCGTAATGCTCACCGTGTCCAGTTCTTTGATGCCAGTTTACCTGAAACCAAGGACCTGCAGAGAGAAAGAACACTACGAAACTTACCTGGAACAGTATCCTGTCTTCAATCCATCGCCGACTTCAGTTCCACTTATCTGAAGGTACGAACTCCATCATCCGGCACCGCATGCATCCTGGAATACCCTAACCTGGAAAGAGGAGGAAAAAAGACAGCATTGGTAAGCATTTACTCACGTTTCCTCCCGAATGAAGAAAGCCACACAATTCTTACCTGGGTAGTCATCTCCTGGTCAGTATCATTGCTGGATCATTACGGCGCTCGGCGAGGAACATCCCAACCTGCAAGGAGAGAAAAGACACAGGTTAGCAATATAAAAGGCGAAACAGCCCCGCGCATCACGCATTACTCACCGGACAGCATCGCGCACACCGCGCTTTCGCCTACCGGCCCATGCTCATCTTCAAACTGCATGACAACACCTTTCCATACCTAAAAGGAAAGAAGCAAGACATTATTATTCGAACTAAGAGGAACATAAGAACTGCATATAAAGACTGTAAAGCAGCAAACCTACGGAGTCGCAGCAGGCCTGGATTCCCACAGGGGGGCTTGCACCAGTGAAGTAACTTGGTCGCTGCTCGCCCCCCACATCTACACGCCCCTGCTACGAGGAGCAGGACGGAGAATCCACCTTTTACAATATTAATACCCATCTTTAACCAGAAGCCTTACCAAGGGACTGGGAGAGGGTTCGAGAGTGCAAATCATCCAACCAGGGCTGGATGACGCCGCCGTGGATACCAGGTGAGTGTAACACTGACCTCATGCTGCATTTTACACAGATGGAAAATATGGTATGATGGAATATTGTGGTGCAAATACACTCCATTGATCATTGAAAGCCTGGGTGCTAAACAAACATTTATTAGAACTACAACCCACAACTACATTTCCTACACAAGATAAGACACACTCTTCTCCTGATGACTTACACACCGCAGCCCAAGTGCTGGATCTGTCCAAGCTGGACTACGGCAATGCTATCCTTACAGGACCTACAAGTCATAGAAAACACTCAGCCAGAATTATCCTCTAACCATCCAAACATTCAACTCACCCTGTTCCACTGGCTCCTTGTACCCTGGTGAATTGCCTTGGGCGCGGGGGAGGAGGGCAGGGGTGGACTGATTACACCATCCCCGCAAAAAATTGCATGACAGTGGGTATCGTGAAATGCAAGCACTGATCTGGGGTCCGTTTGAGAATCGACAGGGCAGAATGATGCCCCTTCACAGTGCCAATCTGCAGGCCCGCCCGGGTCAAAGAAAGCAGAAAATCCAAAACAGAAGATGTGAAACAGGTAAAAGATTCAGATCCTTCTCCCAGTACCATGTCAAAAACGTACACCACATATAGGTATATATAAATTTGGTGGCAGGTCTCCTAGCAGAGACGAGCACATCCAGGATACCCATAGACAAATCCCACTACCAAGCTAAAGGTTTGCGCTGTTGAGGTTCAGGTGGAGGATTCATCCTTTCAATTGGGAGAGGAGGCCTGCTCTCTGCGCAAAGTGTCTTAGAGGGAAGAAGGCCATGTATAGCAAATCTGGGTACCACGTTTTCCGGATGCAGTCTAGAGCAATCAAGATCATTGTGGACACGAATAAGCGCAGCCTCCTGAGAACTAGCGGTATGACAGGGAGTGGTGGGAACTCAAAGAGCAGGTCAAAGTTCCACTTGAGAGACGGAGTCCTCCAGAGCTCTATGTCATGGACAGTCAATGGGGCAGAACCGCCTGCACTTCCTGTTCATACAGGATGCAAAGAGGTGCACCTGAATAGTACCCCAGTGGGCGAACACCTCCTGCAGAACTCGTGAGGGAACAAAGTCTGTATGCTCAAAGCACCCGCAATCACGTTCACCCTGCCGGCCAGATGAGCTACCGTCAGAAGAGACACGCTCTTCTCCAGAGCCCAGAACCACAGCTGCATTGCTTCTCTGCACAGTTGGAAAGAAGCCCACACCACCTTGTTTGTTGAGGTAGTGCATGGCAACTGTGTTGTCCGTCAGGACCAGCACATCCTTGCCCCGTACTGATGGGAGGCAAGCAACCAGGGTCAGCATGATCGCTGAACTCAAGCAAATTGATGTGTTCGCAGCATTCTAACAGAGGCCACAGGTCATTCACCATCAAGCCACCATTCCAGGTCTCTGGACACTTTCAGCAAGACCTAAAGAAGATCTGAGGTGTGTCCCTGAATCAGAGACCACCGACAACTGAGAAGTCACTGTAGTGTCCTCATGTGTAGCCGGGCCTTTGGCACTACAAGAATGCAGGAGGCCTTCAGACACAGCAAACACAGAAATACAGTACAAATGCATTCCTGTGATTGGAAGACAAGCACCATCTTAGAGATGTATGCTACCCGATTCTCAAGCGGAAAGGCCCTGTCCTGGCTGGTGTCTAACACCACCCAGATCTATCGAAAGGACTGGAACGGTGAAATGAACGTGAGACTTCCTGAAGTTCAGGGAGAAGCCCAAGCTGTGCAACAGGCATCTTGTTCAGTACAAATGTGGCAATGCCTGTACTGGGGAGCGTGCTCAGACAAGTCAGCTGCCCAAATAGGGAAAACCCTGGATGCCCCCCTTCTGAGGGGAGCCACTACCAGTGCAAGCAGCTTGGTGAAGACTAAGGGTGCTGAGGAAAGGCTGAATGGCAGGACCTTGAATTGGTAGTGGCAGTTCCCATTGCAAATCTCAGGTACTTCCTGGGTTTGCTGTGGATCGGCACATGAAAGTAGGCATCCTGGATATTCAGGGAGACCAGCCAATCCTGCAGGTTTAGAGCCTGGAGAATATGGGTTAAGGTGACCATCTTGGACTTGTATTTGCATAAGTACAGGTTCAAGAGTCTCAGTTCTCAGTATTGCGCTTCTGTTAAAAGTGCAGAAGTGGCTGCTGAGGGCACAGCTGCGGTTGACAAACTTCTATGGGTGCCCCTTCCCCAACCTATGCTGGGGCGGCACTGAACTAGCTTGCTTGAGGGGGCTTGATCTTTCTCTCTGTAGGGATACGAGGTAAAGAGGTGAAAACCCTTGCCCGTGGGGGTCACAGGCTGTTACTGTTGGACCACCAGACCCAAAGACTTTTCAGTCACCCTACCATTTTTGGAGGGATTCATCGGCTTTCATACCAAACAGATTGTTGCCGTCAAACAGCCTCTCCAAAAATTTTGATGTTTGTAGCCAAGAGTATCTCCTCAGTACTGTCCTGCTGCAATAGACCTGGCAGGAAGCCTCCTTGCCATCCTTCCCCAATGCAACATAAAAACAACACTCAATCACCAGTTAGAACCAAGGCTGGATTGGACCATAGTTTAATAACTAGTGATTCTACTGCCTGGTTGAAAGGTAGTAGGGTCTCTTTGTTCGGGGCCTCATCCAGAATGTCCATTAACTCATACTGCAACTTGGATCGAGGAGGGGAGGGGGCGATAACCCCAAGGTATAAACCCACTTTAGCTATCAGGCGCAGAAAAACCTGAGGTCTACTCAGAATAGAAGCAGTGAGCATGTCGAGTTCTGGCAAGGTGTCCAGACCACTTGCAACCTGAAGATCAGAGCAAGATCCACCAAATCAACATTCCTCCAGGAATGTCCCAATTTCCATGGGGTGTAGGGGATCCAATCCAAAGGGAATGGGCACACCTCCTCATAATAATTGTCCTCCATTCGGGACATGACTGCACCCTAGGGAATGTGCATAGTCCCAAGAAATTCCTGCATCACAAGTGTTGCTTAGGGTAATGCAGCGTGTGGTCGCATTATATCGCAGTGTCTCTGCCGGCTTGTCGGAGTGCAGTGGAGTCCAATGGTGCTGGCAGGACCGAAGCTGCCCATGCCTTGGCAAAGATGTCAAGCATCTGAAGCTGAAAGCCCTTCTATTCCTCTGGAGTAGAGTATTGGGCAGGGACAGGTACCTACAGTGCCTGGTCTTTCGAGGAGTCCCTGGAATGGTGGCTCCTTTTCCTCGAATACAAAGAAGAATGATGTTTAGAAGATCCACTGGGTGAACGAGACCTCTTGCTGTGCTTCTTTTCCTTACATACCGGGTGACAGTTCTTTGGTGCTACATTCAGAACCAGGTGACCTTGAACAAGACTGTTGGTCACCTTTCTCCTTGTGGTGGAAAGTGAAAATGTTCACGTCCAGTTCACAAAATGCCATGGGGTGCATCGACAGGCATGAACCACAATCCTGCGTGCCGTGCCCCTCACTGAGGTTCGCAGTCGACGCATGTTGCATATTGTCAAAAAACAAGCAGCAGGAAAACTCGCAGGTTGCATATTGTCGAAAAACAAGCAGCAGGAAAACTTTGAAAAGCAAAGCAGAGTTCCTGACGCAAGCAGAGTGTGTGAAAAAAGGAACTAAAGGCATATCCCTTCAGTATATTCTGGCCACAGAGACATATCTTGCCTGAGGTGCATAGAGGCGTTGGGCGAAGCCGACGCATAGCCATGCTGCACCCCCCAGGCAGTGATGTAGCTTACAAAGAGCAGCTCTGCTGAGAGATGGATACCAAAGCTGTGGAATCCATGGAAAGGAAGGAATCTATTAGAAGTAAATATCCTTTGAATCACCATAAACAGGCGTTCATACCTTCTCACATATTTGGTCCCTCAACTATTGTTCTTGGAACTAAACCGGTCTCGAAACCACTGCTCAACACACTTCGCATCAAACACCACATCAAATAACTTGCCCATCCATAGAAAACTGAGCACACGACATGCTGATCCCTACACTGCTGTCAACGTGATGCAAGCCACCAATATCAGGGGACAGGATAGACCCCTCATCACATTTTACATCCATCACATGCCAACCACTCATCAGAGCCAACGAAAAATGTAAAGAAAAATATGTACTCCTTTATAGGTTTATCCACTGCCATAGGCAAGCAAGGCCTTCCACCCCTCACAAGGCAGCAGCATCCAACATCAATAAAGACACCACTACCCTGGACTCATTTCATCCACACACTAAAATATATCATCACATACAAACCCTTCCACAAAATCAATTCCCTCTTCCCACTCATACACAAACTCATTTACAACAAGTGACCATCCACAAATAAGGCATGATGCTAAATCCCAAGGAAACTTCACAAAAATAACAGCCCTCTGCACCTCCCAGAAAAGAAAATATAACACATTTAAGTAATCATATGTCAATGTGGCTGATGCCATAAACAGAAGCATAGTCGCCTGCAAAACAATCCAAAAAAAGAAAATCGACTCAATCCCAGATACAAGTAGGTCTTCCTAAGAAAAACTGCAACATTAATCAGATTTTCATCTAAAATATAGACAAAAACAAATCGTGATGGCACCACATGCTCAAATGTCACTTCACCTATCCCACTGCACAACACTCCTAATGAACCACCTTTAATAAACCATCAAACAATCTCACTACACTCATAGCCATCGCTTATGAAGATGACACCGTCTCATCCCACACCATCACATCAAAAGATATCCACTTGCCCCCTTGCTCAACATAGTAAATACTTACACTCATAAAAGGCATCTTCCTGGACATTCGAAACAGGTCATCTTCTCCCTACTGAAAAAAACAACTCTGGACACTAACAAACTGGCAAATTATTGATAAATCACACATTTTCATTGCTACAGAAGATACCAGAGAAAGGTGCTGCTTTTGAGTTATGAAAAAGAACCACCACCATCTGCTGACAACTAAAATAGTTTGACCATAATGCTGCAGTGAATGAGTGACCATTCAAGACACAGGCTATAGTAATCTCTGCCTCCAAGTCCTACATGAACTCTTAGCAACCTTAAACACCATCAAGAAATACCAGTCTCTCAACATGCATGGGTTTCAACAGGTTGTTTGCCTCATGCCTACCCAACCCTCATGCCTACCCAACCAATATCAAGTCGGGAGTAGAGTCAGTCTGCGTCAGTCTACTTTGTTTTTTCATTCCTTGAGGAGCTGCAGCGACGTATTTCTATCCCCCCCCAACCCAGCAGATTTGTAGAACCTGTGTATTGTGGCTTTAATCATTTAGCTGGCAGTGTCCATTTAAGGGCAAACCCTGCGCGGAGCGCGCACAGAGTCGGGAGCAGAGTCAGTCCGCGTTGGGCCGTTGCGGTTGTGCTGTGAAAATGAACGCGAACACAGGCCATGAGGGCCCAGCTACAAGGCTTAAGACTCTGCAACAAAGCTGTATGCAAAATCCATGGACGGCCCTGAAAGCAGACACAGCTTCAAACTCTTCGAAGGTAAGCGCTGTGCCTCTAAAACACACATTCTCCGATTTGTCAGAGACATTGCTTGTCCTAGGCTCTGATGCTGCTGTTGCGATTTCCTCTGCGGCTACTGTTACCGAAGGTACGGAGCAGGGCTCTCCTGTTAAGCCAGGTGGTTGCGACCCCCAGCTGCCTTATAATCTGCGTAATCGGCTCAGCTGAGGCCGAGACAATGGCGATTTGCTTGATAATTAATCTTATTGTGGATGTTGGTACAGCTGAAACAACTTCTAACATTAACATGTTTCAAGATACAAGGCAACTAATGGTAAAAGATCTACCCCCTGCTCCACATAGCACCTCACCTCCAGTCTCGGCGGTGGCAACGGGAGCGGATGCAATTCCTCCCGAAACTGCAGAAATCTTTTTCTCCCCCTTCGATTTCACTGACGCCGAATTGATAGAAGTATCGCAATGTGACGATGGTACTGAGCTTCAGAACGAGCACAATGTCCTCGAATTGCCTGCGATTTTCACAAAGTCGTCAGAGTGCCTCCCGGAGTGTGACGCAACAACTGACAACATGACCACGAAAAAGGCCACCATATACGACCTCAATTCATTTGCAAGTCCCAACAACACCTCGAACAAAAGAAAAAAGGATGACCCAAATGTTCTTCATCCAATGGCTGTAGTGGAGACGGTGTCATTGTTTTTACACCAAACGTCTGACAGAATAATGGGAAAGCTAACTCAACACCAGAAGCGACCTACCAAGCTGATTCACAATGGCAGTTTTTATCTGGGCACTCAGAGTTTGGAAAAACGACCTAATGGAACCCAGCATACTCCCAAAGCGTCTGGAAATATCACAGGACCGCTAATAAATGAAGTGGCCAGTGAATATACTGCAGCGCATGTCTCACAGCAGGCGCTGCACTCTAAGTTAAGTGCACAGCAGAAAGGCCTCTTCTAATTCCCCCGAGAAATGTAGGTACTCTGCTTTCTTCAATGCAGTTGCCTAGAGAAGTTGCTACCGCTCCGGTTGTGAAACTTCTCGAATCAGTGATTCTCACTCAGACACTGCAAACAGTACGCATCTAAGTGCGGACGAGATTCGTGAGACAAGATCAAAACCAAATCTTTCTTCTGCAGCTGCAATGCACATTTACAACAATGTGCTGGCGGCATCCTCAACTGCGTTGCTTCAATTTTTAAAGATGTACGAATCCTTGCATGAAACCTTGAAGGACCAGTCATTGCTTATAAGTTTAAAAGAAAAAATGGATAAATTTGAATCTACGACCACGTTTCTCCAAAGTCAATTATTACGAGAAGCTCACCAAACAGTACGCTGGCAAGAAAGGCTAAGTGATCTTGCCGCTCGACGACATTGTCAGAATGTGACACCCTGTCAGAAGGCCTGCTAGAAGCAGTGAAATGGATGTGTCACTCCAACTCTATAATGCCTCAGAAAGTAGTGAATTCGTCAGTCCATGATCCAAAAACTGTAAGATCAACAGACGGGCCGTCAATTCAGTCCCATCGACATTGACAAGCCCCTCAGTCCTGTTTGTCTAACGAGAAACCAACAGCTAGGAGAAAGACAGTCATGAAAAATACTAACCAACATGGACATTCTAGTGAAAATGCTTCACAAGAGGTTTTACACTTGGAGGACAAGCAAGCAAATTACGAGATCTTATCAAGTATTCCTGACAAAAAGTCATCAAGCGGGAATGAATTAACAACAGAGTTTCCTGATCATGTCAGCAAGGAAAGTCAACAAAATATCAGAATAAATACAAGTTCTACCTTGGCAAATACACTGGTCTCATTTGGCATATTTGAGGGAGCAGCTAAATCTATTGCTCTAAACTTGAAGCTCAACCCAAAAATAATTACAAAAAATCCTAATTTGCAGGAGTCGCCTTCTACAAAAGGAATTCAGGGCTCAAAAAGAGCACAAGCGGCTACAAAACAAAGGAAGTACATAAGAAATATGCCTCTTTTTAAAAAATCAGGGCTGTTCAGCAGAAATGAGACGTCCAACTCTTCTAATCCAACAGGTAATGAAAGAGGACAACTTTCACTCCGCCAACGTCGCTCATTGCCACCTCAAAATAAACGTCGTGCTGACTCTGAAGTAGAAAGGTCAACGAGTGGGTCCCTTGGGTCTGTAACCGATTTATGTGATCTCTCGACGGACTCTGTTGAACTTCTAGAGCAATCAGTGGCTCAGAATCACGTGGAAAATGATACCGTAAGTGCTAGCCAGTCAAGGACAATTAAATTGGGAGTGCAGAGAGACAAGTATGTGGACGGACTGAAGGGAATCCTTGAACACAAATCTACATCCATCTCAAAACTGAATCCAAAACAGACTATAATTCAGAAAAACAGTCAAACTCACTACTCCTCCCGTGTTCATTTGGTTTCAAGTTCTAGTAAAGCAACATCAATATCTAAATTAAGACTTCAAAATCTTCATGCAGATGATGGTGAGTTAAATCTGAACTGTCACAATGTGATGAAATTATTTAACTGCATTCCGTCACTTCGTATAATCGTGTCCGATGACATTAAAATTGTTGAGTATGCGACCGAGAAATGCAGTGATCAAGTTCTTCTTCACATAATTTCAGCCTCGGTTCGCAACACCATTTTGAAAGCTGTGGAGGAATTGCTAGTCTTTGGCTCCGACATTACTCTTGAACCAACATTTGCCGGAACCTGTGTGGCAAATCCAAGTGCGAGGAGTGGGCTGCAGGAGCATCAAGCAGAAAGACGTGATGTGGTACAAAAAGCGATGAAAGTCTTCGATAATACACAACATGGTGATGATAATTCCTACAAGAGATTCAAACATATGGAAGACAATTTGAATAATGTCGAGGTTCGTAACTAGCCACAACAGGAGGCGAGTGACCACTTGTGTGATTTTTTTATCATGGAACACAAGAGGATTCACCCATCTATTCGACAACTTGGATACTGGGATGGAAAACGTCTTTGTAATTTGTCTTCAAGAGACTTGGCTGAGCGAGGCACCATCAAGGGACGGCTACGTCACCCTATTGAATCCCGCTATTAAAAACCCAATAGGAAGACCATCATCGGGTCTCCTGATGTAAATATAAATTAATCCCTGGTGGTTTATCGCAGATTCATTTTGCCCTAATCCTTTCATCCAAGCAGTTTTGTTGCGGACTGACGATGGAAACATTCTAACAAGGAAACATTTGCTTGTCTTAAATGGATATTGGAATCCCGAAAAAATTAGTACCAAGATGTTTTTAAACACAATCACCTGGCATATCGATAAGGCTCTAACTACATACAGGAATCTTTCTATTATATTTTCTATTATATGTTGTGGAGACTTAAATTGCACATGGTTTAAAATCGATCATATAACCCAGTCCTTTATCCCATTACCAAATGATGAGGTAACGGCAAGGGGCCACTTGTGGAGACTTGCACTCCACAATCGAAACTGCAAAATGGTTAATGGAAATGTGAAAGGGGACCAACCACCCCATTCCACCTGGTCAAATCTAAAATCACGTTCTATCATTGACTACTTTTGGGTATCTCAAAACCTCTTCGAACAAGATATGACGCTTGTCGTACATGAAATGCCAACGAGCGACCATGATCATCTTCGACTTTCCTGCATGATTGAATGGTCACTAAGCACTAAGAAATATCACATTCCTTTACCTTTCCGGTTAATGCAGGTGGAAATCGAATCAATGGTCCTCAAATACAGTCCATGAGTCAACATCTATCCAATCAGAATGCCGTTTTGTCGGTTAAATATGTGCTGCTTCTTTCTAATTTTATCTCCATCAAACCATCTGATAGGACGATGGGTATAACCCATAAACATCAGTCTACGATGATACTCACAAACGCCAAGAGAATGTTGCGAAGAGACATCAGAGTACTAAAAAGGACATGGGCTTCAAAGACTTGTGGGCTGGATATTAAAGTTGCAATTCGATCACGAAGACAAATGTACAGGACAAAGCTGAAACCTTAATGAAACATCTGGTTACAAAGAACTACCATGAAATCTGGGCAATCTTAAATTCAGGAAATTCACGACCCTCTGCTTCCTTGTCAAATGAAATTGACGCTGCCAAGTGGGAATCCCATTTTGCGAACATTTTCAGCAAGCCAACGAGTGAATCAACGATAGATCTTCAAAATGATCTCACAACATGGGATATTCAAATTTCTTTGGAGGACATTGAATCTGCCATACGCGGCCTAAAATGTTCCCACGCGGCGGGCCCCGACATGATAACAAACATGTTAAAAAAAAAATGTTGTGCAATGGGCTGTGTTTATTGAAACACTCTTTTCATCATTATCCTCTTTAATGCCAATTCCAGACTCTTGGCAGGAGGCTATAATCGTCCCAGTATTCAAGAAGGGCAATCGGGCAGAACCTAACAACTATCGCCCGATTGCCCTGCTGGATACTATTGGTAAAATCTTTGCCTCCTTCCTACGTCAAAAATTGGTCAAGTGGTCCAGGTGTGAACAGATCAATGATATCCGACAAACTGGATTCACTAAGGGGGTCGGCTTTGATGTTAATCTATTGATATTGAACATATTGAAACTCGAAACCCTAAAGGCAAAAAGGAAAATACACTTGGCATTCATTGATCTACATGGCGCATTTGACAGTGTAAATCGTGGATTGTTATGGCAGAAAATGGTAAATTGGAACTGTCCCCAAAACCTGATTGCACCAATAAAAGCGTTACACTCCGACACTGTCATTCAGATACGCCTAAATAATCAGGGTGAGCTGTCAAAGAAGATACCAACAAAAAAAGGCGTGAAACAGGGATGCCCTCTTGCTGCTTAACTTTTCAAACTGTTAATTTCTGACTTAACAAAACATTTAGAAGCTGTCCGTTGTTTTCCGCCAAAAATAAACAGCACTGAAATTCAGTGCATAATTTATGCTGACAACGTCGTCCTAATGGACTTAACACAGATTGGCCTACAACGGCAACTAAACAAATTGCAAGAGTATCTGAATGTGAATGAACTGGAACTGAACTCTGAAAAAACTAAGATAATGACTATCGGGGCAGGGGGAACCAAAAAGCAAAGAGCTTTTAGGTGGAACAACAATGAAACACCCCTAAGCATGATTAATTCTATCAGATATCTCGGTATAATGTTCAACACGTCATTAAATGAACATCATTGGAAATTGGACTTGGTAAATCGAATGACTCAATTCAGTATTCAAGGACTCAAGTTATACAAGATATATGGGAAATTTACCCTTGCACCGGTTCTTATCTTCAATGTCCAAAAAGTTGTTCCAGCAATTACATTTGGATCTGAATCTGGGTGGAACCTAGACGTCCAGTTTTGGCAGAAGCTGGAAAGTCTATTCTGGCGTCAGGTATTGAGGTTACCCTCTTGCGTATCGATGATCTCACTACGGTATGAGTCATTATTAAATTCCTTGCATACATGTGTCATGTGGAAATCCCTGATGGCGCTACGCAAGTTGAAGCTGAACCCAATAACTCCGGCATATCAACTATTTCCAGTTAGACCAGGACGAGGGAGGTCAGCGCTTCTGGCTGAATGGTGTCAGTTGATGGAAGAAACTCTAACAAACGTCGACCTAAATCTAGCTGACCTGATATCACAACCACAATGTGTAAAAAAGAAGTTTGAGTCCTGGAGTTGGATTCAGAATTATGACTGGCGACAAACGATGCCAATAAGGCTGAAATCAGGAATTGGAGCCCACAAACTAAATGTCCAGTGTCGATACCTAACAAATTGCCCTTCACAACATCATTGCGAGCAATTTTTAAGGCTGCGTCTAAATGCATTAAAGACCAAGGAGATACAACTCCATCATAATTAATCGAATGACAACTTCTGTCAATTCTGTAGTCATGAAATTCAAACAATAGAACATCTACTCGCTGGTTGTGCGGCGTTAATTGTTCGTCGGATGTGCTATCTAGGACGTTTTGTTCCTGCAGCTTTGAACAATCGAAATTGGTAGTCATATGCTTCCTCCGGCCAAAATGTCAAACTGACTTGTGCTGCTGTGGACTTCATGGACTCACTAAAGTTAAATGAAAGTCATGTCTTATAACAAATCTCTTAGAAGAAAATTGTCACATATTCCATAAGGGGGCCTGTATGTCCTCAAGGTCCTCTTGTCTGAACTGGAAATTCAGTTTTTTTGATTTGCTTGTTGTAACAAATGTTTGGTGGCCTGTCTGTTCACATTCAGGCCAAGTTGAGCTGAAGTTTCAATAAAAAATAAATAATAAATAAAACATATCAACTTGTTTAGCTAAGGCCCTTAAGAGCTCAGCACTGAAGATCTTACTAGTGATCCTTTAAGGATCTGTTCTTAATGCTGAGCAGTTAAGGATATCCACTCGATGGCATTGCGTCCTTTCATCGTCAGGCATTTCAAAGCCTGCAATTTTAACATGTATGAAAGTTCATCGCATTTTTTTATTTTGTGGGGGGCAGGGGGTGCTTTCCAAACCCCCTCTCCTGCACCTATTTTGAACTATACCCAACCCCCCAACCACTTATCTGCCCTTTCCCACCCCTCCAAAAAAATTCTATTAACTTTTTTACACATTTAAATTGCAGGTTTTGAAATGCCTGCTGATGAAAGGACATTGTACCCTTTCATCGACACCCGTTTTTCCAACTCATATTTTGCCGTGGGTTTTTTTCTGAAAAACCTCATGAAATTCTTTTTTGGGGTGGGAGGGAAAGGGCAAATAAGGGGGGGTCGGGCATAGTAAAATTGTTAAATGAAGGGGGGATTTGAATGGGGACCACTCAAAAAAAGAATGTAAACATTTTTTCGATTAGGTTTTTCAGAAAAAAAACGCACAGAAAAACACCCGTTAGAAAAACGCGTGTCGATAAAAGAACATAGAACCCCACTGACTAAGAAAATCTTGTCCTCAAAGCATAGAAGACAATTGCATGCTATAAAGAGAACATTAAATACATCCTCCTTATAAACCATTCAATACTGTCTCTGATCCAAGAATGGTGATGCAGGATTACATTCGATTGTTTCACACCCCATAAACTCACTAGTATAAAATCACCTGATATTATTACTGACAATCTCTTCTTCAAGATCCACATCGCAACAGAAACCCAAACTACCTGGAACCAGACCCCAGACAATAGCAAACCACATCTGCTCGGCTCTGACTTTAGACACAGAGTTCAGCACTTTGTCCAATCAAAGCCTGGACAGCAGAAATGCAGTAATAGTTGGAGATCCTTCCTCCATGCTAGCCACATTGAAGAGTACTCCATGTAGTGACCTTGTCTGGTAAAAAAACCTAAAAAGGCAGATCCATAATACGCACTGTGGATGACCTACACTAGCTCCACCTCAAAGCCAGCATAATTTTTAAGATGTGTTGCATTACCTATAAAAAGGTAAAAAAACAATGTACCACCCAATCTAGCGAAAGAAAGATATGTCAAACAAAACCCCAAAAAACAAACTAGAATGATGAGGATCTGGTTTAAGGTATAACCACACACAATTTGAACTTTCTTTCCTTAAAAACTCAGACAATACCCTAAATCTTCCCACTTCAAAGACCAGCTCATCCACCATTGCCATCTAAATCCCCAACCATATCTCCAGCATTGCACACAATCTGGAATTGTTCTGCTCCCCGAGTCTAATGACTCCCAAACATGCCCATGTTCAGCGCTCAATTGCTTTTTGGCTACGTTTAAGTGCTATAAAAACCAACATACAAACGTATACAGGGCTGGAGACTAAATGACAAATGAAGGCAAGGAGAAACCTCTAGATGCCACTAAAAGAAAAAAAAGTGGCAAAAATCCCCAAACTGGAGTCAACATATTATGCACAGAGAACATCTTGCACAGGAACCTTCAACAACTGGTTTAAAATACGGAGGGATACAACACAGGAATGGAGGAGCCACCTAGAGACAAGTTGTAAAAAATTAGGGTGTGTGGATGAAAATCTATTAAGAGCCACCTGTTAAAATTAGGGTTTGGACGCTGCACAGTAGTAGTAATCCATACCCTGAATAAGATACAGAAAAGACATTTTTGCCAATCCCTTTCGAGGACCTGAAACAGAAGAGCTGCTAGTAAGGAAGGTGATGTCCTCAGCCTGGTTTTAAGTGAAATGCAAGTAGAGAAAGAATATCTTCTCACAGGACAAGGGTGCCCAGACTTCTCTGAGAACTTTAAAAAACAAGAGGACATAATATGGTCACTGATCTGCAGTCCTTCACAAGCACATATTTAATTGAATCTTGTCTAGAGGAGTACTGCAAGGGTTGATGTTGAATGACTGTCCTGTGAGGTGCGTTCTGCGATGCTAACAGGTGTTGGCTAACATTCCCACGTGATTATAATTTTTGCAAATATATGTTGCTACCCCTTTTCTCCCATCGTACTCTTCCGTCTACTTGCCCCCATTGTGACACACCCACTTGGGAGGTATGACAAAGGATAGTATGAAAGAGGGTTAAAGTGAGATGTCATAAAAGGCAAAAGTAGTTGAACATAGGGGGTACTGATACACATCTTTATCGAATGTGTTAATAAATATGTATATTCGGCATCATTTTGTAGCAAATAATGCAACCCATTAAAAGATAAACAGGAAATTGAGATTGATTATATGCACCTGAAAAGTATTGCAAACTTCTCCGAAACAAAATTTAATGTATCATGGTAATGTGACAGAGCGGTCTTTCTCAAGATACAAAAATGCATTTTTTTAAATATCGTTCCGTTTTTCTTCAGCTTCAGCACACTATCAACAGACCCCCTTTCTCTACAGTGGTCCACTAACATTACCATGGTCTTCCGGTAAAGGAAGCAGAGTTCAAAAATGATCTCAAGCTATAAACAACATTAGTCTTCCAAGGCGTGTCCTGCTTTCTTTCACCCATTCTGTGTATTAGAAACGAAGCTCCACTTTCAAACATTCTATTTTTAACATACCAGTTATATTCCATGAAACGTGTGTACGATGCATTTGCCTTAAAAAAATGAATGGGGACTGAATATGATGTGCACACTGCAGATTACAATGCTTGCTTCAATCTCCAACAGATACAGGGTTGAGAGCATTACCATACATATCCTGGTCTTTCACCATATTGATTACTAGCTTTTCAGAGTGAGAAGATGTCGTCATTTACCGGATAATGTTATTTCTGATGGATATGGTATTCCTCGACCAGATTCTGAAACACTTGTAACACATGTCAGTTAAAAATGATCAGTGCAACCAGAGGCACTGCATGGCTTCGAGTGGACTTAAACTGTGGTTGCTGGCTCCGCCCCCACACTGGAATTAAAGCCAAAGGAATTGTGACACAATCACATTGCATACACTTCTTTTACTGCCCACCCAGTGCCAGCACAGTCCTTGTGTATACCAAACACAGACTGGGGTGGGCTACAGCCCTGGCCCTATAATATAGCCTTACTCAAAACAGGGTTATTGAACAGTAGAGAGTCTCCCCAGTGGACTGATACAAGGAAACCGTCTTCTATGAATAACGAACTAGCATGTACTGTCAAGTGTATGAGTAGATGCTATGCAGCCTTCTCGGTATAGGAAGGGGCTGAGCAGGAATATCAGATCCACTGGCATCCTTATTAGTGCACCATTCACCTTCAAAACATCCTGGCCACTCCACTGATTTGACCTGCAGCATATTAGGAGTACCCATTCCCCAGTGAGTGTTTTATTAGAAGAGAGAGGCTGAAACATTAATATCGAGAATTGCATTGTGTGACCGTGGTGCCAAGCGCATATTGCCTATTCACAGTCCGAGAGGAACGAGAAACAGACTGACAAGGACTTGGCTGAATGAAAAATTCTGTGCAACATTTGGTGGTGTAACCTTTTAAGCCTTTGGTCATAACCACGTGCCAATGAATTGCTTTTTTAGACTCGCAAGTGAGTATTTGCCCACTTTAACTGGGAACCCTCAGTATATCAGGGTCAACGCCGGTTAGGGAGAGTGGGGAATCGGTATCAGGTATTAATATTGCCACATATATGGTCGCCGTAAATAATATCGCCGGGAAAATGTTGTGGCGATATTATTTGGATGACCATATATGTGGTGATAGGGGCAAAAAAGGTTGCAGGGGTGTCCCCGCATGTTCCATGCAATAATGTTGCAACAAAAAACGACCATTTTTCGGCGATATTTTTGTATGGCGATATTTTTGTGGCAACATTATTACATGGAACTTGGGAATCTGTGAATAACAAACCGAGAACCACCCATCAGTGAAAATATTGAATAATCAACCAAAAAAAAAGAGCCTCGAGATTAGTGTCACAGACAGGGCTACCGACTTGGGAGAGGAATGCACAGAAAAGGGGTGCCAGGAGGAGAGCCAGACGCTGGGAGCGACCAGAAGAATAGACGAGAGACCCAACAGTATGAAGTGATTGATAAGGGCTAGAGTTTCAAGTTGGCCTGCACCTGTTGGGGTGCGACCAAGCCTGATTTGCATATGGTCTTTCCCATTCTGTAATGGCCTGACTGGATGAAAAACGACTGTCTCGAGGGTTGCACCGAGCTGTGCCCATGGTTATGATTTATTGAAAACCTTCCAGCCATCAACTTTTGTTTTTGACATAATGCAAGTGGGCCCAGAGTTTGCGAGTCAGAGGTACTTTCTGGCAGGTGAATAGAGAAGCAAACTGTGTGCTGCAACCCCAAGACTAAGTGGGAGTAAAGAAGCATAATATGCACTACAACCCTAAGACTGTAAAGTAGATTATGGAAACTGAGGGAAATGAGCATTTCCACAGTCGTGTTTTTTTATTTTTGAAGTGTTTTGAGTTTATCCATCTTCACAAATAACCTATTTAGTTACAGTAGTGATTCCCCTAGCCATTATAGGAGATCCACCCATCTAATCTTAATAACATTATTCAACTTCACTAACAATTAATGGGGGTTCTGTTGACAGTTCTTTACAGGTATATATGATACATTACTCACCGTAATCGTATTTCTGATGCTTGTATCTGCTTAGATTCACATGCTGTGCATAGGCCGACATCTAGTGGAAGCTGCAGAGTACTACAGTTTGTTTTTCGGAACTCGAAAAGGGACGCCGAACAGGGCGTGCCAGTAATACTATCCCTAGTGTGACGTCCCCTGTACCCATGATCCCTCACGCGTGTATGACCCTCAGATTGTATTTTTTCTGACATGAGGTAATGAGGCAGCATGAGGAGTAGCACGAGTACAGAGTATCCAAGCAGATAAGACTACAAGCCAGAGTGGCTCCAGTACCTCTTGTAGAGTGGGCCCTTGGCGTAAAAGGCAGTGTTTTAGCTGAAAGGGAATAGCACAGTTGGACACATCTGACTATCCACCTAGAGATTGCATTTTTAGAGATGCAATCTCCTTCTCTGCCTGGCAGTATGGAGATGAACAGCTGATCTGTCTTTCTCAGCGGTCTGGCCTCCTGACATCTAGTGTGTGGAGTTTCACCTCAGCAGAGCGTTTGGGTTCTTGGAAGAAAGCCGGTAGATCAATGGACTGGTTAACATGGAATTTGGAAATGAACTTAGGTGAGAACCTAGGGTGAGTGTGTAAAAACCAGTTTGTCATTCTGTATAGTAAAGAAAGGATCCTGCACTGACAGAGCTTGAATTTCAATGACCCGTTTTATGGAGGTGATAGCTACTAAGAAGGCGGTTTTAGAAGTCAGGTGTTTGAGACTAGATTTGTGCATGGGCTCAAAGGGAGCTCCCATGAGCTTAGCAAGTACCACATTAAGGTCCCAACCTGATGGTGGGTTAGAAATTGGCGGGAGGAGTCTCTTTACCCCTTCCATAAATGCTTTGACGACTGGCACCTTCCACCCTGACACCTTGTTATGGGAAGTGGTGTAGGCTGATAAAGCTGCCAGGTGTACTTTTAGTGAGTTAAACACTAACCCTGCATCCAGTAGGTGGAGCATATAAGTGGCCACATTAGAAGGAGTACAATCAACGTGGCTGATTTGCTTATTCTGGCACCAAATTATGAATAGTTTCCATTCATCATAGTAACAGTGCCTCGTTTTCGGTTTCCCTGACTCTTTCAAGATATCCATACATCTCTGAGGTAATTTGAGATGTCTGAACTCTATGACTTCAGGAGCCATGCTGCCAAGTTGATGGAGTTGCGCTGAGGATGCACTGTTAGGCCTTCGTGCTGGGAGAGTAGTTTGTACCGGCATGGGAGTTTGATGGGGGTCCTTCACCGCCAGTTTGCACAGGTGTGGATGCCATGGATGTCTCGCCCACATAGGAGCAACTAGAATGAGAGTCATCGGTTCCCTGTGGATCTTGTTCACCACTTTCCTCATCAGAGGGGTTGGTGGAAAAGCATAGGCAAATATCCCTGACCAATTCATCCATAGGGCGTTCCCCTTGGAACCTGGCTGGGAGAACCTTGATGCGAAGTTTGGGCATTGCCTCTTTTCGCTTGTGGCAAATAGCTTTATAGTGGGGAAACCCCACTGAGAGACGAGGTCTCCTATGACCTCTTTGTGTAGTCACCACTCGTGTTCCTCTGGGAGGGGATCTCTGCTCAGAGCATCTGCTAGCGAGTTTAGTTCCCCCGGAACATGTTGGGACGATAGGTAAATCTTCAGTTTTAGTGCCCATTTCCAAATATTCTGGGCAAGCTTGGACATTTGGGAGAACAAGTGCCCCCTTGTTTGTTTAAGAAAAACATTGCAGTCGGGGATCTGCAATGACGGGTTGGATAGGAGGGGTTTGAATACCTGAAGTGCTCTGAAGACTGCCAGAAGCTCTAGCAGATTAATGTGGTTCTGAGCCACTGTGTGAGACCAGAGACCCTGAGATGTGTGGTGAAGGTAGTGAGCTCCCCACCCTGCCAGGGAGGCGTCTGTTGTGACAACGGTCTGTATCTTTGGATCGTAGAAGGGTTTCCCCTTCGTAAGATTTTCTCTGGTTCACCAGTGAAGACTCTGTACTAGTGTTGGCGAAAAACAACCACTAGATCGTCTCACTGACCACTTGCTTGAGACCACTGTTTCGCCAACCATTCCTGCATGGGTCGCATGTGCAGGCACGCACGGGGAACCACGTAAATGCAAGATGCCATCATAGCTTTGCGCACCCTTATTTGGCGACCGGCCTGATATTGAGGAATTTGCAGTAACAAATTTCGAATTCTTTCCTCTGATGGAAAGGCTAAACCCTCTTGGGTATTTAGGACAGCTCCTACGAACTGTTTTGAGGTGCTTGGCACCAGGCTTCACTTTTTCTCGTTGATTAAGAAGCCCAATTGGAAGAGGAGGTTGATTGTTCTTTGGAGGTTTAATCTGCACATTAGGGGGGATTCCCTTTTAATGAGCCAGTAGTCCAGGTAAGGGTACACTAGGATTACCTCCCTGCGTAGGTACACTGCCACCACCACCAGCATCTTGGTGAATACCCTTGGAGCTGAGGCTATCCCGAAGGGCAGCATCTTGAATTGGTAGTGGTAGTGCTGGTTTTTTATCTTGAAACGCAAGAATCTTCTGTGCGCTGGGAACATTGAAGTATGAAAATAAGCATCTTTCATATCCAATGCTGCCATGTAATCCCCCTTTTTTAGTAGAGGGATTACCTCTTGTAGTGTAGTCATGCAAAAATGTTGTGTCTTGATATACTTGTTTGCAGGGCACAAATCTAATACTGGGCGCATTGCCAGATCTTTTTTTGGTGCAAGGAAGTAGGATGAATAAATACCCCTGTTTACCTGGTTGACCGGGACGACTTCTATGGTGTCCTTTGCTAGTAGAATGGCGATCTCCTCGAGGAGGAACTTCTGATGTTCCAGCGGGTGTACTTTCTGTCGCGGAGGATGTTCGTGGGGGCGCCCTAGCAACTCTATGCAGTATCCTCCGGACACTGTGGACAGCACCCATCTGTCCAAAGTGATCCCCTCCCATGCATGGGTGAAGGTGGAAATGCGCCCCCCTACTGGGGATTCATGGGAGGGGACGAACGTCATTGCTTGTTGGGTGGCGCACCACCTCTGACGGGGCTGCCGCTACCCCTAGCATGACCCCTGCGTTGCCCTCTGGGGTAGCCTTGTGAGGATTGGGATTGATTGTTACCCCATGAGGTTCCCTGATTTTTTGTAATAGTTTGAAACCCCTTTGTGGACTTTGGACCCGAAAGCGGCGAAAATTGTTGTTACCCCTCTGTTCAGAGGGTTTATTGGTGAGTTGGCCAAGAGATTTTAGGGACTCATTCTCATCCTTTGCAGTCTTTAAAGCTTCCTCCACTGCCTTGCCGAATAGCACATTCGGCTCCACAGGCATATCTATCAGGGTTGCTTGGGTTTCAGGTTTGAACCCTGACTGCCTTAGCCAAGCGTGACGCTTTACGACAGTGCCTTCGGCGATTAACCTCCCAGCAGTATCTGCTGCATCAAAGTTTGTTTTTAGCATGCAGCCTGATACAGACCTTCCTTCTGCTGCCAGAAGAGCCAACTGGCTTTTTAAGGGTTCGGGTGCGGGTGCGGAAGGACACCAAAGCGGAAACCTCCTCCCACTGATGGCAATTGTAGCTTGCCAAAAGGGTGGCACTGTTGGCAATTTGTGCCTGATAGTCTGAAGTGGAGGCAACCTTTCTACCCAGAGCATATAGTCGTTTACTTTCTTTATCAGGAGGTGCTTCTGAAGAAGCAAGCAGTGTACCTGCCCTCTTTCTGGTGGTTGTTAGGACCAGGGAATCAGGCTTTAGTCCCTAATGGACAGGGGATCGGAGGGTGCAGCATGGAAACATTTCTCAACTCGCGTATTAACCGCTCGAGTGAGATTTGGGTTTTGCAGCGAGGGATCAATTCTACGCTGGATGGATTTTAACAGCGAGATAGCCTGAGTAATGGCCCTCTTGTCTCCTAGGATTTCTTCAGCGAAATCCATGTCTTCATGGACACCTTGTGTGTCGATATGAAAATGGGCAGCTGCCTTAGCCAGTACCTCATTGAGGAGGGGTTGGTTATCTACAGGCGAGTCATGCACCGGTGGGGTCTTTAGGAACCGGGGAGTCAATGTTGTAGGCTTCCGCCTCATCGTCGTCCTCCTGGTCCTCGTCATCCCCATAATAAGAGAAATCCGCCTGGTCATCAAACATTTGAGGTTCTGTTTCATCACAATATGAATCAGGGTGGTAAGGTTCAACCACAAAGGGGTCTGTGACCAAGCCCTGAAACGGGGCGTCAGAGCGGGGTTTCTTAGCAGGGGGCTGCGAGGCCTCAGGTGCCGTAGGGGCAGTATTAGGAGGGGTGTTGGTGTAACTATGAAAGTAATTAGGGTCCTTTGCATAAAAAAAGTCAGCCATGAATGACATCCTTCTCATGACCCTATAAATGTCTACTGAGGTCCATTGTTTAGAGCTACGAATAAGGAACAAGTTACTTACCTGTAACTGTTGTTCTCCAGCATGGATTCACATGCTCATGACTATTCCCTGTCGTCAGGCTGGCAATCCTCGGTAAAGAAAAAAAATCAGTATCAGTTTTGTTTCTGATCTGTCTTTCTGAGCAGTAACCAATCAATGGTCTCTGGGTCATACTGCCCCCAGCCAATGACTGCCCTCTCCTTAAGCCCCGCCCCTGGCAGCCATCCTCAGATTTGGTAGCACGTAAAGTGGCAGTATGACCAAGTGAAGAACCGCAGAGGGGTAGGAGGAAGGGTTTGCATGTGAATCCATGCCAGACCCATGCTGAAGAACAACAGTTACAGGTAAGTAACTTGTTACTTCTCCAGCATGGGTCTGGTAAGGTTCAACATTAAGCATTACATAAACTCAACATTAAGCAACTCTTACCTCCTCACCAGGCCCACCTTCAGGCGAACAGGTTGCGCAGCACTGCTTGGCCGACTCTGGACTCCTCCCTGGAATCCCGGTCGACGCAGTAGAATTTCGTGAAGGTGTGCATTGACCTCCACGTAGCAGCCCTGCAGATGTCCAGCAGGGGCACACCAGACAAGAACGCTGTAGTAGCAGCAATTGCTCTGGTCGAATGGGCTCTCAAACGGCTGGGCAACGGTTGGTTTGCCAACCGATGACAGTGCATGATGCAGCTGGAGAGCCATCTGGAAATGGAAGCCTTCGAGAGGGCCTTCCCTTGATTCACAGGTCCAAAGTTCACAAAAAGCTGTGATGTCTTCCGAAAACTCTTTGTGCGGTCCACGTAGAACTTCAGCGCTCTAGCTACATCCAGCGAGTGCAAAGTCCTATCGGCCGGCGACGAAGGCGATGGGAAGAAAACTGGCAACACCGAGGGCTTGTTGAGGTGGAAGTCCAATGGCACCTTGGGCATGAAGGAGGGGTGCATCCTCAGCACCACCCTCGTCTCGTGATGTATGGAGGCTTGCAGGAAAGGGCCTGGATCTCTCCTACTCGTCGTGCGGAGGTGATGGCCACAAGGAACGCTGTTTTCCACGACAGAAATTTCAAAGGTGCCGAATGAGAGGCTTGAATGGCAGCCCCATGAGCCGGGTCAGCACCATGTTGAGCTCCCACGCCAGGGCCGGAGCCTTCACCGGCGGGAACGATCGGAACAGTCCCTTCATAAAGTCCTTCACCAGGCGATGAGACCACAGGGATGACACTCCCGTAGTTCTGGTGTAACGGGAAATCGCTGCAAGATGGATCTTGATAGAAGCGTGAGCTAGCCCCGCCTTGGCCAGCGACAGCAGGTACAGCAGCACTTGAGGGGCCGTAATTCGCAGAGGGCTAATCTTCTGTGTACGGCACCAGACAAAGAACCTCTTCCATTTGTGTCCATAGCACTTTAGAGTTGAGGACGCCCTGGCCTTTGAAGCACCTCCTTGCAGTCTGCCAAGATATCGTACCCTACAAATTAGTGCCGCAGGAGCCAGGCCTGCAAGTTCAGTGACCCCGGGTCGTGATGGAGGATGGCGCCTCCTTCTCTAGAGAGAAGATCTGCGTCCATCGATAGTTTGACTGGGGGGACGCTGACAAGTCCAGAAGGTCCGGGAACCAGATCTGTCTCAGCCACGCCGGTGCGACGAGGATCATCCTGCACTGGGACCTCTTGAGTTGGTAGACGAGTCGCAGTAGCAATGGCAACGGAGAGAACACATACAGGAACAGGCCGTCCCAGGGGAACGAGAAAGCATCGGCCATGCTCCTCGGCTGGGGAAACCTGCTGGCGAACCTCAGGCACTTGGATTTCACCGCCGTCGCGAACAGGTCGATCTGGGGTTTGCCCCATCGTCGAAAAAGCCGATCCACTTAGTCCTGATGCAGTTCCCACTCCTGTGAGTGCAGCTCCCTGCTCAGCGAGTCGGCGATTGTGTTCTTTATCCCTGCTAGGTGGAAGGGCACCAGAAACATCCCCTGGGCAACGGCCCAATGCCACAGATCCTGAACCTCCTTGGATAGGGCCGGGGACTTGGTTCCTCCCTGCTTCCGGATGTAGAACATCGTGGTGGTGTTGTCAGTGAAGATCCTTACCACCTTGTCCTTAAGGAACGGGAGAAACAACTTGAGATCCCAGAACACTGCTCGGAGCTCCAGGATGTTGATGTGGAGTGACCTCTCCTCCAGGTGCCAAAGGCATCACGCGTGAAGATCTCCGGTGTGCGCTCCCAACCCTCCAAGGAGGCATCCATCGTCACCATCTCCTGGTGTGCTGGGGTCTGAAAGTCTGTGCCAGCCGAGAGATGCGCGTGGGTGCCCCACCACCGAATAGCTTGGCGGAAGACCTCATTGAGCGGGATCTTGTCTTCGAAGCTGCCCGCCGCTTGCATCCAACGGGTGTCGAGGAACTCCTGTAGAGGATGCATCCGCAGCCTGCATAGGCGCACCAGGTAGATGCAAGAGGACATCATGCCGAGAAGTGACTTGATGGACCTCACGCTGGCCACATCCGTGGCCAGCAGGCGTTGCACCTTGCCCAGGATGGCCTTCGTCCTTTCCTCCAACGGGGAAGCCATTCGTGCCACTGTATTGAGCTTGGCTCCCAGAAACAGTGCGACCTGCGACGGAACCAGGTGGGATTTTGGGAAGTTGATGGAGAATTCCAGGTCCGTGAGCAGTTGGACGGTCTTCGCTGTGTGCTCGACGGGGAGCTCCCTTGTCCTTGCTCGGATGAGCCAATCGTCCAGGTAGGGGTAAACGTGGATCCCTTGCAGGCGCAGCCGCACCGCCACCGGCGCTAGGCACTTGGTAAATGCCCTGGGCGCCAACTTCAATCCGAAAGGCAGGGCCTTGAATTGGTAGTGCCGTCCTTGGACTACGAATCTGAGAAACTTTCGGTGTCCTTTTAGAATGGGGATGTGAAAGTACGCATCCTCCAAATCCAACGAGGATAGGAAGTCGCCTTCCTCCAGCTGGCCCAGCACGTGCTGGAGGGTGACCATCCAGAACTTCTGTGCCTTGATGTATTTGTTTAACCGACGCAGGTCCAGGATGGGGCGCCAACCGCCTGTCTTCTTTCTGACGAGGAAGTATCTTGAGTATACTCCGGAGCCCTGGAGCCTCTTCGGGACAAGCTCGATGGCCCCTTTCTTGAGCATCGCCCTTACCTCCAACAGCAGTTGTGGGATGTGATTTTCCTTCCTGGAGGAATTCGGGGGCACTTCTTTAGAAATTCAAGAGTGTGCCGTGGGCTACGGCAACGGTCGGTGGAGATGGACTCCCACATGCTGACTAACTTCGCCAGCCGGCCTCCTTTCGGGGTGCTCAGGTGGATGCCTGACGCCACGGCCCGTTCAGCCCTGCTTGGAGGCAGCCTTGCCACCCTGGCCTCCTTGGCGACGGCGACAGGGTCCTCCTGACTTGTCACAAGAGGCCTACAGAGGGCGCGCCAAGGAGCGGGCTGCCTGGCGATACGTCGAGGAGCCACCGGCGAATCCTTTGGAGGCACCTTGCTTGCCTCCGGAGTTCCGAAAGGGTGGCCGTCGTTGCTGCAAAACTCCCAAGGCCATGGCAGAAATCTGTTGCCTTGAACCATCCCCGCCCTCGAAGGCAAACACTGTTGCCCAACTGGCGGAACCCGGTGTCCGCGATGTCCATGGCCACCGTTATGGCGTGGTCCGACGCCACCTCACCTTCCTGTAGGATCCCCAGGCCCTCCGCCCTCTTGTCGTCTGGTAGGAAGTCCAGCAGGGGGGCGATCTTGTACCACAACTCCCTGTCATAGCGGGCCACAATTGCTAGGGCGTTGGCCACCTTAATTGTCGTCGTCGCGGACGAGAAGACTCGTTGTCCCATGGCATCCAGTCAGGTGGGGAGGTTGAAGTAGAAGCTGTCGCCCCCGCCGCTTTCTTTTTGGCCGCCGCTGAGATTACCAAATCCGGGGTGGGCTGCGCCCTATGGCACAAACGGCCGGAATCGGGGACCCGGTACTTCTTTTCGTACCAATCCGTCTAGGCAGGTGTCCTGGACGGGTTCTTCAGGAGAGCAAGTCCCTCAGCCCAGATGTCGTCAAGCAACGGCACCGCGAGGACAGTCTTCCTCTTGGCCTTGCGCCGTTGATAGAGGAGGCCTTCCTTCTTCTGTTCTTCGGGGCAGAGCTGGAAGAGCTCGGATGCCCTGGAAATCATGGCGTGGAAGGAGCCAATTTCGTCGGGCGGGCAGGCCCGAGGGGGTGGTGGTGGTGGAAGGCCCATCCCGTCGTCACCAACGTCATCATCCGTCCCCGTCGTGGCCGTATCCGTTCCCATATCATCCCTAGGATCAGTGGAGGGAGATGAAGGCTGAGCGGGTCGTGAGGGCTGGAAAGGCGGGGGGATGAACTCTCCTCTGTTTGTTTGGAGGGCTTCCCGATGGGCCCGGCTCTGGTGGGTCATCTGTTGGGGGTAGAGGCAATCTAGTCCTCATCTGCGTGCATAAGGTTTGGATTGCCATCAAAATGGACGCCGAGTTGTCCGGCGATGGGCGCGACGGTTGCCCCTCCTCCTCGGGACCCTCGTCTGCGCCACAGTCGCTTTCTTCGTCCGCCTCCCCGGGGTTCCTCCCGTGGGACCGGACCTCCTCAAACCTCTTGTTGAGGCCTTGCACGACTTCAACCAGCTCCTCCTCAGAGGCTGTATCCGTGTCCATGATGACCACCGCCCCCGCCCCCTCTTTGTCCACCAGGGTTTTCACAGGGGTCTTATCGATGGGCTGAAAAGAGGATTCCCTCTGCGGTTGCAGGGAAACTCTGGCACTCGAGGTCGTCTCCACTGGGGTAGCCTCCACAGGCTTCGCCAGGGCCGTCTCGACTCCCTCGATAGAGGCCATAGCCGGGTGAATCAGGGCCTTCACAACTATTAGCGTGCTTAAAGACTTCACCTTGGAGGGAGGGAAATCGCCTTGCTCCCCCTCGGCTGTCTCTGTCGGGATCGACTGGGGCTTCTCCAGAAGCTTACCCGGGATTTCCGACTTTCTCTTCCCCGAGCCAGAGCGTTGGCTTGTGTTTGATGGCGTCAGTGAAAGTGCGCCCTGCCTGGCGGCCGAGGAGCCCGACAGCGCGGCTCTCTTGGTGCCCGTGGACTCGTGGTGCGTAGCCTTCTGTTGGGCCCCCGTCCCCGGAGCACCCTCAAAGGACTTAAAAGACCGCTCGGACCTCTTCTTCTCACCTGCCGCTGGGCTCTTTCCTTCCAGCCAGTTGAAGAGGCGGATCCGTCGATCCTTCATGGTCCGCTCCGACATGTTCTTGCAAAATGCACATTCCTTCTCCACGTGCGTTTTGTCTTCGTGAAGGCAGTAGAGACATCTAGAATGCTCGTCCTCCTTGGACACATTCTTTAATCTGCATCCAGGGCAGTTCCTGAACAGCTTGGATCCGGGCGTTGAGCTTCCCTTGTCCTGGGCCATGTCCACGGGGTAGGCCTCAAGGTCTTCTGGAATCTTCCAAGAAGCGTACTCGATGAAAACTTCGCCCTTGAGGGGAGTAGAAAATTCCAAAACGGGTCCCCGTTGATCAGAAGTAGAAACGGTGGAGCTTGAGGCTCGATTGACCAAAAAAATAAGATTAAACTCTTCAAAAAAAAAAAAAAAAAAATCGCAAAACGCAGTAAAAGCTCGAGAGCTATAGCACGAGGACTCCCAACACTTGAATGTGCGGTAAAAATCTGAGGATGGCTGCCACGGGTGGGGCTTAGGGAGAGGGCAGCCATTGGCTGGGGGCAGTATGACCCAGAGACCAGTGATTGGTTACTGCTAAGAAAGACGGATCAGAAACTAAACTGATTTTTTCTTTACCAAGGATTCCCAGTCTGACAATGGGGAATATTCATGAGCATGTGAATCCCTGCCAAACCCCATGCTGGAGAACAACACGTACTGATTCCTCATCAGTGCCCATATCCTCAGTAGTGGGAGGAATAAGTTTACTTTTAGTGGTAGGATCTGAAGCCTTGGACTTCCCTGATGATTTAGGGGCTTTATGCTTCTTTTCATGAACATGGTGTTCTGAAGATGTCTTTTTATGTTGTTTATCCCTTTTCCCATGACTAGAGGATGGTTTCCCAGTGTTTTTCGGGGCCTCTGAGGGGTTTGACGCCTTGCGTCGCGTTTCAGAGGTGGGATTCGAGGAAGGATGTCGAATCTCGGGAGTACGGTCAGACGCCTCGCGTCTTGTCTGTGGAGGGTAGAGGGCAGAATCGTCATCTGACGATCGGGTCTCTGGGACTATTGATAGTGCGACACCTTTATCAACCAAAGACGGTTGGGCCTTTGTCATGAGGCGAACGGGAACGCCCAGAGGACAAATATTCGTTGGACCGCTCTCTTGGTGTCATCCGGTGCCGATCGCTCGACACGTGTGTCGAGTCACGGCCGGGGTTGATGTGCTTAGTAGAGGTAGCATGTGTAGCGTTTTTGCCGCCCGGTGTTGTCTCCACAACGTGGCCGCCGGCGAGTCCTTCGGGGTCGGGGGGCCTTCGCGCGGTTGTCCTAAGTCACCCCTTTGCCCTCGCCGTCCGATTCGGTGGCATTGCTGCCATCACTGAATTTCCCCTCCACTTCCATGGCCTCTATTTGCCTGGCATAGTTGGCCCAGCATTTAGTTGAGCAGTCCTTAAGGGTTTTCGACTTGAAGAGCTTGCAATCTCAACAGGTAGCCTCAGGATGGTCTCTTGGGAGACAGATTGCACGTATTGTGCTTATCCACCCAGGGAAACTTCCTATTACACTTAGGGCCGAATTTCAATGGCATACTCTCCATATGTTACAAAATGGCAGCGGGCGGGTATATGTACGAAAAGGTGGGAAAGAGCCTGTATGACCACCCCCCACTCTCCCTACTGTACAGGGCCGAGGCCAGAGGCCTTCCAAGGCCCGAAGTCCGTTGTGGCAGTCCTCGGCGGTTGACTTCCTCGATCTTCACCTGCATCGATCTTCGGTGTACGGTAGAAGTGAAAGGGGAAGTATTAACGGTAATTGATAACTATAAAACGGCTAAGCGGAGAAGAAACTCTGCAACATGCGTCCGACTAGTATGGCGGAAAAAAACAATCTGAGGGGCCTACACACGCGAGGGATCATGGGTACAGGGGACGTCACACTAGGGATAGTATTACTGGCACGCCCGGTACGACATCCCTTTTCGAGTTTCCAAAAACAAACTAATACTCCGCAGCTTCCACTAGATGTCGGTGTCATGATGCCTATCCCCGGGCATCCGGATCAAGCCCATCAGCCCCGGTAGCAGGCATCCAGACATTTACAAAAACCGCAGCAGCCCCAGCTAGTGGCTGTGTGGGTTCAGTCCTGGCGCCGTAGGCACCAGGCTCATAATAAAAATCAGTCCTGGCGCCATTGGCGCCAGGCTCATAGACATTACTTACCTCATGCAGACCATACTGCAAATAAATCCAAGCCAACGTGAGGCCTGGATGGGACTATTTTACTACAGGGACTATTTTTTACTCGGGTGTGGTCCTGGTGAACTTCTTTCCTGGGACTACTTAGGAGGCTATTTAAACCACGCCCGAACAGCAGCACATGCTTCGTGTTATTCTGCATCCAGCAGCGTGACTCTCACGTGCCTGCAGTCAGCATCCAGTCTTCTGCCACGCACGCGTGCCTGCAGCCAGCATCCAGTCTTCTGCCACGCCCGCCTCGAATCCGGAGCTCCTAGAATAAAGAGGAAGAAAAGGACAAGGTTAGAAAACAAACTTATTTCAAATTCCTCACCTGATTCCGGATCCATTTCATCTCCCGACCTGGAAAGTACATCAGTCCTGCACGCGTCGCTTCGCCAGCTCCAGCACGGCGCCATACTCACCAGTTCTCACTGCATCTTTCGATCCGGCACTGTCTCCATCATTTCTTCGCCGTACTCCGGCACCTAGGGGCACAAGAATAACAAGGTGAGCCAAGGGAATCAACAAATACCTCTTACCACCATAGACTTACCCGATTTACCACCGGCAGTATTATTCTCCATATCTTCATATGCCGCATCTGTAAAGAGGGAGAAAAACAACACGTTAACGCATGCAATAGTTACCGGACAGCGTTGGGTAACACAGACTCTTACCTGAACGCCAGCAGCAGCTACAAGACCTTCTTCTCACAAACTCAGTTGCAATTTAAGGAAGCAAGGGGACAAGAGTGAACATCGGGCACATTGAACTCTTTGAACTTGATACTTACCAATCCCGCCTGGGACTTCAGAGTTAATGCTTACCGGAACTCTCCCAACGCCTTCAAACCAGTGAAGTAACTGGTATCTACGCGCCCCTGCAAGACACGCAGGATGGAGAGCTCATCTTTTACAAACATAAGGTGAGGTTACTAGGGGATATCGGAGGTGATTAGTGGGGGAGAGCGAGAACAGTTGGGAGGCCATCACTAAAACACACAGGTGGCTAATCCCTGTCTCCACTTGCAGAAAAATACTTCTTCAGGTCCAGCAGACAAGACTAGGCGGGCCAGTCCAGACAGTCATCTCTGCACTACGCATCACGTTGACGGAGACCGCAGCTGTCCGGGTCCGATCGACACCCCTGTGGGGTCCAGGTGAGCGTAACAGTCGGCCTATGCACAGCATGTGATCTAAGCAGATTCCACAAGCCTCAGAAATATATATATATATATATATATATACACACACACACATATACACACATCACATTGGTCACGATCACACCTTTACCCAACAAGAGAGGAATTGCGACAAAGAAAACATTATGAGCACTCAGAGTTGATGAGGAATCTGGAGGAAGAGTACTGCATCCATCAGAAAATACAATACTAAAAAAAGTAATTTGTTGATCTACATTCCTTCTAGGTGTTCACCATTTCTCGACAGTCTCACATAGCCATTCAGAACGAAAGGATGAAAAGATGCAAGGAAACCACTCTACAAAAAGTCTTGCAGTAGCCAACATTCACATTGTTCATCATCAAGCAAGACAATAAAAGAAATGTTTGGTGAAAAAAGGGACACATAGCTCTTTTACACAGGCCACACCTCTCTTCAAGGCCGAAGTAGCTACCTGACCCCAAGAGTTGCACATTTTCAGTTCAGTAGGAATGTTTTTCTCAAGATGGTACAAACATTCCTTTCTGAGGGCCAGCATAGGCCACAAAAACTGGTATTTTTTTTTTCATTTAGTTTATACTTGTTAAGAAGCAAAATCAAGTGCGAAAAATACAAGTACCAGAATCCTCAGAGCTAATTAATTTGTTACACCTGAAACAGAAATGCAGACCCGCCTGAAAAAACACAGAAACTCAGCCTCCCTGAAGATTGATGAAGTCATGAACATGTGCGTTAGGAGGAGAAGCTAAAGACTGGTAATAGAGCACCTGCCTTCACATCTTTAATCATTTAGTTTATACAAACTTTTTAAAAAGAGATTCAAAATCCAAAATAAAACAACAAAAGAAGAAGGGGGGAAGCAAAAAGAAAGTAAGAAGAAGAAGGCATAAAAATCCATGTGTTGCAAAAAAAAATGCATAAAACATTCAAATGGAGGTTGGCAAAAACAGGGAGTGCTCCGACCCCACTTATTACAATGTTACTTCTCTATCATGTCCATAAAGTTCTTTCAATTAGGTACAATCTTCCGAAATTTACATCGAACAGTCCCCTCCTTCTTTACAAGACCATACCGAAAGTTTTCCCACTTTTCATCTTTACTGTTTGTCCATACAGTTTCAACTTTCAGCAGTTCCAGTTTTCGTAAAAAATGTATCAAACCATAAATGTCCTTTTCCTTCGGATTCGCAAACTTTAACCACATATCTTCTCTACATAGAGTGGGGTATGTTTTTTACCACTTTTTTCAGATGTATCGTCCTCAATTTTTTTTAGCCCTTCACCGTCCAAAGTTAGATGTTTTAAAGTCTCCAAGTGATTCTCACAGAAGCGGCATATTAACAACCTTGGTTTTTGTTTAAATCTCTCCTTTAAATGTACCCTTGTGTTAAATAAGTTAAGCGGATATTTCATGAAGATTTTTCGGTAGTTGGCATTTGGGGCTTTCACCAGATATTGCCAAAGTTTGCTCAGATCTTTCCCTTCCATTGCAGCATCTTTCATTCGGGTTGAACTATTTCTATCGTCTACGGTTGTACACCAATCCCGTTCCCACAGCTTTTTTTTGACATGGTTCAGGTTGCTCTTTAATATCTCACAGTCTGTACCCAACTCCTTCAGATGTTCTTCACAGGCATTACTCCATTTGACTGGTATCGACTCTGGATTCCCTTTTCTCAAGTTTGCTAATATTTCAAACTGCGGCATCCTTTTATCAAGAATAGTCTTCCGATACACGGAAGGTAAATTTCCAAAACACTCTCGCATTCATTGATATTAGATTTAATTCATACCGTAAACAAGCAGACGGGATGCCCTTTTGCAATTGGAGTACCCTCCTCCAATACTGGCTTTCAAGTTGCGACCATAGGTTCGATGGAGCTCCTAAACCGCTCTCTGCACCATATATTAAAGTCGACACTGCTTTCTGATTATAATGCGCAAGAACCGGTTGCAATGAAAACTTCCAATGTTTCTTGTTTATTACTACAGCTTGACAGGCCCGTTGTTTACATTTTTGTTTTGGATTTTGCACCCATGGTGCATCATTTATATTACTGTTGATACACATCCCAAGATATTTGACCTTTGTGACACATTTTAGTGTTTCGTTGTTTAGGCGCCATGTTTGTTTCCGGGTAAGATCTTGCAAAATTAATACTTCAGATTTAGCAGGATTGATCATTAATTTATTTTTTGTAACATAGTTCTCTAATGCTGCTAATTTTCGTGTTAAACTGTTAGGGAGAATTCTCTCTTTAGGCTGAATTTCCTAACCTAGTGAGTCCCCCAGCAGCTTTGCTGGATTTCTGGAGTTTGTTTTTTTCTCCTGCCAAGAGTGAGACTCTTTTTCTCCCACTCTTGGACATGATTTATGGTGTTCCTTTGACTGTTAATGTGTTTTATGGGGTCCTTTACTCCACAGGGTCTCATGTGTTTTTACTGTGTGTGTTACACAGCATCCTCCGTGCAGTAACACAGGGGTGTCATAGTGACACCCCACCATAGACTCCATACCCTGGGACTGACTACTGTCTCCCAGGGCATGTAAAGTCACCATTGGCTTTACTAGTCCCAAATTATGAACAGAAACCAGTACAAACCATCATATTGTGGACATACTGGTCGGGGCAATTCGATTGCCCCAGGGTCTGTTAGTCGAGGGGGCACGTCTCCGTCCCCCCTGATCGAGTTTTGGCTGGTGGCAGTGGAAACTACTTTTTATATTCGACCGCGAATATTTCCCTATGGGATTTTCCCATTGTTCGAGGCTACCAACTTTAATTATTTAATTGTCATAGCCTCGAACATACCGCCAGTTTATTTATTTAATATTAATTCACTGGTTGGTATTTTTTGCCAGGACTCGATTCTAAAATGGCATTTGTGTTCTCTTCTGTGACTCCAACCCAAGTCGAGCCCTTTGTTCCACTTTTTGGCGGGCTTCTCCACAGAAGCCTCCAAAAGTGGTGCCACTCTGTCTGGGTTCCACAGGGGGTGTGGGAGGGGGTTTAGGCACCCTACACTGAGTTACCTTGGTAACTCAAGTCGCACTCTTGTGTGATTGGCCCAAGTGGTGAGCCGGCCGGCTCACCACTTAGCATGTTTGATTGACAGCTAGGCTGAGTGAATGGGGGTATGCTGCATAAAAGCAGGGCTTTGGGGACTGGAACTTCAGAAGTCGCCACAGGACCTGAGAATCCGACGAGGGAGAAGCTGAGCTGACCTACCACGACGACACCACCGGTGGAGCCCTGCGGAACCGACTCACCACTTCCCGATGACAGAGAAGATCTCCCGGCTGGAGAGGCTTCTTCCCCTGACTGGTGGGCACAACCAGTTTACCTTCTTCTGTTCGCACTCCAGACCGGTCTGTGGTCGAATTGCCCGGGCCAAGCACCCCGGCAGCCGGATAGCCACTTACCACTGGACCGCGAATCAACGGACCGCTCCTTGTACCTGAGAAGCTCCGCGGCTGGTTTCTTCTCTGGCAGTGCAACAGACTCCTGTCTTCCTCCCCGAAGAGATCCTCTCTTCCCCCGGACGAAGCACCGACTTGCATCTGCTGCCAGGAACAACTGCCCCCGCTGGAGTATTCTCACCACTTTAAAGGTACCGTGTCCAATCTTTCTAAAGATTGCTACAAGGTAAAAATAACCCCTTAACTCCTTAACCTTCTGGACTGGGCTGGCCGCCTTGACCCTCTAACTGGTCCCTTTCTTTGGTCCAACTCCTTTTTGAACCGTTACAAGACTTTGTGCACTGCAACCGTGTGACCTTGGACACATTTTGTTTTGATCCTCTTAAAGCGGATCCGGCCTACTGACTCTGAATTCACGGTGTTACTTTGCCTTCCTCTCTTGTTGTGTTTGTGAAAAAGTGTTGGGATATGTTTCAATTTATTCTCTGCTTTTTTTCTCTCCCTTTTTAAAACGAATTATTAGAGTGCCATCTACGTTAAGCGCTCACCGCTGTCTGAAAATAAGTGGGGCTTTACTTAAGACTTGTCTAATATTCTTTTAAGGGAGTGTATATCTTTTAGTGACCGTGTTTTTGAATTGCTTACTATTAGTGCCTGTGCATTTTTCTAGATGTGGTTTTAAATAAATAATTATATCTCTTTTACACCAAGCCCTGGTCAGTGTTTACGTGTTCTATGGTGTTCTCTTGACCTATTGTGAATACTCTGTATACTGCTTAACTCTTCTTGAGGGAAGTCTGACTGCTCAGCCACAGCTACCAAGTGGGTTTACTGCCAAACACCTGTAGTCCTAAATCTTTTGCAGTGGTCCCAGAGGGAACTGTACAGGTTTCTGCCCAACACTGGTGTACAGTGGTGGGATTTGTATTGAGTATACACTTTAGAGTGCTTGTTGAACACTTTAGGACAACTAACCACAGAGCTTAGCACTAAAAAGCTGATTTTCTAACTATGTCTGCTATGGAGAGTTATACCCTAGAATCATTATCTGCCAAAACTGCTGATTGCTTAAAAGTATTGTGTAGACATATGAATCTCTCTGAGAAGGGAAAGAAAATGGAACTTATAGAAAGATGGTTAGAAAACCAAAGTCTGGGTGGTACAGAGGAATCTACCCCCCCAGCAAATGTAGAAAACAGTGATGGTATTGATCTGAATCAAAGTCTTGATAATGAGTCAGAAGAGGAAAGTGAACCTAATGAAGTTAGCCACTCTGAGCCTCTGTCTGCCTTACCTACTGTACCTACTGGGCCTATACCAGGTCCTACATGTAACCCTGCTTATTTTGAACTTGAAAAAATGAAGCTTGAATTAGAGTACAGACGTTTTATTGCTCAATCTGAAAGAAACCAAGAGCTAGAGTTCAGAAGAATGAATGCCCAGGCTGAGCAAAAGCAAGCTGAGTTAAGACTCAGAGAAATAGAGCTTAATCATGAACTAGAAATGAAAAAGTTATCTGTGGAAAATGCTTCTCTCTCCTCTGGTTCTTCTAGGAGTTCCATTCCCAAAAGACCCCGGATGCCTAAGGAATTAGTGGGTATGTATGAACCTAAATTGGATGTGTTGGATTGGTTGAAAATGTTTTGAGTATAATCATGGGCTCCAGGACATCACAGGGAATGAGTTACCTCCCTGGTGGTTCTCTAGGCTTCCCCCTGTTGCAACTGATGTGGTAATGGAGTTGGGGGAGGTGGATAAGAAGGATTATGAATGTGTGAACTAGCTTTGGTAGCTAGATTTGGGAAGACCCCTTCCCAGTACCTTAAGAGGTTTAGGACCCTCAAAAAGCATGATGGTACTGGGCTACCTGGGTGAGTGAAAGTTTGAAAAACCTAGAGGGATGGATTAAGGGTTACAGAGTTAACACTTATGAAGGAATGACGAATCTTGTAATGTTGGAGTCAATTTATGATGCCTGCTGTCCTGAGCTCAGACAGCACTTGGCTGATTCAAAGGAATTAGATTCCAAGAAGTTAGCGAAGGCTGCTGACTTGTGGGTTGCCAACAGGGCCACTCAAGGATTCTGGGGCTACTCAGAAAAAGGATGAGGAAAAACAGCCAAATCAGGACTCCAAAGAGAATTCTAATAATTCCAATTCCAAAGAGGGCCCCAAACAGAACCAAAAGGGTAAGCCACCAGGGAAACCAAATCAGGCTGGTGTACCTCCTGGTGCCAAACCAGAAGGAGGTCAGAACAAGCCACCATTCCAGAAAGCATTTGGGAAATGCTTTATTTGTGGCTCTACTGACCATGTGAAAGGAGATCCCAGATGTAAGGGTAAACCTTCAGGGGTCCAGCTTGTCTCCTTAGCCTTCGCTCCAGAGGACGAAGTACAAATGGCAAGTGGAAACTCTGTTACTGGCTGATGAACCCATCGGAGTCTCAGCCAGTGTTTCTTTAGTGTCTCTGGGTTTGTGGGAACAACAGAACTTAGATGTCTGTAATTCTATCCCAGATAATACTAAAGAGTATTATAAGGACAGTGTCCAGGTGAATGGTGAGGAGACTCCTGCCATTAGGGACACTGGGGCCAGCATAACTGTGGCGGACAAATTGTTTTTTCAGGCTGAGGATGTTGCTAAGGCACCCAAACGCCTCACCAAGTTAGCTGGAGGGCCTGTGCAGATGCTTCCCCAATTACCAGTTCTCATCCAGTGTAATGACATGACTGCGAAGATACCTGTCAGCATACAAATTGAGGTGCCAGGAAGGGTTCTGCTGGGTAATGACTTGAAAACTCTTGAAGTAGTGTCACATACCCCCAGACCTCCTAGTAAAAGGTTACAGGAGCTCACCAGACCTGCAAGGGAGAGAACCATGAGATGTACTACCAAGGAGATGATGAAGAAAGAGATCACTCCTGCTCCACTGGAGAGGTCAGCTGCTGTCTCTAAGCAACAAGAAGCAAAGGGGAAACCTAAAACTTCTAAAAAGAACCTCACAGCCAGCACTCCGGTGCAGCCAACAAGGACTTCCCCTAGGTTGTCCAAAGTTACACCAGTAACTCCCCCTCCAGCTGAGGCTGAGAGGGAGGTACAACCCTGTGTGGTTGAACTAGACTCTGAAGAAGAGCTAGTGGAAGGTGAGGAACACATTGGAGATCTGGATCCTGTTGACCATCCTGAGCTGCAGTCTTTACTGGCAGAAGGTGGACCCAACAGGGCAGACTTCAGTAAGGGACAGAGAGAATGTCCAACTCTGGAAGGTCTTCGCCACCAGGCAGATGCTCAGGCTGAAGGGCAAGAGCCTGGGAAATATAGGTTACACTGGGAAGATGGCCTCTTCTACAGTGAACCAATCGAGTCTGCACCTGGGGACAACACACGACTTGTAGTACCCCAAGAGAACAGACCACAGTTCTTGCAGTTAGCCCATGATATTCCTTTAGCTAGTCACTTGAGTTTCAAGAAGACTAAGGAAAGGCTCTCACTCTACTTTTATTGGCCAAAGATGGGGGCTGAAATAGATAAGTACTGCAGGAGCTGCCACACCTGCCAGACTTCTGGTGAGGTTGGCTCCAAGAATGTTGCACCTTTAGTGCTTCTCCCAGTTGTGGGAGTCCCATTTGAGAGAGTAGGGATTGACATTGTTGGTCCCCTTGATCCTCCAACCTCCTCAGGCAACAGGTTTATACTTGTTGTAGTAGACCATGCTACTATGTACCCTGAGGCAATTCCTTTGAGGACTGTTACAGCTCTGGCTGTGGCTAAGGCCCTCCTTGGTATTTTTACCAGGGTTGGGTTTCCTAAGGAAGTAATCTCTGACAGGGGGTCAAATGTTATGTCCCACTACATGAAAGCCATGTGGAAAACCTGCGGAGTTACTTACAAGTTCTCAACCGCATACCACCCTCAGACAAATGGGCTGGTTGAAAGGTTCAACAGAACCATGAAGAGCATGATAGGTGCTTTAGAGGACCCCCTTAAAAGAAAGTGGGACCTTCTACTGCCATGCCTTCTCTTTGCTTATAGAGAAGTCCCTCAGGAGGGAGTAGGTTATTCTCCCTTTGAACTTCTTCAAAGGGAGAGGTCCAGAGGTCCATTAGCCCTGATCAAGGAGGGGTTGGAGAGTGCTCCTACACCCAAGCCAGTCAGAGTGACTGACTAAATGATAGGTCTCCGAAGGAGAATGTCACAAATGATGGCAGAAGCAAGTGATAACTTGAAAGCTGGACAAGCATTGGTCAAGCACTGGCATGACCAAAAGGCTAACATGGTTGAGTTTACTCAGGACCAGCTAGTTCTCGTTATGATTCCAAAAAGACAGAGGGCCTTGCAAGACAAATGGATGGGACCCTTCAAAGTTGTGGGTAAACTTGGTAAACTTGTGGTCCCAGAGGGAACTGCACAGGTTTCTGCCTAATATAAACCAATTGGTGTCAGGTCAAGTAGGACGATATCGTCAGCATACAGCAACCAATTTAGTGCCTCGCCATTAATTTTAGGCGGATAAGAATTGATGACTCCAAGAGTTTCTCGGATGTCTGACAGAAACAAACAAACAAAAAAGGGTAGCCGCCAATGGACATCCCTGTTTTACACCATAGTTGGTCGGAATTGGTTGACTCAATGTTCCAGCATTGTCCAGTCTGATCTTAATGACAGTATTTGTATGTAGTTCTTTGATGGGTTGCAAAAGATTTTCTGGGCATTTCCATTTTCTCATTTTTCTCCAGAGCAGCTCTCTATCCACAGTGTCAAATGCACTGGATAAATCAACAAATGCTATGTAGATTTTTCTGTTTTGTCGTATTGCCTCCATTTTTGGGATTATTTATCAATGTTAGATTGAGACCACAGCCGACCCCTTTAACGAAACCAGCTTGACGAGGATCAAATCTCGCAGTTTCTTCGATCCACTTCAGCAGATGGCATTGTAGCTGACTTGCGAAGATTTTACTTACTAGGTCAAGGAGTGCAACTGGTCGGTAGTTTTCTGGCTGTGTTCTGTCCCCTTTTTTAAATATGAGGACAACAATTGCACTTCGCCATGACATTGGGATTTTTTGATTCCGTAGAATGGAGGCAAAAAAGACATAACAGAACTCGGCCCATAATTCTGGTTGTTGTTTTAGTTGCTGATTTGTCAGACCATCTGGTCCAGAAGCTCTGGATGTGCCGAGTCTCATTATATTTCGTAAGATGTAATCCTTTTCGATCATAATAGACCAAACATCTATGGGCTCATATTGTGTAATCACTTCTTTGCTGAACAACATTTCGGTGTAGTGGTCAACCCACATTCTTTCTGTTAACATATTATTAATTAGTGCCCCTTGAGGGACATGTACATCATTCAGAAAATTCCAAAGGGAGCTTGTATTTCTTTTGGTTAAGCTCTCCATCATCAACTCAGCATCATTTTGAATCATAACGGATCTGTGGCTGATCAACCAGTTCTTGTATGTTTGTTTTGTTTGTTTTTTTAATCTCAAGGCTTCTTCAGCTGGATGCATTTTTGCAGTTCTTATTGCTTTATTTAGGATTTTTTTTTTGTTTGCTATTTCGTAGTCCCACACAAGGTTTTTTAAAAAAGTCTGACTTTGATTTCGTCGTGCATGTTTCCCGATATGCATCTAGGAGTGCAGTATATTCTGGTCTCTCTCGATTGTGCTTATTCTCTAATAATTTTAGATTTAATAGTTCTCTTTTTCGTGGTTGTTGTACATTCACTTGTAATTTTAACATGCAGTGATCACTTTGCTCCATGTTGCACACTTGTAGTTTTTCTACTTGAGTACTCAAGTCTCCCAGTGACAAACATATAGTCAATAATTGACCTTTGTCAATTTCTTTGCCAAGTAAAATTAGCTGGGACGTCTCCAGGAGTACTTCCGTTTAACATTTTGAGGTTCCATGCTTTCATTTCATGCATCCATGCTTCAGCCATTACTGCTCTGTTAGCGTGCCAATGTTCTTTGGCAAATAGGTTCTCTTCAGATAGGCAGTTAATATTTAGATCTCCACAGGGGGCGTGGCGAGCAGCGCGATGAGGAGGACATAGCCTTTTGTCGCTCCCGCGATCGCTGCATGAATCCTGATAAATCGCCTGATATCGCTAATTATAAAACTTCAAAACTACCTCTATGCTTAGAGGGAACCGTGGTGCTCACTCAGTCCAGGCAGTGAAAACATTCGAAAGCAGGGCACGAAGATACGTCGAGGCAAAGGTGGACGGAGAATCGCCCGGCGCTTTCCCAAAATGGCCGCCCGAGTGAAGAAGCGTAACTAACGGTACACACTGAGTGACGAGGTGCTGTGACGGTTTCGGCTGAGGGAAAGACCGCGGAGGGAGCTGGTGTGCTCCTGTGTGAACCTTAAGAGGCGACCTCAAGACGAACCAGACCCGGAGCTGAGCGGAACGACGGGGGAGGCGGACGACTCGCCCCGTCCCTAAGGACCTGGGCCCGGGTCAAGGCGACCGAAGCAAGACCCTGCAACGTGTGTTCCGGGCTCCCCCCCCTTCCGTCCCCCTGGACACGAACTGGTTTTCCCACCCGTCACATCTGTGAAGAAGAGCCGGGCCTCGTCGAGAGCGGCTCCCGGGCCTCCCCCATCAACCGCTCAAGTGCGCAGCAGATCCGGCGAATCGGCCACTTGAGGACCGGAGGGGCCTCGACGAACGGGAAGGTCCGGAGTACAGATCCTGGAAGAACACACTGGGCCGAGACACCAACCCATATATCATTTGGGCTGAGGCATCCAGCACGTCGTGCCTTGTGCTGCAGAACCAGTGCTCGCAGAGGGGGGCCCCCGGAGAAGGAGAAGAACCGGCAACACCGGCCTAGACGTCGGACGCCTCCCGCACTGAGACCACAGCCCCGAGACACAGCACGCGAAGTGGAAGTGGTACACCATCGGGAAGAACCCAGCAGCGCCGTGGTTGGAGAGCAAGAACGTTTTACATTCCGAACCCCGGCAGGAGTACACCGAGGGGCCCAAGTCACGGTACACACCCTGACAAACGTTAAGGGCCACGAAGCTGCGGATGCCCACTGAGGGGTGACATCACCTGGGCAGGCGGTGGGCTCTGTGCCCAACCACACCACCCCTTGCCCGACTGAGACGGGACTGACCCAGCGGACGCTACCGAAGGCCCTTGGTAAGAACACTTATCGAGCTACTGCCCCAGGATCAGGGTGCGACTATGGGTAAAGAAAGAACGAGGAAGCCCAAGATGCAGAACAGAATTGAACAATATACTGTGCCCTCATCACAACAGACGGATTCCCAATCGCTACATCCCGACAGTATGGAAACTGAACACGCGCTCTCGCTTAAAGACGTTATGGCGGCCATTGCGGACTCCCGCTCATCTATGGAGCAGAAGATAGATCGCATAAGCCTCGATGTCTCCCTCCTTAGACACGACCTCCAGAAGCTGTCAGCGCGTAATGGAGAGGCAGAACAACGGATCGCGACGACAGAAAATGGCCTACACAATGTGCAGCAACAGATCCAAGGAATCTCAGCCACACTCAAGACGCTGGGGGCCAGGGTGGAGGAGAGCGAGGGAAGGTCCCGACGCAATAACGTTTGCATCCTTGGTATCCCCGAGAAAGAGGAAGGGCCCTGCATGGAACTCTTTTTGGAACAATTGCTAACAGATCGGTTTGACTTGCAATCCTTTTCAAAGTTCTTTTCCATCGAGAGAGCGCACCGAATGCCCGCAGGCAGACCACTGCCTGGCGCTCCCCCACGCATCGTGATCGAGAGATTCTTAAATTATCGAGACCGGGATGCGCTCTTACAACTTGCAAGATCCAAAGGTACAATTACATTCAACAGATCTAGACTAGCCTTCTTCCCCGACTACACCAGGGAAGTACAGAAAGCGAGACAGTCCTTTGGGAAGCTTAAGAAGCAACTACAGACATTGGGAGTCAAGTACGGCCTCCTCTTTCCCGCACAATTGAAAATTAATCACAGAGGCACAACGGTCCATTTCGATGATCCTGGAGAAGCGTGGCGCTGGACGGAGCAGCACATTGAAGGAGACTGGTCCGCAACCTGGGGTAACAACAACAGAAACAGGAACCCCAGACCATCACCGGAGCAACACCCCAGGTTGGACCGGCCACCACCACCAGATCCGCCAGAAGATGGGGGTGATGAGTCACCGCCCTGAACCCGCTGAGGGGCTTGCCCATTGGGTACCTACCTTGTGGTCACTGTCAATACGAAGCCATGGGACTACTAAAGGCGATTTCACACGTTTGCGGTAAGCGGGGGATCGCTGCCCTCCACTTGGGTGTTTAAGAGGGGGGTACAACACCATCACAGCCCCCCCCCCTGACTTTCTAGTTAAACTTTAATAAGGGCAGTTAAAGCTGACAGTCTACTCCTTTTGATTGTCAGCAATGTTGGGTCGACAGGTACTTCAAGTTGGGGTGGAGTATTGGGAGTGGGAGGGAGGAGTTAGTTGGGAAACTTTGTTTGTTATCTCAGGACCGACCCGCCCTGGTAGTTCTCCAGGGATGGTGGAGTTCATGGCCGGTTGGGACCACATCACACAGGATCAGCGCTTCAGACCTCAATCTTTAGCTTTGTCGCACCACATGCTCACACGCCGGGGCTGCACCCCTAGGGGCAGCCTGCCTATCCCTCTTATACCTCCACCAGATGTCACTTGACCAATCTCACCCACCCATGTCCACGTGCCCCATCTCTCTCAAGGTTCTCACCTGGAACGTGAATGGGATGGGTTCCACGAACAAAAGACGTCTGGTCAAGCAGCTACTCTCCAGATATTCCCCCGACGTGGCTTTGCTCACCGAAACACACCTTGCGGGGGCACACTGTAAAATTTTTCTACGCACCAATTACAAGAGTGCCTTTCATGCGGGATACACCATGGGATACAGGGGCACCCTTATCCTTATACATAAACGGGTCCCGTTTGTTCTACATGCACTAGAGCACGACCCTCGCGGATGCTACGTGATGGCACTTGGGACACTCTGGGAAGAAACACTGGGACTTATTTGCATTTACTCTCCACCTGGGCTGGGGCAAGAACTTCTTGATGACCTGACCTCCTTGTTGGGTAAGCACCAATCAGACAAGTGGTTTCTGGGTGGGGATTTCAATGACGTCATGTGCAATACCTTAGATCGAACGCACCTTAGACAACGTAACCCGAACCTCCCCACAAAAAGTTTAACTTTGTGTCTGCTCTGGGTCTTGGTGATGTGTGGCGGGAACTGCACCCGGGAACCAGGAGGCTACTCGTTCCACTCCGGGGCCCACGGTTCCCTTTCCAGGCTTGACTACCTATTTGTTCCACACACAGACCTGTCTAATATGCTCTCAGCGGACTTGCTCCCCTGGGGGGTTTCGGACCACTCTCCTCTCCTGGTGGAGAGGCGACTGCATGGAACGGCCCCCCTAGAACGTGCCGATTGACCACTTACTATTTAGGCAGCTCGGATTTGGTAGACCGCCTCACAGAGGACTCAACTGAATACTTCGAGATTAACGGTTCTGACGAAACCGACCCGATTGTGCTGTGGGAGGCCAATAAGGCCGTGCTGCGGGGAGAGATAATCTCCTGGACAGCGAACAAAAGAAAGGAGAGGCTCCGGAAGATAACAGGCAGAGGAGGAGGTAATCCACAGAGAAAACGAGCATACCCTAGACCCTACCCCACCCCACAGACCCATAGGTCCCTTCAACGCACCAGTGAATGCCTCTGAAACCTTACATTAGACAATGCCAAAGAGGCCCACTGGGAATCCAGAGCCCGGATATACGAGCTTGGAGATAAAGCCTTTAAGCTGCTGGCTTGGCTTGAGAGGAGGGATGCGGGTCGGCGCTCGGTCCGTGAGATCATCACCCCACAGGGAGAGATCTGTCGGTCAGACGCCGATATAACAGAAGCCTTCGCCCAATTTTATGCTGAATTATACCAGGCCTCGGAGCTACTGCTGGACCCTCCCCTCCTCGATGAGGTGGTGCTGCCCTCCCTATCGGATCAGCAACACGAAATGTTGGACTCTGATCTCTCTGAGGCCGAACTGGTAGAAGCCCTGGAACAGCTGCAACCGGGGAAGACCTCGGGCCCAAACGGATTCCCCATAGAGATATGGCAGAAACTGGGAGGCAATAACATATCACCTCCCCTGCACCAGATGCTGCTGGCCGCGTTAGAGCGGGGCTCCCTCCAGGACGACCTATGTAAGGCCACCATAGTGGTCATCCCCAAGCCTGATAAACCCCAAGAGCAATGTGCGTCTTATAGGCCGATCTCGCTAATCAACGGCGAAGCCAAGGTCCTGGCCAAGCTCTTGGCTAACCGACTACAACGGGTGGCGGACACACTTATACATCCAGATCAATGTGGCTTTATACCTCATAAATCAACCAGGATGAATCTGCGCCGACTCCACCTGGCGCTAGAACGGGCCCCCATCCTTGACACCCCATTGGCACTTCTGGCAATAGATTTTGAGAAGGCATTTGATTCTGTCCGTTGGGATTGCCTTTGGGAAATCATGGCCCATATGGGATTTGGAAAAAGCTTCCTAGGTTGGGTGAAATTGCTTTATACAAACATCCGGGCAGAAGTCAAAGTGAACGGATGGACCTCCAGAGCCTTTCCCTTGGGTAGAGGTACGCGGCAGGGCTGCCCCCTATCCCCTCTGCTCTTCGCCCTCGCCATTGTACCACTGGCACTGTGGCTTCGTCAAAGCGGAGCATGGAAGGGATTCAAATGACCCGAAGGGCATGACGACCGCATATCTCTTTATGCTGACGATCTTCTACTGGACCTGGCTGACCCAGTTCGGAGCTGGCCCATAGTAACTCAAATGCTAGTCACTTACGGGGAATTCAGTGGGTTGAAAATGAATTGGAAGAAATCCGTAATGCTCCCGGTGAAGGGGGTGAAGCAGGCAGAGTTGCCAGGCTGTCCATACCGGCTCGAACGGCAGGGCTTTAAATATTTGGGGATTTGGGTAACACCTGACCTCACTAGATACACACGACACAACCACCAGCCGATCATGGAAAGGTTGGTCAACGACATCCACCATTGGAAACTCCTCCCTCTGACCCTCATGGGGAGAGCCGTGCTCTTTAAAATGATGTCATTGCCAAGATTCCTTTATGTTTTGCAGAATGCCCCGCTTGCGATCCCTGCCCCCGAATTCAATCGTATAGAAACCCTTCTTAGGGAACTCATTTGGGGGGGAGGCCGCTCACGCATTGCACTAAATACCTTGCAGAGGTCAGTCTGGGAGGGTGGATAGGCGTACCCCGTCTCCAGACTTACTATTGGGCTTCACAACTCTCGGTGGTCAACGACCTGCTTCACGGGGATCGGGCACTACTTCACATTAGGGAAGAAGTGGAACCCATCTAAGGTACGGACTTGTTGCAGGCACTGTACCAATCTCTGGGTAGGCCCCCCCGCTCACAACTAAGGCTCACATTACTACGGTCTGGAGGCAGGCACATGTGTTTGTTGGGTGGGAAGACAAAATAACAGCAGCACAACCCCTATGGCACACCATCAATCTGAAGGAAATCGAGAAATTTGAACCATGGCCGTGCTGGGTAAGAGCGGGAATCCTTAGAATTAAAGATGTCCTAAAAGATGGGAAACTAACCTCATTTGAAGACATCCAGGGTAGATTCCAACTGCCCAACACCGAGCGGTACCACTTTACACAACTGATCCACGCCCTCCGAACCCATATGCTCCCAGGTGATTCAATCCCCGACTACACTCCGATCGAACGCAATATGCTACCCGAGTATATCCCCAGCAAATGTACATCCACTCTCTATAATGCCATCACCTCCTTCGCGACTCCCGAGCTATTGGGATTAAAGGCCAAATGGGAAAGGGAGGTGGGGGAAATGGCCCCGGAGGACTGGATCCAGGTCCTAATGCACCCACGGGAGGTAGCCATCTCCTCCAGACTTAGACTGGTGCAACTTAAAATCATGCATAGGGTGTACTACCCTCGAACTCTTTTATATGGCTGGAGGAGAATAGTGAGTCCAAACTGTCTTCGCTGTGGAAAGAAGGAAGGCACCTTCTATCATATCCTCTGGGCATGCCCTCGGATCCGTGACTATTAGACTGCATGCTGTACGGAATTGTCCAGAGCCCTTACTTGTCCTGTTGAACTAGATCCGATGGTCTTAATATGGGGGGTACCGGACATGTCTGAATTCAATAAATGGGAAAAACTGCTATTGAACACTGCCATGGCCCTAGTGAAACGCAACATTGCCCAAAAATGGGGACCGCCTGACCCTCCGACACTGGAACAATTGATACTTGACATGGACTCATGTGCCATGACGGAGCACCGAGTCGATCGCGCAAGAGGATGCCCGAATAAAGCATCCAAGATATGGGGGAAATGGGAAGAGACTGGGCCTTGACGTCCTGAAGCAGTGGTGGCCTCCACATGAACAGAAGGTGGGCGGGATGAGTGGCCCACAACCCAAGGCGATGTGAGATACCAAAATACCATGTAAACACATGACTGAAGAAGCTTTACTGGAGTGCTCTTAATGTGTTGTCCCCGCTTTTTTCGTTGTTTTGTTGTTTTTGGCCCCCGATTTGGTTATGTCAAAATTCAATAAAAATGTTTTATCAGAATGTTCACATATGCCTCTTCACGGTAGATTTCACTTATAATTTCAGAGATTTCGGATATGAATTTTCCTTGACATGTGGCTTCATGTTGCCAGTACAAATTCATCATTACCAAGGTCTTACCGATTTTCTTCGCATGCGATTGTAGGGCGATCTTAACTACTTGAATGTAGGGTGTTACATTTTCATAAAGCACAATACGTGCACCACCTTTTAATTCTTACCAAGGTTTGATTTCATAAAGCACAATACGTGCACCACTTTTAATTCTTACCAAGGTTAAAAAGCCAGACATTGGCCTACCTTTGGCACCCTTAATAGCTGGATTAAAAGCGATCTCAAATCCCTCAGCTATAGGATTTTCCAGAAGCCACGTCTCCTGGAAACAGAATTGTTTTCCAGGAAGCAATACAGAGATTTTCCAATTTGCCATTTACTGAGCGTTAGCTCTCATTTACTTGAAGTGTTTTAGCCAACCAAGTCCAGTTTTGCTCATTACAGGCATCTGATATCGCGTTTCCAGTTATTGAGTCGGTCTGTGCAATGGTAATGGTAATCAAATCTCTTTTAGGATCCCATCTCTTACGCTTATCACTACCGTTTTCCGAATCCGGTTTCAAGATGGCCCGATTTCCTTCAGCTGATATCTCAGCATCATTAATTTTGTCCAAGTCTGACACAGGGCGCGTCTCCCGTCACGTTTGTAGATCGTGCCATATCCCTTCGCTTATTTCATTAATGTCAAATCCCAAAGAATTGAAAACTGGTAATACTGAGCGACAAATTCAGGAAGATCGTCACCCATCCCTACAGAGGAGTCACCCCCTTGGGAACTAGGGTGATGATCCCTCTATACTTAATTCTCCTAGATGTGACTCCCCCTTAAGGGATGGAGACCCCCTTTAGGGATGGGCTAAGTTTCTTACCAGTAACCCCATTTCTCCAGCACTGGTATCTTTCATATATTCACATGCTATGAACATTCCCCGTCATCAAGCTGAGAATCCTCGGTTAACTTTTACATTAGTAAATAAAAGAAAATAGGTGTCTATTTTGTAGCCTTTTTGCCTCCTTTTGGCCTCCACTAATGAGACGTTGAGTATGTAGCTCCTCCCCTGTAGCCTCCCTTCAGATTCTACCCGGTACATGCTGGATATGCTTGTATTCGAGGAGACCTTTTTCTGTAGTGATGACTGGAGGGTGCATGTGAATCTATGAAAGATACCAATGCCGGAGAAATGAAGTTACAACAAGAAACTTACCCCTTGTCCGGCATTGGATCTTTCATAGATTTACATGCTATGAACAGATTTTAGCACATGAAATGGCGGCAGTAAACAGAAAAAAGGCTGACCTCATTGAAAAAGGCGCTGCAGGACCGTTCTTCCCATCTTTGAATCAGCACCATGTTGTTCCTGAAGGCAGTAATCCGTAGTAAACCTGTGTGGCATGGACCAGGTGGCTTGTTACATAAATGTCTGATGACAGACAATTATCAGACCTTGGGTCGCCAATTGTAGTAAAAACTACTGAAGGATATTCGGTTTATTCATATGTAGTGGATGAATAAATTGTGGATAATTGCGCCTCACAAGGCACCAAAAATTTCTGAAAGAAATATGTCCGAAGCAGAACTTTTAGTAAATAACTTCTTTACTTCATTTATTAAGAAGAAGCAGCAGAAATAATATGCCAATGCATTTCGGACCTATGCTTGGTCCTTCATCAGGGCGAATTTCTGTAGTACAAGGAAAAGAACACAAACAGAGAAAACAAGAAAAGCAGTCATATCGAGAACTTGCATAAATCCATTAAGCTGCTTACCACAAGTAATCATCCCAAGTAGAGCGAAGACCTGCATTTATGCCTGACCCTGTCACTATTACATCATAATAATGCTACTAATGACCTCATCATGTTTCCATTCACATCAAGCCATAAGTTATGCCCTTATTTTTCAGGATTCAAAAAGTACCGAAATATCCTACTAATTTCTGTATACAATCTCTAGTAGTCTGAAAAATACCCAGCTGTATATTTATGAAACATTCAAGTGTAATCCTTTCAAATGCGACCCAAATCCTTACATCAACATACAAACAATAGTCATCCCGTTTAAAATTGCAATTTTGCATCCTGCATTATGACGGTAAAGAAACACATACCTGCTTGTGTATATTGCTGTATTAGAAACTATTATGGCACACGCGTTACTAGTTTTGTTGCCCGTGCTGCTTGTTAAATGCCTTTATTCCAATGAAATTCCACTTATAACAATTCCATCTGCAAACATAGGTTGGAAAGATGCTGTGGTAAGTAAACTGGTATAACACTGAGAAAGCTTACCTCATAGGAAGATAAGGCTTTCTTCATTCTATTGCAGGAATGTGATGGAAGCCATTAAGGCTGTCAGCAGCGTTGCTGTAAGCTAGGTGCGTGTAATCTTACACTCTGTTCAAAAACTACCAAAGCGCGAATAATCCCGCCTGACAAACAAAGGAAATCTGAGTGTCAAAATGACATTCACTAGCTGGCCATACACAAATGCATGGGCGTAAATACACTAATAGGTCACCTACCCCGTAGTGTTGAAATGAAAGCGGAGACACAGTCAGACGTGGTTTAATCTGGCTGCGAGCGTCGTCATGGAGACGATTTTGTTAGACGCGTGACGTGGTTGCGTAATGTTACGCTAATGTTGATCGGAGTCATGGAAACAAGCCAATACCGTCTGATGCTATAGAGACGTGACAACGGGTTAAGTTATGTATGCATCAGCGGTTACTGAAAGCCAAAAACAATAGGCTACTGACAGCAACGGCGAGGAGTTACAAGTAGAGAGAAATAACAGTAGTGTACTGCAAGAGCGCGAGCGTATCTAAGAAATGCTCGTGTATGGAATATATACATAATAGCAAAACAATGCGCTTTTGTTAATGTATAAAATGACAGCAAAACTACAGGGTGTAGATTGCGGCTAATAATTGTTTGAGTAACTACAATGCTGAAAAAATATGCGCAGGTGCACAAACGGTTTACAACAGTCACGTCTTTTTGCAGTAGATCTTAAAAAATAAAAATAAAGGCAAACAAGGTAACGGAAAAGAGTAAATAAGTCTGATGGAGTCATCTAAACCTGACATTAAACCAAAAGAAATTGTCATGTCGGATATAATGGGCTGTAAGTAAAAAGGATTACAAAAGAATATAGATCTAATAATGAACATTGCATGGCATATTCCAAACATCTAAAGACCGTAAATACCAAATCTATTAATGCAGAGCGCAATAGAGAGGTTCAGAAGAAAAGTCTTTGACTCATCCTGATGTTCAATATATGAGTCCTGTTGGATTATGTGCATATGTTACACAAATATACCTATCCAAGAAGAGACAGAGTGCACAGGTACTAGAAACTGAACCAATCATTCCTTGTAGTTACTTGCAATATTGTGCCACTCTCGTCAATGTCATTCTCCTAGCTGTAAACCCCTTATGGCATGATTTAGGGTCTTATGTCTGGCTTGACAACAGCCAGTGTCATTAGTTACTAAATGCATTTGCTGTGAAAGAAAGAAAGTTAAGAAAAGGCAAAATCAACTGGATGGTGACTCTTTCATATAAAACAGTGTAGATTAAGTTCTTCATTAAGCCCTCGGGGCGATACCGTATCAAGTCTTTCGATCCAATATGCTTCACATTGCTCGAGTCTTTTGGTAGCGCTTATGTTCATGTTCTTCATTTGCACTACTTAGAGAATTTGGAATCGCATTTGTGCTATTTGATGCTTAGTTTGATTAAAATGTCTAGCAATTGGTGAGTGTTGGTTATTGGTTCTAACATTTGATTTATGTTCATTCCATCTTACTCGTGCCTTCCTGCTAGTTTGTCCAATATACAGTAGGCCACAAGGGCATTTGGTACAGTATATAACTCCATCTGACATGCAAGTAGAGTAGTCCTTAATTTTAATTTTTTCTCCAGTTCTGGGGTGTGTGACTGTATTACCCTTAGTAATGTTATTGCAATTGCTACACGACATACACGGAAATGTCCCTTGTTTTTTTGACAGCACTTTCTTGGTTGTTTTGGGTCTGGTGTTGACCAGCAGGTCCCTCAGGTTACTGCTTCATTGATTAGCAAAGACAGGTCTTTCTTGAAACAGATTCTGGAATTTCTCATCGCAGGTTAGCATCGGCCAATGTTTGAGGATTGACTTCTTAATTTTAGATGACTGAACACTGTATCTGCTAACAAAAACCAGTGGATTCTCTTTGTTATTGGATACTTTTGTCTCCAGTAAATGGGTTCTTTCTCGTGTTTCTGCTTTCTCTACAGCCAGGTTCAGTTCATCTTCTTTGAAGCCTCTTGCTTTAAATTTGCGAAACAGTTCTTCTTTTTCTTGCGTGTATTTAGAATCTATTTTAGTGATTCTTTTAATACGTAGCAGTTGGCTGTATGGTAAACTACGTATTGGGGCTGTTTGGTGAAAACTCATCCTGTGGAGAAGGTTGTTTCTGTCGGTTGGTTTGTGATAAACTTCTGTGTTGAATGATGGTACATTTGGAATCACTAGAACATCTAGAAAGCGTACACTAGGATGGCCTATTTCATGCGTAAATTGAATTCTTTCATCTATCAAATTGATATATCCCAAGAATGAGTCTAGAGTTACGTGTGGACCAGTCCACACTAAGAAGATATCGTCAATGTATCTACCCCAATGCTTAATGTACTGATCCCAAACTGGATGTTTGATAATGTGGTCCTCTTCAAATTTCAACATGAACGAATTGGCGTACGCTGGAGCCATGGTGGCCCCCATGGCAGTGCCGCCGATTTGTGAATAATATTGTTTATCATATTGAAAATAAGCATTCTGTGCAATGAAGTCAAGCAACATCATGATCCATTCTTTACATGCCCCTATTTCCTCTTCTTGTAATAGAAGCCAATCCACTGCTATTTTGCCAAGACTGTGAGGAATCAAGGTGTATAGGCTATTTACATCAATGATTACTAGGAGGTCTTGTTCTTCCAATTGAATATTAGCCAATCTGTTCAAGAAATGCGTGGTATCTGATATAGGTGGGATGATTCTGTACGATTGGTTGCAGAATCGTGTCAATATAAATGCCAAGAGGTTGGAGAATACTATTGGTGGCAGTGACGATGGGTGGACCAGGAGGTTTCAGAAGGAATTTATGGATTTCAGGAAGTAAATAGAGGTGTGGAGTTTGAGGGAATTTGAGTCAAAAAATCTTTTGTTTTTTCACTTATCCATTCATTCTCTTCTGCCATTTCAGGCATGATTTTAAGCTTATTCGAAATGTCTCTAATTGGGTTACAAGGTAGTACTTTGTAAATGTTGATATCACTTAGTTGTCTCTGACATTTGTTTCTGTAATCGACAGAATCCATCACCACTAGAGTACCACCTTTGTCTGCTGGTCGAATGGTAATCATTTCATCTTCATACAAATTCCTAATGACCGACAGATCCTTGCGGTTGAGATTATGTAATTTAGGTGTTCGAAAGGAAATTTTCTTCAGATCTCGTAGAACAGCTTCACGAAAAATATCGATAGTGCCATGTGGTAAAGGTGGTATGAAAGAGCTCTTGGATTTAAGTTCAAGATAGTTATTGGTTGTTTGTTCTTCAGGTATTTCAATCTCAGAAAAAAATGCCCTCAGTTTCAATTTCTGAACAAATTTGAAGAGTTCTACCTTGGTATTATAAAAAGGCTAGTGCTGTGAGTTGGTACAAAGCTCAGTCCTTTTTGAAGGATTTGTTTCTCGATGTTACTTAAATTGCATTTGGATATATTGATGATTAAACTCTCCTGGTCGAATATCTCGCCCCTGGTTTCTGTGAGCTTTCTTTTCCTGTGGCCCCTCCGGTTCTTTTCTTGCTTTCCCTTTGTCTAAAAAAGGCTGTTTAGGCAGTCTCTCTTCTCTGGGTGCTCGGTCTTCATTTCTTACAGTATCCTCTGTGGCGGTAGTTTGTTTTTCATTAGGGGGAGTAGGACCAAGTGGTTGCCTGACCAATGTCTTTCAGAAGCACCCCGGACCACATTGCCGCAGACGCTGCCGTAGCTCTTGTCGAGTTGGCCTGAGAAGGCACAGTCAGTGTTTTGTTTTGCCTTTGCATGGCAAAAAGAGATGGTGGATGATATTCACGGTGTGATCTGCTGCTTAGAGATCGCTTCCCGCCTCTTTAGCAGTCTGTAGACGAGAAAAAACTGAAAGTAGGCCCTTGAGGACTTAGTTCTGTGTATGTAGTATTTGAGTGCTCTTTTAACGTCTAAAGAGGGCAATGCAATGTCTGCTGGCATTTTTGCTTCTTGGAAAAACACTGGCAGGGTAATCAAAGAAAGCTTATGAAATTCGGATGGTATCTTTGGTATACATTGTGGATTGATTTTGAGGACTACTTTATCTTTGTAAAACCACAGGTATGGCTCGGTTACCATGAGGGCTTGCAGCTCCCAGACTCTCCTTGCTGATGTAAAGCTATAAGCAAAATGACCTTTCAAGAAAGGAACTTTAAAGTTGCCATTGACAATGGCTTGAACAGTGCTTTCCTGAGCCCAACGAGTACTCCGTTGAGCATCCATTGCGGCAGAAACTTTCATTTTGGCGGAAAAAATCTAAACAGACCCATCAGAAAATGTTTTATTAGTTGATCACTGAAAAGGGGTGTTTTCTCCTTTCTCTGGTATATCTGGAGATGGTTGCCAGTTGCTCTTTAATGGAAGTGTTGGAAAGCCTCCTTGTGTCAAAGACAAACAGTATGGAAGGATAGCTCCTGGACCTGCTGAGAGGGGCTGAATATCTGGTTGCTGTGTGCACCAGTACAGAACTTTCTCTATTTATTTTGGTAGGGGCGATTCGTGGATGGCACTTGCACCCCTTTTAGAATGTCTGCGCATACCTGTGAACTATTGAAGTGGCTGAATCCTTTGAAGTCAGGAGCCACGTAGTCAATTTGAGTTATCAGGATGTGGTGTCGCACTTTCCTGCGGTTTTGTGAAAGGACTTCTGGCCAATCAGGTAGATGGATCCGGTTCACCCGTACAATTGTAAGAGGTCAAAATACCATGTTTGCCACAGTCAATTGGGCTTTATCAGTATAACCTTGCATGGGTATGGCAGTATCATTTGAATTACTTTCCAGATGACTGGAAACAGTGGGAAGGCATAGGCGAAGAGGCCCGTCCAATGGAGCAAAAACATGTTCCCCCATCGACTCCCACTGGTGTGTCCTGCTGGCAAACTGCATGCAGTGTCGTAGCCAAGTGTTTGGTGGAAGTGACACCAGTGTTTTGGATCACTGTTCGTGGATAAAGGATTTTGCTTAATACTTAGACTACCAGCCTTTCGCTGCCTCCTATTGCTGAGAAACAAAATCATTGTCGTTGGCCATTTAAGGAGGAAGGCTTTCCCATATAATCACAAACCAGCGCAAAGCACAGGCCCAAAATGTCATAGTTAAGTGTTCAATGTGAGGCGTGCTGTGTGTAGAGGCGGCACCATCTAACATTGCAGACAGCAAGTGCTCGTGGTGCCCATTGCGGTGCCTCAGCTTATCTTCAGTTGTTTTGGGAAAAAAGGTGAGCTCTGCCTATTTGACTTTGCCTGAAACAGCATTCGTTGAAGCCAGTGAAATTGCTCGAAAATCAGACGATCTGTGACTGCGTGCCTAGTATCTTGAGCCGACCGCCGTTAATGAATTGGTTTTGAATCTGCTGGAATTACCATCAACCTGATTCGACTTATTCAGAGCCTTTAGAGCAGTTTGGCAATTAGATGGTCAGTGACTGTGGAAAAAGGCCTTTGAGCCGACTATCTTTTCTGATTTGGCTCTGAATCTGCTGGAATTATCATTGATCCGACACTATCCAGAGCTTGTGGAACAGTCTGGTAAACAGATGGTCGGTGGATGTGGGCAAAGACCTTTGAGTCGACTGTCAGTATCTCATTCGAACTGCTTACTCCATAATTGGTACTACTTGTGACTGATAGTTATCTGTATTGGGGTCCTTAAAAATCTGAATCATAGTGCAGGTTATTGGATGTTAGTATTTGCAGGACTTGGAGCCTTGAGCGATCTACAAGAACTGCCTACTGTGTGAACTGTACCGTACCGTACGAACAATTACTAAAAGTGTGTATTCTGTTTTTTTTTTTTACAATAGCTAAATGCTATATTTTCGAATTTGACCTCTACAGCCAAAACGCGTCTCAACTACAGGTGGTTGTGTGCTTAATAACAATTCTGGTGTCCCTTTTAAGTCTAACTTGTTTGTCACGTTACAAACATCAAGAGCTACATATTTATCTAAACTTAAAAGTCATGCTGGTGTGGGATTTGGTCAGGTGAACTCACCCAGTATAGCACGTTGTGAACACATTTTCAACTCAAGTACTCAACATAAGTCTGTGTGTGGCTCCTATATGGAATTGGCTAGCGAGCATACTTATCAGCGTGAACAAGAGGCTATAGGAGAAAATTATGTCGCACAAACTGCAGTAAAAGTATCCCCACAAAAACCTCCTCCTAAACCTTCTGAAATTCAAACAGAGGTGGATCTAGTACAAACCAGTTGTGCTGATAAATATGTCTGCCAAACTCATGCCTGAGAAGGGTTTGATTGTAGTAATGGTCGCCGGTAATGTGCCGGGTTGGGGTTGGAAGCCTGTGGCTGAAATGTTCGAGGGAGAAAAGACCAAAAGTTATTTTTGGGAAAATAACTTTTGGTCTTCTATCCCCTGAACATTTCAGCCTTTGCCCTTGCCCCCAACCCCCTACTTACCTTCCGGCGGCACACTTCGCTGTGTGCTGCCAACTCGCTATGTCTCTGCAACGCCTGTTCCCTTTCACTTCCGTGATCGGGAACTGGCACCGTAGGGTACTTTTCTTTTTTTGTTTATTTAACTTTTTACAGGAATGGCTGCAGGGGACACCCCAGCAACCCCACTCACAGTATAGTGAGCAAGGGGTGATTTGGTCGAACTTTTCAGCCGTTCGGAATTTTCAAACAGCTGAAATTCGGCCAAATCTCCCATTCAGTCTTTTATTTTCTGACTTTTTGGACATTTCCAATGTGCATGTAAAATCAAACCAAGGAAAACACTAATATCTGAACAACCCCCATTATGGCACAAAAAAATAACAGACTTGCTTCCGTCGTCAACCTTAGAGAGGGAGTTGACAATTTAATAGACCATAGTCTGCTTGCACGTGTGGGCAACATAGGCTGTTCAAATTATCTAAGTGTGGAAGAAAAAGTTGAGGCCTCCCCTGGTCCCCATTCATTAAATATAATACCAGATAATGCAACTCTGATGGAATTGGGTGAGTCTCTGATGGAATTGGTGAGTCACTATCAGCTATACATTTTGAAGGCGCGTCAGATTCACTATCTCAATTGATGGAATGTATGCGAGTAATTTGGCACAGGGACCAGAGGATGCAATGAGTAACGTCATGCACACACACTAAAAGAAGCTGACGAGCAAATTAAATTATCCTTTCCCTCCATCTCTTCGCTAAATTCCATTTTAAGTGCATCAGTCGAATTATACGAAAATATTCCTATTGAGGTAAGGGCGCACACATTAATCTTCAGTGAATTGAATGTAAACTTTGATATCCTCAGCAATTCCGCTTTTCGAAAACCTGTAAATACTGTAATGCATGATAAACAGGCACGAGAGGAAAAGGATTGGGAAGTGGATCTTCCCGGAATGTTAGAAGTCGAACAAAATCAACCCTTTATTACCCAGAGTATTGTAGAACTCTCTCAAACTGAGGTGCAACAGACGAAAGCTCTAAGAAAAACAAAGAATGGAAGACGAAATGAGCAAAGATCTAACTCTAGAAAATTCCTTAATAATCTACACCTAACAAAGTGAAGCTAATTTGGCTAAGGCTCCTAATAGTAATGATGAGAATATGGGAAGAAGTGCTGCAATTAAGCTGTCAAATTAACACCCAGGGCTAGGTATTGGCAGGCAGGAAACTACAGACCGAGTTGAGCAAGCTACACAAACAGCTGGGCCAATTGCCAGATGTAGTATTCTGGTCAATGTCGACACTATTTCTCAAAGTGGAATGAAAATACAGCAATCTGGTGGCACATCCAAGGCGATTCCTAATATCCTGGAATGGCCTATCATCTCAGTAAATCCCACAAAAGCATCCCAAAGGGTGGGAATTGATCTGACAAATAATGCTGCAGTAGGGAATCTGGCTAGTGGATTGGCTATTTCAAATGATCAAACAAGGACATTGTCACAAGTGTCAGCAAAGGAGCATTGGGCACAAATATTCAAATTCCGCCCCAAAAATAAATTAAAGATATTGTAATAGACAAAGAAGTAAGTATTGGAACATTATTAGAAAAACGGGTGCGCTTTAACGCGCATAGATCAGAAGTTTTCATCCAAAATATTATCTAAAACGGGAGGGGTACTGTTGCCTGGGACATCTGATTTGGTACATGCAGAAAAAGACGGGAGGCTCTTCACAAGAATAGCCTCTGGCGCAGACGAACCCTCTGACATGCACCACCCGGAACTAGCTAGTAAGGATTATGTCTGCCTACTCAGTATTTTTAGAGTAGAGGGGAAAAACAATGTAGAGGCAACACGTTTGAACCTGTGGCTCATTGTTCAAAGACCAATATCATACCTCAGTGGGGTGGGGGTCAGAAGGACTGTAGGAGACCGGTAAAAGACCCGAATAGTAACCTGGTAGTTGAGAAATAAATAAGATCTTATATTTAGAATAAGTCCCAGAAATTAGTTCACTGATTGTACCAAATCCCCTTAATATTTTGAAGCATTTCTATGGAGGTCCCTACATTAGAAATAGTGAGCACTTATAAAGACCATATCATTTTTATTGATGAAGTAAGAAGTGATATGGTAGGAATCTTTCTGAAATCAGTATTTGCTAAAACTGCCATATTGTCCGTTCCAAGTGAATTTGAAAAATGGGGCTACCAAGTTTATTCTGAGAGAAAGCATACTGATGTAGCACCGAAGGAATCTAGCAATCGGCCGCAACCTGATACAGGAATGCAACCAGAGTGTGAAACTAGTATAAATGAGCTCAAAGCGGTGGGAAGATGTCATTAGCCACACAAAGGATTCGGATGAACAGGAAGGTTGGGCTTAGGAATTTGGTATTCTAAAATGTGAAACAGCCAAGAACAGCATACCAGCGAAAAGCCTCTAACAAGAAGGGAATGCATAATAATAACTTTGAACTCCCGAGGTTTCAATAGTTTCTTGCGTCATGAGTAGGAATATCGAATTTGTGATACAAACGATGTGATCCTATTTCAAGAAACATGCCGCCGGTAATACATTAGTATTGTTGGCTTCACCACATTGCAGCAAGAGGCCACTAAATCTCTGGCTGTAAGACCTTCTGGTGGCCTCTTAAATGCAACAAGAATGTCTATTATTAGTAATGTAATTGGAATTTGTAATACAGTTCCAGACATACTGGCGGTAGAAATAGATTTCTTCCTACAGTGGATTAGCACCAACCAGTGTTCTAATTGTTAATCTATATTGCAACCCGGTGTTGATCGTCCTAGATATTATTAGAGAGAAAATCTCTGCAACCATAGGTGAGTGGTCAGCTGCCAAGGTGCCCAATATAATCTTGGCGGGAGACATTAACTGACACTTGATTAGACATTTTCCCTAAAGAAATAAGGAAAAATGAATACCCTGCTTCTTGAATGGATCTGCTCGTCACTAATGGAAATGTGGTTGTCGATCTGAAGCCTCATGCTACACAGAAAAGTGGCTCCAGATCATCTGTAATCAATCAACTGGTTGATTAAGTCTAGAAATTTATTTGAAATATGTTCTAAGATAAAGGTGAAAGAAACCCTATTAAGTGATCACAACATGGTTATAGGAACGTTGCCCACTGAAATTAAAATAAAGTTGTGGCATAATGGTAGCGATTTGGTAATTAATCTGGGCAAAAATCCTATTAAAAGTTAGTATTCAATGAAAAGATTTAAAAAATAATGAACGCAAGAAAATGCTGAATTCGGCACTGTGGAAAAGAACTTACAAAAAAATGTCGAGTAAGAGGAGCAAGGGTATCCCCCGCTCCCTTTACTCGACATTAATGGAATTCAGGGGTGGCGGGGGACAAACAATTTTCTTTTTTTTTTTAAAAAAAAGGAGAGAACTCCCGTTGCAGGGATAGAGCCATGTGGAGGAACAGCCGTTAAGTCATAGGCAGAGGTATGTATGGATGGTAGGGGGTGGGGGCATAGCAGGCGGTGGCTGATGTGCGTGATTATTTCATTACGGGCATGTCGAATTTGTGATTTTAGAATTTGAAATTTTCATATACAAAATAATCAAGTACATCCTTAAAAGTTATCGGAAAGGGGCTGCATCTCATGAGAAAACTATGCTTCTATTAACAAAGTAAGGGCTGCAGGCAGGATGCTCTAGTCAGTTGGTCAAAACCTTTTTATGGGACACAGACAAACCTGCATGCCGTAGTACTCTAACACAGACACATGAACATAGGTACGACAAAGTAGTCTGGCTAAACAGTTAAGGCATTTAAGATGATCTTTTTTATAATAAAAGTTTATGTAGTTGGACAAACCAACTTTTAAAATATCACATGATAACCAAGTCATTACAATTACACATTCCATTTCCTCATGATAAAACATCAAGAATAGAAAAAAAATGTCCTCCAAAAAATAATAAAATGGTGAACACATGCTTCCTGATTGCCACTCATGAACAAGTGCCATAGCTCTTCCACCAGCATCGACACCTGTAAAGCCACCTCTCTAAGGGCGACCAACCATAGAAACTGAAAGCCCTCACAGAACATTAAGAGATGTCTAACCATCTCCACACATACATCCCCACACAGACAGCATTGCCCACAGTATCGTGGTATATTAACCCAGGCCCCCACTGTTGCCGCGTTGAATTTAATTTTCAAATAGTCCCTCATAAAGACGTTTCCAAGGAAACTGTGAGAATACCTCAGCATTTGATCTCTGTTCATGATATATTCCATGAAGCTTGACGCGTGGCTCTTTGTTGCCAAGTCGACCATTATGTGCCCATTGCACTGCGTCATCACAATATTCGCCATGTTCTTTTTGTATTCCCTGAATGGCCAACTTAGTACTCCACCAGGTGCCATCTCAAGCCATCTCTTTGCAAAGGACCAGATTTTCAATAGACTATTTGGCATGAAATTTGCTCTGCTTGGTATTACCACATATAGTGAACTTAACAATGAGTCCTGTGTAGCATTGTGTACCTTCGAAAGCAGGGACAAACGGCTCAATTGCAGTTTCACATAAGTAGGTGTTATATTGATTCCAAGGGTAGAGCATTTCAATGGATGTTTGAGGGGGTAGTCTTAGTAGTCTCTTTAGTATCATTACCTCCAATTTACTAACTTCATTGATATGGCAGAGCCCAGATCTCAGCCCCATACAGCACAACCGATTACAATGATTTTTTCTAGATGTCGGTACATATAAACTGTGTAAAAGAAGCAATCAAAAGAACACAAAAACCGGTTTCTAACTCATCAGCAGCACATATTTCAAAGAGACTGAGAAACAATGTTCAGCACTTTGATCACAAGGGATACTTGCAGCTTCTGGTGTTTAGTTGGGGAATCAACTAAATCACACAAAGGGAGCTACAAAGCAGTGTTGTAAGTGAAAGTAGTTGGTGCACAAATTGGAATAGCATGAATGGCTCATATATAGAAAGGGTGGGTACATGGGAGGGAAAATCATGGAAATTCACCTTTCAAGTGTCAGATGTGGCACGCATGATAGATCGTGCTTCCAGCTCTAGAGAGGTGGGCCTGAATGGGCTCACAAATGCTATTATAAAAATGAATAAGGATGTGTGGGCAGAGCTGCTCTTCATGTTATTTAAAGATATAATGATCAGTCGAAAACTGCCTGAGACATGGAAATTCTCTATTGTCGTTCCAATATTTAAGAAGGAGATCGGCTGGATCCTATGAATTACCGGCCGATCGCCCTTCTAGATGCAGACAGTAAGATATTTTCTGCTCTGCTCTGGCATTGGAAAAGTTGGAGGAGTGGATTACTGATCGGAAAATCTTCTCTAAAAAACAGATAGGATTTCATAAAAATATGAGGGCAACTTTAAATGGTCTAGGGATTGCCAGTTTGCGGGATACTCTCTGCTCTAATGGAGAGTCATCTTTATATGCAGCTCTAATCGACTTTTCCAAGGCTTTCGATACTATTAATAGGCAGATCCTGTGGCAAACGCTTAGGCAGTGGGAAATTCCTTCTTCCCTCTTGGCAATTTTAGAAAATATACATTCAGACAACCAAATCCAAATTATATTGGATGCAGAAGGACATCTTTCTGATCAAATTAATATTACGAAAGGCCTTAGACAAGGATGTAAATTGGTGCCTTGCCTTTTTAATTTGTATTTGGCTGACCTGCATGAGACTCTAGATGAAACATCATTTGTGAGCCCTTAATTGGGCGAAGAGCGTATTAGCTGGATGGCATATGCCAATGATGTTGTGCTGTTAGATTGTACACCGATTGGCCTCCAGAGGCTGTTAACTGCTTTGGCTAAGTATGCACATTGTAATGAATTGATAATTAACCAACTGAAGTCAAATTTCATCCACTTTGTCAGGTACCCAAAGAAAATTTAGACATTTAAATAACATATGGATGAAGTGCTAATTGAATCCATCAAAACCGCCACCCACCTAGGACTCAGTTTAATGTCCCAGCTTAATATGTGCTATCAGACTGTGATTACAGAAAATAGAGCGCATCAGTTAACATACCAAATGAAGATCTACTCTAAGTTTTGTAAATTTAGCATAAAGACATTAATAATATATGTTGGGAAGTTGGTTCAAAAATTACTTATGGATCAAAAGTTGAACCTGCCTATTACGAGATGCCATAAAACAGGATTGAAGGCAGAATTTGGAGAAAGATCTTCAATTTGCCAACTTTTGTCTCAATTGCATCTTTGCATTTTGAACACTTCAGAGTTTAGAAAAATTATCTTCCCTACTAAAGCTACCTTGTATGAAAATCTGCTGATAGTATTGAGCATGAAGACAAACGTTTATGTTAAAGATGGAACTGGGGAAGTCGATTCTCTTTGCCTATGGGAAATCACTCGAAGACTTAAGGGCAAATCCTTTACAAGTAAAAAGAAGTCTTTGAGAAAAAGATTGGATTGACACGATTGATGGGGTCAGGAATTATCCTTTGCATTCTACCTTTTCACGAGTAGACAAACCGAATGCTGCCAAAGTATCTTGAGCAATATCCATCTCCCTTTAATCGTGAACAATTTTTAAGATTTCATTAAAATCTTCTACCAACTGGTGAAGTTTTATCAGCTAGATCTTATAATATTGTTTTAACAGAGGAGAAATGTGGATATTGTCAAATAGAAGGCACACAGACTTTGAAGCACAGCATGATAACCTGTACTGGAGTGACAGAAATAAGAACTAAATATTTGAGTTGCGTCTTTATGAAATGTGTATTTATGGATTCTCATTACATGTGGGAAAGAATAAATGAGGCAATTAAGTGTTTTTAACCACTGAGATTGTTAGGATGCTGCTAGATATTCGACTTGTAGGCAAAGCAAATATGTACATTTTTAATGTATAGTAATTGTATTCTTGTTTATTTTTAAAGGAGGTTTATCGTGATGAATTCTTTATAAATAATTAAAATGTTGTGAAAGATCAATGTTGGATCATAACACAATAAATAAATAAATAAATAAAATGTGAGTATTTTCAGGACGTGGTGTAGCACTTTTCTGCTGTTTTGTGAGATGACTTCTGGCTGATCATGTAGAAGGTTATGGTGTCCCCCCGAACAACTGCAAGAGGTCGTAATACCATGTTTGCCTCGGCCAATTGGGCATTATCAGTCTAACCTTGCATGTGTATGTCTATCATTTGAATTACTTTCCTGATAACTGGAAATGGTGGGAAGGCATAGGCAAAGAGGCCCGTCCGATGGAACGAATATGCGTTCCCCATCGACCCCCGCTGGTGTGTCGTGCTGGCAAAATGCATGCATTTTGGCTTCAAACAAGTCGACTTTGGCCACCCCCACCGGGCAAACAATGTTATCCCTGTCATGCAGCTCCCACTCGTGGGATTGGTTGGTTGCCCTACTGAGACTGTCCGTATTTTTGTTTTCCCCTCCTGGGAGGTGAAAGGCTTGCAGCATTATCCTGTTGGAGATGGCCCAGTGCCAAATCCACTGTGCCTCCTGGGATAGTGTTGGCGACGTTGTTCCGCCCTGCTTCTTGAGATAGTACATGGTCGTTGTATTGTCAGTGAGAATCCTGACTGTGGAGTATTGGTAGGACCGACTTTAGGGCACAGCTCTTAGCTCCAAGACGTTTATATGGAGACTGGTCTCCTCAGTTGTACATCTGCCCTTGAAGTGAAGGGAGCCCACATGCGCTCCCCATCCCGACAGTGAGGCATTGGTTATGAGAGTTTTGGCCGAAATGGGGTCCTGGTATGGGCACCCCCTGGCAATGTTTTGCTGTGCCGCCTACCACTAAGTGGCATGTGAGCATTTGCAAGATTTGCACTCTATCCTCCCAGCATCGTGTGATCTGGGACCAGTTGACTGTGAGGAACTCTTGTAGGTAGCGCATGTTGAGCCTGCAGTGGGTTATGAGTGGAATGCAGGAGGACATTGTCCCCAGTAGACTCATACACTGACTGCTAACTGTGCTCCTGGCTTGAACCGAGGGATCAGCGATTGGAGTGTGCTTATTCTGTCCTAGGAAGGGCGCACCAAAGCCTCTGACTTTGAGAAATGCACCCCCTGGAAGAGAAGGTTTCTGGATGTTTGCAGCAAGGATTTTTCAAAGTTTATCTTGAATCCGAGACGCTGCAGCAATGGTTTGGTTTCCAAGATGGAAGTGTGTGCTGCCATGATGTTTGGTGCCTGCACCAGCCAATTGTTGAGATATAGATAGACGTGATGCGACTGGCAGACACTTGGTAAATGTTCGTGGGGCAGATTTTAGTCCGAATGGGAGTACCTTGAGCTGATAGTGCCGTTTTCCTACTACGAAACACAAGTACTTTCGATGTGTACAGTGTATTGTTACATAGAAGTACACGTCTTTTAGATCCAAGGACGCAATGAAGTCGTGTGGTTACACCGCTCTTATAACTTGCTGCAGAGTTACCATTTTGAACCATTGTTTTTTGACAAACTTGTTTAGCTTGAGTAGATCGCGTATGGGGTGCCAGCTTCCGTCCGGTTTTCGCATCACAAAGTACTGGGAGTAAACCCCCCCCCCTCCCCTTTTGAGTTTGTCATCTGTATCCCACTGGTCTTCTCGAAGCAGAGAATCAGTGGTGGTTGTAGTCATTGTATCCCGTGGCTCCTGACCTGTGTCTGAGAAGCATACACACTAAACACTTTTTAAAGAACCACAGCAAGTTAGGAAGGTACAGTCTACTGGTGAGCAAGGAAGTTTAGGTGCCAGGCCCACTTTCCAGGGAGCCAGTCGGAAGATGCCAAAGATCAGACAGTTACACAGAGTCTTCATAGTTTGTGGAGGTAGTTCGAAAAAGGTTTAGTTCAGTTCAGAAAAGTTAGCTAGGGTGTCCCAGGCTAACCCAGGTTCGAGAGACGAGGATTTAATACACCCCGTTCAATCGGTTACAAGGGAAGCCAGGCGGAACACAGTACCTTAAATGGAGAGGATCCTCCAGCGGGGGCAGTTGTTCCTGGCAGCGGGTGCAAGTCACAGCGTCCTCCAGAGGAAGAGAAGGTCTCGTCGTGGAGGAAAGATGAAGGTCGTTGCACTGCCAGGGAAGAAACCAGCCGCGGAGTTCTCCGGTACAAATGTACTACCCTTTCGGTTTGCGGTAGTGGTGAAAACGTGGTATCCCGGTTGCGGGGTACTTGGCACAGGCAAAGCAGCCACGAGATGCTCCAGGAAGGCGAAAAGAAGGTAGACTGGTTATCCCCACCCGTCGAAGGAAGAAGACTCTCCGGGCTGGAGATCTCCTCTGTCGTTGGGAAAAGTGGTGAGGCGGTTCAGCAGGGCTCCACCGGTGGTGTCGTCGTTGCAGGCCGGCTCAGCTTCTCCCTTCTCGGATTCTTAGGTCCTGAGGCGACTTCTGAAGTTCCAGTCCCCAAAGCCCTGCTTTTATGCAGCACACCCCCATTCACTCAGCCTAGCCGTCAATAAAACATGCTAAGTGGTTGGGCCAATCACACAAGAGTGCGACTTGAGTTACCAAGGTAACTCAGTCCAGGGTGCCTAAACCCCCTCCCACGCCCCCTGTGGTACCCAGACAGAGTGGCACCACTTTTGGAGGCTTCTGTGCAGAAGAGAACACAAACGCCATTTTAGAATCGAGTTCTGGCAAAAAATACCAACCGGTGAATTAATATTAAATAAATAAACCGGCGGTATGGTCGAGGCTATAAGAATTAAATAATTAAAGCTGGTAGCCTTGAACAATGGGAAAATCCCATAGAGATATATTCGCGGTCGAATATAAAAAGTAGTATCCACTGCCACCAGCCAAAACTCGATCAGGGGGGACAGAGACGTGCCCCCTCGGACAACAGACCCAGGGGCAATCGAATTGCCCCGACCAGTACGTCCACAATATGATGGTTTGTACTGGTTTCTGTTCATAATTTAGGACTAGCAAAGCCAATGGTGACTTTCCATGCCCTGGGAGACCGTAGTCAGTCGCAGGGTATGGAGTCTATGTTGGGGGGTTGCTACGACACCCCTGGGTTACGGCACGGAGGGTGCTGTGTAACTCACATCAAAAAACACATGAGACCCTATGGAGTAAAAGACCCCATAGCCCATAAAACACATGGAAAGTTAAAGGAACACCTCAAATCATGTCTAAGAGTGGGAGCAAAAAGAATCTCACTCTTAGCAGGAGAGAAAAAAAATACACCCCAAAAATCCAGCAAAGCTGCTGGGGGACTCACTAGGTTTGGGAAATTAGCCCTACAGAGAATTCTCCCTAACAGTAGGATCTTGGACGCATGTTGGGAGTCTGGTATTGAGCTGGGATAACAGATTTTGAAATGTGGCTAACACCTGTAGAGAGAAGTGCTTGCGGATTCGATAGCGGCTTTTGTGGATGCCTTGAAAGAGAGGTCCCAGTGGGTCCTTGAGACTCTGCAGTTGCTGGGGAAGGCGTGGTGACCTCAACGGAGGAACCAGAAGACGCAAAGTGTTCTCCATACTACTGACTCGTCGAGTCCAAAAATGCCAGCGATGTTCTATGGAGTGCCTCATATTCGGAACCTACCTCATATTGTAGAATCTCTTAAGGCATGCCTTACGAGCAGGTTATCGGGGAGATCAGCGTTGTGATTCGTAGGGTCTGTCCCACGCCCTGCCCTCCGGAATGACGATGTAGAGTCTGGAGTATATGTGCAATGGCTTGGGCCTGTATACCCTCATTTGACTGTGCTGGTGGAGTTCTGTTGCTCCCCATCTGCTTTTCAGTGTACAGTTGTTGCAACTCTGGGTTTTGCTTGTCCGTCGATGAGGATTTTTCCTTTATTGTCGACTGGCTGCAAGCGGATCCAGGTTGGTCTTTCTTAAAAGAGCTTTTTTTCCCCTGACGAATGCTTGTCCATTGACGACTGCTTTCCTGTCTACTAGTGTATTCCAGTTGGTGAACGTCTATGTGCCGACGAGCACCCGATCGCCGACGAGGGTTTCTCTGTTGTAGAGCGCCAGTCCGTGGGTGAAAACTTGCTAGTCGTCGAGCCCTTGCCTGTCGACGAGCAGGATTTGCCCTTACCTGTCAACTGAGGTTTGTCCATCGGCAAAGGTAAGCTTTTGGACGTATATTCGGTCTTGGACGACTGTTCCGTCATCGACAGACCTTTGGTCGACAACTTTTCTTTGGACAATGGTTTCTCCTTCATCGTCGGTGAGTTGGTCGTTGATAAATGGGCGAGCGTAGTCGATGACTGTGTGAACCGTTAATGACGGCGCCGGCAAATTTTCCTTTATCGATGACAGCAGTGCCTGAGGCTTTGAAATGCTCCATTTAATGATCAGTTTTGGCTCTACAGGGGGTCTTTCTTCCGATTTAGCCCTTTTTGGGTTAGGCTCTCTTTTCTGAGCATCTATTACGCGCAAGGTTCCTAATAGACTCAGCTACTGAAGGGGGTGGTGACCTTTACTCAGCCAACAGACAAGGCATCTGTGCCCTTCTTTGAGCGTTTTTACGCTAAACCCCTTGCAAATTGCACAGTCCTCTGCCGAGTGTTGGGGATGTAGGCAACAAAAACATTTGGCATGTTTATCCCCCCCATAAATGTTCTTTAAGCCACAAGTTGCACAGAATTTAAATAGCGATGTTCTTCCCCTCCATTCTTTTCACTCACTTATCTGTTGGATGAGTAGAGTAAAACCTGTGGAGGTTTTTTTCTTATAGTTGGAGCTGTGGAGATTTTCCTTCCAGCATGGCATGCAGTTAGAATATGAAGTGAGGCTGCAGGGCAGGAGCTACAGACTCGATGTCCCATTGGTGGAGGCCAAAAGCACCCAAAAGGAGAGGCTGGGAGGCAAGGGAAGCAGACCCTCTGGAGGCCAACACAGAGCCCAGTTGAGAAGTCCCATAAGTGACTCTGTGCAGAACGAGATGTTTTTTTGAAAGTTGAATTAAGTTATAAAAGTTTGCTGTGGCACAGACAATTACTTCATGTGACAAATATGCGGGCAATTCGTGCCAGGGTGATCAAGGGTATGGCACGTGGCTCCACGTGGAAATGTCCTTTGATAACGATACTGAAACTGAGGGGGGAGGACCTACTGTTGATGGGGACATGGAATGTGCAGGGTTTGAACTCCCCAGTGAAGAGAAAATCGGGATTGGGCAACCTGAGGGATATGTCTCTTTTTATTGTGTTCCTGCAGGAGCCCACCAGCTTGTGCAAGATGAGAAGCGTATGAAAAATATAGCATTCCTGTGCCGGTTCTTCGCCTCTGGTGGTGAAAAAAAACAAGCGGTGGCAATCCTGGTGGGAGAACAAATGCAGATCTCTAAAACAACGGCCCTACAGGACCCAGAGGGTCACTATGAGGGTGTTAAAAACCTGCTGTGAGATTGGATGTTCACATTGGTGACCCTATATGTCCCAAATGTTGGCCAGGAAGCATTCTTGGAAAATGTCCTGCTCAAGGTGCTCCCATTTGCTGAAGGACAGCTCATCCTGGAGGATCAGGGGGTGGGGTGGGACTTCAACCTGGTTCCTAATCCCTTGATAGACAAGACCCTGTCCCCTTACCAAGTTAGACTTCAAAACATTCCATGGCATTTTGCCGGTTCCTCAGTAAATTGGGTTTGGTATATGCATGGATATTGGCCAATGGGAAGATAGGGATTTCTCTTTTTACTCGCATGTTTATGCGTGGTTCTCTAGGCTGGATCTCATGCTTGTTCCCAGTGCATTATACCTGTATGTTCGAGGGGTAGAAATAGGCACACACACCCTGTCCGACCACACACCAGTGTCTGTGTCCCTGGCAGTACTGGACAGGCTCGAGAGGCCCAGGTGCCCATGGAGGTTAGACGACCCAGTGTTCAGAGACCCTGTGATGATGTGAGAACTGGGGGTGGCAATCTCCAAATATTTTAAGGAGAATGAAAACTCTGGCCCTTCGAAGGGCATGGTGAGGGATGTCATGAAAGTAGTGGTTAGGGGGAGCTCATTAGCAAGACTGTGGTGTACACTAGGGCTAGGCAGCTGGTTAGGGTGGGCCTAGATGGTGAGGTTACTAGGGCTGAACAGGCACACAAGAGATTGGGGTCTCGGAAGGGGCTTCGCAAACTCAGGGTGGCACGGAGCAAACGTGAAGCACATCTGGCCGACAGGACTGCCCAAGCAATGCTAAAAACAAAGCAGTTCTACTATGCCAAAGAAAATCGAGCCAATCGCCTCCTATTGGCCAAGCTGCGTAAGCTTGAAAACCGTAACTCAATTTCTGCTCTGTGGGACGAGCAAGGGGTGGTGCAGAGGGGCTAAACTGATAAAATGAGGATTTTAGAGGCACATTTTAAGGAAGTATTCAGGGGTGAGCTTCCTCTGGATGCAGCCCAGGCCCAATATCTGAGAAATGTGAAGGCCCATCCATGCAAAGACAGCAGAAAATCTAAAACAGAGTGTCACAGGGCCAGCAACATGGCCCTGTCAAAGGGGTAGGCGGGGGGGGAGGGGGGAGACCCACCCTTACCCTTTTTATGGGCTGCAGGAGACCGGAGAAGCTTATCAGCAGGAGACGCCGGAAACCAGGAGGCAGAGGCAGCGTCCCCATCAAGGGGTGCCGCAAACGGCACAACATCGGCAGAGAACGAGAGATTTTATTAATAAATACAGGCCCCATGAAAGCCTCAAACCACTATGCCAGCAGGGATATAATCAATTATTATTATTAAATGCCCTGCAGGCCTCGAGTGTTCCAGCGTCCCAGGAACCCTGCATGCTCCATGTTGGAAAAGGAGGAGGGCTTACCAACCCTTTTAAGACCTCCCATGGCCTTCCTCTGTCACACCCCTTGGAGGCAGGTAAATCATTGGACAGGGTAAGTAGCCAATCCTGGAATGGGGTGGGGTATTTAAGGAGGTGTGTGTAGGTTAGATGGGTGAGGACAGGAGGCGGTGGAGGACGTCTAAGAGACCACTGGAGGCAAGAGCGTTTGGAGTACAGAGGCTATCGTTAAGGAGGGGGTCTGTGGAGGGTTTGTGAGAGGGAGAGCGTGAGTACTAGAGGTAGAGTAGGGGTATTGGCGGACTTAAGTAGTGCTAGAGGTGGTGGTAGTAACTGGAAGCAAGTAAAGTAGGGGGTGGGAATAGCGAGTGAAGGAGCTAGGTGGTAGTGGGTAGTAGAGGGGTGTGCAGGGCACCATATCTATGGGTGTCCCTGGGGTTTGATTAGGGGCTAGCGAGAGAGGTGAGCAGGGCACGATATCCCTGGAGTTCCAGTGAGAGGAAAACAGTGGTATTAGAAAGGTAGTGGTAGTAGCAGAACAGGAACAGTAGTAGAGCGGGCAGAACGACAGCGAGCGGGATAGAATGAGTGGCTATTGGCATTAAGTGATATGGAACTTATAACAAGGGGAATAGCAAGAGATGGGAAAGTAGAGTGAGTGGAAGGAGGGAAAAGGAAACTGAGGTAGAGGTACAGTTGGAGGTACAAGTAGGAGTAAGAATATGAGTGTGAAAGGTAAGTAAGATGGAACTGTGCTGGTGGAAAGGTGGAGTGAGAGATTGAAAAGATAGTAACGTGGTAGGAGAACAGCTTACGAGACGAGTATAGAGAAGGGTCAGGTACGAGGGGGTGTAAAGGTGTGAGCTGGAGGCTGGGCGATAGAACGCACCATTCCCCATTACCTGAGTTCTAACCAATGTCAGGACAGGGAAAGTTAGAAGTTCCCTAAGGAGTCAGGTAGCCATCGTCTCATGGCAAACAACTAAAGTGTAGCGAAGAAAGACAGATAGGTGTTACTACTGCCCTGATAGGGACATCTGGGCTCGAGAGGTGGGAACCAAGCACGAGGAAGTCAAGAGAGTAAAGGGTCAACCCTAGCGCCAACATCCCCAGGCCCTTGAGACCTCAAAGAACCTTGCATATCAACCATTCTGACCATCAAAAGTCTATAATAAACACCCTTAAATGTACTCTAGGAGTCAGCATGGTTATTTGGGAAGGGCCGTCCTGTCACAAGAGGATCTGAGGCACATAAATGTGTCCAAATCCCTCTCCTGGCATGAAGCCGAAAACGTATGCCACCAGAAGGCATAGATGGATTTGGTGGAAGGACTTCTAGTAGAAAAGAGTATATCCAGAAGGTCCTCAGACTCCTTATGCCTCAACCTTTCAGCAGCCAGGCATAAAGATTCAGGATGCAGAGGTTTGTGTGAAGAACCTGCCCCTCCAAGTGGGAGAGGTAGTTTGTCCTCTGCGGTAGGCGACAGGGAGGGTAGATGGCTATGTTCAGCAACTCCGGGTACCAGGTTCTCTGGGCCCAATCTGGAGCGATCAAGGTCATCAAGGTCCCATCAGACAGTCTACGGAGAATGAGCGTTATTACAGGGATAGGAGGAAACGCATAGATCAGGTCAAAGTACCACTAGAGTGTCAAGGCATTCCCCCAGGGAATTTTCTGGAGCAGAACCACACTTCTTGTTCATACTGGAAAGAAGAGGTCCACTGGAAGAGTACCCCAACAGGACAAAAACTCTGCCAGAACTTCCTGGCAGCACTCCCACTCGTAGGATAAATATTGCCTTCTCAGTGCATCCACCACCACTTTCTTCTTGCCGGCCATATGGGCTGCCGTCAGACGCACTATTCTCCAGAGCCCAGAACCACAACCGTATTGCTTCCATGCACAGAGTCAAGGAACTCACACCACCCTTCTTGTTGAGGTAATGCACAGTTAGCAGGGTTGTCCTTCAGGACCAACACCGTTTTGCCTCTCACAGGAGAGGAGTAAAGCATTGATGACCAGCATGATTGCTCTCAAATCCATCAAATAGACTGGCTCCTGGTACTCGATGAGGACCACAGGCTGCTTCCCGTAAAGTCTTGGAGGCAAGCGCCACAGCCTCTGAGGCAGGCATCTGTGACCAAGGTTGCCAAAACAACGCCCCTCTCAGAATGTTGTCTTTCAGGTAAATAAAGAGGGATGAGGCGCGCACTCCAATTCCTGGCCAATAAACTACCTGAAAAAAAAGAAAAAATGGGTTAAATCCCAAAGTGTTCAATTCACTGGGTTAGATCCCAATTGTTGCTAAAATATTCACAGGGTTAGATCCCAATTGTTGCAAAAATATTCACAGGGTTAAATCCCTTATGCTGCATTGGTACTGCTGTTCTCCTCCAAATATTCACAGGGCTGGATCCCTTATGCTGCATTTGGGCTGCTCTTCTCCTCCTCCTCCTAGCGCTTTCGTGTCCCAACACTCTTCAGGGAGGCTGTGTTGCATTTCACTTCAGGTGAATCCAATTAAATTGCTAATGCAGTCTCTGAGAATGATGGGAGCTGTAGTGAAATCATTAGTTCATTTCAGGTGATCAAGGAAAGACTCCCCTCGAGGAGCTCACATCTTTCCCTTAGCATGTAAATTATCTTTCAGGGCCCATCATCGCAGGTCTCCAGACACACTTGTCGAGACCTGAAGGAGGTCCACTGTCTCATACTAAAACTGAGACCACTGTGAACTCAGAAACCACAGTGGCAATCTCATAAGTAGCTGAGCCTAGGGCACCACAAGGATGCAGGAAGCTATAAGACCCAGCAGGTGCAGAAAAGCCAAGGTAGGAACGTTGCAGATGTTCACCACTCTGTCTTTGGGAGGGAAAGCCCAGCTCAGGTGCATGAGCAAGACCGCTCCGATAAATAGGAGGCACTGGGACAGTGAAACTTGAGACTTCCTGAAGTTCAGGGCAAAGCCCAAGCTATGCAATAGGCTGCACATCTACTACAGGTGTACAGACGCAAGGTCTAGAGGGCAGGCTTGGATGAGCTAATCGTCAGCATAGGGGAAAAAACATGAATGCCTTCCCGTCTGAGATGTGCCGCCACCACTGCTAGCAGCTTGATGAAAACCTTGGGTGCTGAAGAAAGTCAGAACGGTAGGACCTTAAATTGGCAATTGGGTTTGTCCACTATGAATATCTGGTACTTCCTGTGCTTTACATGAATTGGCAAAGGGAAGTAGGCATGCTGAAGATCCAGTGATACCAACCAGACCTGCAGGTCTAAGACTTGCATGATTTGAGCTGGAATGACCATCTTTAATCTGTCCTTGTGTAGGTACAGATTCAGAAGTCTCAGATCTAGGATGGAGCGCAAGACTCTGCCATTCGAGCCAGAAAATAAATCAAGTACCACCCCCTTCCCCAATTCGAGCACAGAACCAGTTTTATTTATTTTTTAATACATTTATTTCTAAAGTGCTGGGACATGGCTCTCAGGCATGGAAGCGCTGAAACAAGAACAAGCTTGCATGGAACAAAAAAAGACGAACAAGCATGCATAGAACATAGGCGTCTGAGTGCTACAACAAATGCAAAAAACAGAAACATTAATAAAAACATCAGAAAAAATAAACAATTCAATCAGTTACAATTCTTTAACTCGTAGTGGATGTCAACTTTCCCAATTTGTAGCAATGGCTCAGAAACAAATGGAGATCACTACAGACATAATCAATGACAATACAGTCCAGATCATTCATCGAGGACCACTCCTTAATTTGGGTCCTCTGCAAAAGTCTAAAATCCTGATTCTTAATACAACTCTCTCCGGCTTTAGACTGTAACCAGGCCAGGACTTTGTTTTGAAGAGCCTCTCTCGGCTCAGGCCTTTCAGATTTCTTAACATTCACAATGACAACATTTTTATGGTCATCGACCAATCCTTTGAAGTGTGGATCCATGATCTGTGGCATTGAGTTATTTCTATAACGCTAGTCTCTCCTCAATAAGGGGCACCTCGAATTATTCAAGGAGCATCTACAAATCAGCAGCTTTGAATGATATAATTTTCCATTACAAGTTGGGGAAGTAGAATCATCCGAGATAGCCAAGTCATGGATCGAGCCCTGCGGCTTCATGTTTCCTAAAGGAGATACATTAAGTACCACTACTAAACTAGTCGCTGGTTTCAAGTCAGTTTGGAAACTTGGATTCATATTCCTAACAACTTCCTGCATTGTACAATGATCTGTTTGACACTCCCGATAAATGCTGACTAGCTGGCAATTATTTTATCAAAGGAATCTACCCATGCATTGAAGTCTGCAACATTCTCACATTTGACTAGGTCGTGGATAATTCTCTCCTTAACAATCTGCCAACTACTAGTTACATTCGTTGACTATTCCCCCAGATTGGAATGGGAGAGAACTTCTGTAAGGACATTATCCATGCTTTTTGTAGGGGACTGCATTGCAGTGCTAACGGTTAGAGATAGGCAGTCCTTTTTTCCTATTTGAGGTTAGAGGTAACCTCTATAATCTCGCTTGGAGAATCGGGTTGGAGAATCTCAGGGGATACTGGGTTGTCACTCTGTGGTCTCATAATAGGCATACAGTCTTTCTTCCAGTCCTGGCTAATAGTCAATGAGTCTATTAATTGACAAGATTCGTCACTCTGTAAATCCCTTTTTTTGGCTGGTAAATGTTGTCTTCTTTGAGTGCTTCTGGCCAAAATATCCATAATGCGACAGTCACCTGGCATCATAGGGGCAGCCATAAGTTCCCTATGGAGAGCTGTGTTGGTGAGCCACCTACATTACCATTATAGGTAGGAATCTCCATAGCTCCGGGGTATATGGATTACATCCCTGCATGCAGACTCCTGTCAATACACACTTGTGTTTGATGAATTTATGGACAATTTATATGGCTCTACTTGAACGCATACATATGTATCATACTACACACTATTCCGTGATAGCCGCTGACTACAACTACATAGGAAGCTCTCTCGTGACTTCTTGTAGTCGCATGATCGTTACATAGCAAGTCAAAACGACATCCTCAAAATGTAGGAACAATCTCTAGTTCTTGGGTTGCCACCAGAGTCTTTCCGCTTGGCTTTAGAATGAAGCTTTGAGTTTTTTTTGTCTAGAATGGTGATGTACGATAAGCTATGGGCATATATTTATATTTTGCACATTTACCCCTCGAAAACCACAGAGCTTTTGGGAGCGAGTACATAACCAGTAGTCTGCTGTGGCTTAATACCATTTCCAAACAAACATGCAGGTTAGTCCTTAATGCTATGCTTCAGTACACTAGACTTTTATAGACTAATTGGTTGTGGTGCCCTACCATTTTTTACAGACCTTAGTGCAGAAAGCCTACAGTGTTTAACAAAGTGTTAGCGTTGATTTACTCGTTCTCAGGCTGAATATGTAAGGTGAGCATAGGATTTTACTCCCAATGAGTGGGCAGTTGTTTTTAAATGAGTAACTGTGATTCCTCACAGTGTTGCCCCTCTGTTATCTATTCAGGATCATGCTGAGGAACTGGATGTGAACTAATTAGTCATTCTATGGCTAGTGAGGAATCCTTGATACAGCACAACTCAGGTTGGCACATTTGGCTTTACATAATTTGAAAAAGTCACTTTGCTAAATTGTGAGATCCACATATAGGCACCTACCTATTATGGTGTCTGGTATGTGTTCATATGGCGCAAGGATGCTCTTCCCGCAGTTGCAGTATAATTAGATATCACCAAAGGCACAGATTCCTTGGAGAGCCCAGCAACGTCCCACAGGAGAAATGGGATGTAGAGAACTGTTAGGAGCCTGCCAGGATACCTGCACTGTAAATCTAAGGTATGGCAGGGGAAAAGGGGCTTGGGGGATGGCTGAAAAAAAGGGGCACTAAATTTCTATACACTAACCAAAACACATGGCAAGTGATTATTATCGGAAATTAAACATTACCAAACCACTCTTGCTCAACCTAGTAACTCTGGGGAAATGAAAATGAATAACAAGAGACAAAATCCAGAAGACATACAATTGTATATGTATGACAAGACTGTAGGCCACCCAAGACACCATCAGGAATCTATGCTTATTATAGATTCAGGCTGGAAAAAAGGCATGTCCAATGACAATCACTTTGTACATTTCGGTAGGAAAGCCTACCAAGTGACCAACACGGACAACATAAGGAAAGACCAGTGAAGGGGAGTTTCCCCCTGGCATAGTGGGCTCCAAAGCCCTGCTACATGGGAACAGACCAGGGAAGGGCAGTGTCCCTGTGGCATCGTGGGCTCTAAAAACCCTGTCATGTGGGAAAAGACCAGGGAAGGGGAGTGTCCCCCCCTGGCATATTGGGTTTCAAAGCCCTGCGAGTTGGAAAAGACCAGGGAAGGGGAGTGTCTCCCTGGCAAATAACGTCCACCTCAAAAACAGTTGTCATAAGTGCAATCAGATGGCTGCAGGAAGACAGACAATTATTGTTTATTTTCCCAGGCGATAGCTTTGTGGTACATTAAGTGTGAGGGTAAGAGTAGGTTTTTGGATACAGGACTGTGGACCTTTTATTTTGCACATCCTGACAAAGACTCGTCTATTATTTAGATGTGTTGAGGCAGGGAAACTGTTAGGGAGAATTCTCTGTTAAGGCTAATTTCCCGAACCTAGTGAGTCGCCCAGCAGCTTTGCTGGATTTACTTGGGGTTTATTTTTTTCTCCTGCTAAAAGTGAGACTCTTTTTCTCCCACTCTTAGACATGATTTGAGATATCCTTTGACTTTGTATGTGTTATATGGGCTCTTTTACTCCATAGGGCTTCATGTGTTTTTGGTATATTTGTTACACAGCACCCTCCGTGCCGTAACACAGGGGTGTCATAGTGACCCCCAAACATAGACTCCGTACCCTGGGACTGACTACTGTCTCCCAGGGCATGTAAAGTCACCATTGGCTTTACCTATCCTAAATTGTGAACAGAACCAGTACAAACCATCATATTGTGGGCGTACTGGTCGGGGCAATTCGATTGCCCCTGGGTCTGTTGTTCGAGGGGACACTGTCCAGTCCCCCCTGAGCGAGTTTTGGCTGGTGGCAGTGGATACTACTTTTTATATTAGCCTCAAACATACTGCCGGTTTATTTAATATTAATTCACCGGTTGGTATTTTTTGCCAGAACTCGGTTCCAAAATGGCGTTTGTGTTCGCTTCTGTGACTCCAACCCAAGTCGAGCCCTTTGTTCCACTTTTTGGCGGGCTTCTCCACAGAAGCCTCCAAAAGTGGTGCCACTCTGTCTAGGTACCACAAGGGGTGTGGGAGGGGGTTTAGGCACCCTGGACTGAGTTGCCTCGGCAACTCAAGTCGCACTCTTGTGTGTTTGACCCAGTGGTGAGCCGCCCGACTCACCACTTAGCATGTTTGAGTGACAGCTAGGACTGATGAATGGGGGTTTTCTGCATAAAAGCAGGGCTTTGGGGACTGGGACTTCAGACGTCGCCACAGGATCAAAGAATCCGAAGAGGGAGAAGCTGAGCTGACCTGCAACAACGACACCACCGGTGGAGCCCTGTTGAACCGACTCACCACTTCTTCCAACGACAGAGGAGATCTTCATCCCGAAGAATCTTCTTCCTTTGACTGGTGGGGATAACCAGTTTGCCCGCCTTTTCGCCTTCCCGGATCATCACGTGGCCGCCTTGCCTGTGCCAAGCACCCCGGCAACCGGGATACCACGGTTTTCCACTACCGCAAATAAAAGGGTAGTACCTTTTAAACGGAGAACTCCGCGGCTGGTTTCTTCCCTGGCAGTGCAACGACCTTCAGCTTTCCTCCACGTCGAGACTAGCACATGCTGCCAGGAATAACTGCCCCCGCTGGATGATTCTCTCCACTTTCAAGGTACTGTGTCCGCCTGGCCTCCCTCGCAACGGTCTGTGTGGGGTGTCTCTTAAATCCTCAACTTACCACTTGGGTTGGCTCTAGGCTGGCTAACTGAACTTTTCTGAGCTGAACTGATTCCTTTTTAAACTCTCTGCAAGACTTTCCAAGCCTTTTAAACTGTGTGATCTTGGGTGCATTGGTGTTCTACTCTCTCCAAGAGGGAGCCTGGCCTCTGAACTTTTTGCTCACAAGTAGACTTTGACTTTCCTGTCTTGCTGAGTGCTTCTAAAGTATTGTGTTGTGTGCTGTTTCTAATTTCTGCCTTTTCCCTCCCTTTTTCTTAACTTATTGGAGTGCCATCTTTAGTTAAGCACTCACCTCTGTCTGGAAATAAGTGGTGTTAACTAAGACTTGTCTAATAAGGCATAAGGGGTGTATATATATTAATAGTGACTGTGTTTTTGAACTTGCTTACAATAATAGTGCTAGAGTGTTTCTAAGTGTGTCTTTAAATAAATAATTATATACTTGATACCAAAGCTCTGGTCAGTGTTTGCTTGTGCTACTGTATTTTGGTACCTATCTTGTATACTCTATATACTGTCTAACTCTTTTTGAGAGAAGTCTTGCTGCTCAGCCACAGCTACCAGGTACATCTGGGTGGTACAGACTGCTACCAATTGAGTTTACTGGCAACACCTGTAGTCTTAAGCCTTTTGCAGTGGTCCCTAAGGGAACTGCACAGGTTTCTGCCTAACAGACACTCCTCATAGAATTAGGGAAAGTGGGGCATTGTTCCTTCCCCACCTTCTGATTTAAAATAAAAGGCATTGTGAAGCGGACTAGTGTGTTTGTGTGCTGTTACTCTGGACCCTCACAGAATGCAGTAATTAATGTCTTGTCTGCTAAATAATTGTGGTGTTTATGTCAACATTGAAACCATATGTATGGTTGTGGTAGCACATTGGGTGTGTTTCGGTTTTTGTTTGTTTGTTGAGGTGGTCCCTGTGTTGTCCTTCTGTTGATTTTTCTGAATTGTCTTTTTGGATGCATTTATGTTTTCTACTTTGCTCAATAAATTTAGAGTCATGTGAACATTTGTTTTATATACATACCTTATCAAAATTAAATCTCTATACTTCATAAATTGTTGAAATCAGCAGAAATCCTTTATTTTCTGCGTTTTGGGCGCAGAGGGGCAACAATGTCTGGGAATGGCCATCGGGATTAGCATGGGTAATTAATGTGGGGGGAACAAAACCAAACAATGCTACAGACTGTGTCCCTCCTCTTATGCCATTCCTCCCTATTTGTACTCCAATGCAATAGTTTTGGCTTATATGTGTCACAAGCGACACCTAATAGTCCAAATGAAAAATGGTAGCAATAGAACATCTCTCTATTGGGGAATTCTCATACTCACTTTGACCTGATTTCTAAAGGCCTAGAGCCAGCAGAAACCAACCCCTTAGTGTTCCCAGGGAAGGCTTAGTTGGCATACTCCTCCTAGTCCCTTCCTCCCCTTTTTAGAAAAAAGCAGGTCTGCCTTAAGTTAAGTGGTTCACGATCCCTCATGGACAAAGCCTTCATCTGCAGATAATGCCTATATTGAGCATGTATCCCTCATGGAGAGGTGGTGTTCTTTCATGCTTCTTTACCAGTTTCAGAATACTATCCTCCCCTGTGCTCCCACTTTTTAAGTGACAACTGTTCCCATGATTAAGTCATACTATGCGATAGGCCAGACCTTTCCATTGGCCTGCCTCCCAGTCAGAACCACCTATAGAATACACCCCAAATCTTCTTTGAATGATTATCATTTCTATACTTGTGACCACAAAAAGGTGTGGGCCTTATCCGCTCATAAGACTTTACATGTCAAATTATTTTTCTTCTATAATAGGTCATAGCAACCTGCCACAGTAATGATACATGGATTGCTGTACTGTCATTCACACAAGTCTGCAAATGCAATATTAATAGGTGTGGTAAATATTTATAATTGTATGACAACATATTGTTTTAATTGTTAATAATCAAAGGGAATGCACATTTTGTATCAAATAAAAGAGGAGACTCTTCACTCTGAATGCACCCAGTCCCATGTTCACAACAGGTCGGGTTTCAAATCCATGAGACAAAATATACAATGTAATATTTGAATCATGCTCTGCATTTGAACTGTGGGCTAAGGCCTCATGCTCAGCACATGAGTTGTATGTGAAAAGATCTTTATGAGAATTTCAATCAATGATTTATTTTTAGTAACATGATAGGTCTTATTTGCTCTGATTGCATTAGCTTAACCATGTGGTCCACTTTATTTGTTATGTGTTTAAATTGCACTGCAGGCATCAGAGCGCATTACATGGAGAAAAGGAAATAGTAACAGACTATGTCCAAGATACGATAATCATCAACAAGATATGTACTATATGCTATAATCCAAAATTGGATGGCTTTCAATAGCCTCTGCCTTAACGATGAGAAAACTGAGATTCTCATTGTGGGCTCCCAAACCAGAATCAGTGCACTCCAATCAGACTACTCATCCATCAACATTGATGGTTCTCTGATCCTATTATCGAAAACAAGGCAAAACCCTAGGAGTTTATTTAGATGCTACTCGAACAATGACTAGACATGTTAGCGTGCCGTCATCGTCTACATCCTACACATCCAAATTGATAGCCTTAAGTCGCCAATACCTCACGCCCACAAACTGCATTACTCTAGCCAGAGGATTAATACTATCTAAGTTGGACTACTGTAACATACTCTTACTAGGAACATCCAACTCTAACTTAGGGAAATTACAACTAATGCAAAACAGAGCGCTACGAGCAGCCTTAGGAATCAAGAAATCCAACCATATTTCCAACATTAGGAGGGAGACTTACTGGCTACCCATCAAGGCCAGAATCATCTTTAATTCACTATGCATTTCCCATAAATGCCTTACCAATAAAGCTCCATCTACTTAAACAATTCAATAAGTATAAAAAGAGTCCAACAGAATACTCGATCCCAAAAAATTATAAATACAAATATATATATATATATATATGTATATATATATATAGGATACATTACTCACCCTAATCGTATTTCTGATGCTTGTATCTGCTTAGATTCACATGCTGTGCATAGGCAGACATCTAGTGGAAGCTGCGGAGTATTACAGTTTGTTTTTCGAAACTCGAAAATGGGCGTCGACACAGGGCGTGCCAATAATACTATCCCTAGTGTGACGTCCACTGTACCCAAGATCCGTCACGCGTCTAGGATCCTCAGATTGTATTTTTTCTGACATGAGGTAGCAGGAGGAGTAGCGTGAGTACAGATAATCCAAGCAGATGGACAGAAAGGTAAGACTACAAGCAATCATGCGCCTTCTCTCAGAGGGGAGGAAGGGTGGGTCGCATGTGAATCTAAGCAGATACAAGCATCAGAAATACGATTACAGTGAGTAATGTATCCCTTCTGAGGCTTGTGGAATCTGCTTAGATCACATGCTGTGCATAGATTAGCGAGCAGTACCTGAAGAAGGCGGTGGGATGTGAGAAGGGTCATGAGCAAATAAGTGTCTTAGAACCGCTTGTCCCACTTGTGTATCTGCCTTGGAATGGGTGTCAATACAGTAATGCTGAGTAAAAGTGTGAATAGAGCTCCAAGTAGCTGCTTTGCAAATGGTGTCAAGGGGTACATTTGCAATGAAAGCCAGAGTGGCCCCAATGCCTCTAGTAGAGTGGGCTCTTGGCGTGAAAGGCAGAGTTCTTTCAGAGAGTGAGTAACACAGCTGGATACAGTTAATAATCCACTTCGAGATAGCACCTTTAGAGACGCGATCCCCCTCTCTGCCTGTAGCTACAGAGACAAACAGTTGATCTGTTTTTCTTAGCGGTCTGGTTTTATTTACATAGTAGATGACCGCCCTACGCACATCTAGGGTGTGTAGTTTCACCTCAGCCGAGCTTTGCGGGTCCAGGAAGAAAGCCGGAAGCTCGATGGACTGGTTTACATGGAATTTTGATATAAATTTAGGTGAGAACCTAGAGTGTGTGCGTAAAACCAGTTTGTCTTTATGGACAGTAAAGAAGGGATCCTGCACTGACAGAGCCTGAATTTCACTCACCCTTCTTATAGAAGTAATAGCTACTAAGAAGGTCGTTTTATAAGTCAGGTGTTTGAGACTGCTTTTATGCATGGGTTCGAAAGGGGGGCCCATGAGCTTGACTAGCACCACATTATGGTCCCACCCTGGTGGTGGGTTTGAAATAGGAGGGTGAAGTCTCTTTACTCCTTCCATGAAGGCTTTAACTACTGGTACTTTCCACCACGAAACCTTGCTATGGGAAGTGGTGTAAGCCGACAGGGCTGCCAGGTGTACTTTCAGTGAGTTAAAAACCAATTCTGCATCTAGCAGGTGGAGCATGTATGTAGCAATAGTGGAAGGAGTGCAATCAACCGGGTTGATTTGTCTACTCTGGCACCAGATAACGAACCTCTTCCACTTGGCAAAGTAACAGTACCTTGTGTTTGGTTTCCTAGATTCCTTTAGGATGTCCATACACCTCTGTGGCAAATTGAGATGTCCAAACTCTATGACCTCAGGAGCCATGCTGCCAGGTTCATTGAGTTGGGTTGCTGGTGCACTGTTTGACCTTTGTGCTGGGACAGTAGGTTGTACCAGGCTTGAAGTTTGATGGGCTCGCACACCGCCATCCTGCGTAGGTGTGGGAACCACGGTTGTCTTGCCCACATGGGAGCAACTAGGACGAGCGTCATCGATTCCCTGTTCATCTTGTTCACCACTTTCCTGATGAGAGGAGTTGGTGGAAAAGCGTACGCAAACATCCCTGACCAGTTCATCCACAGGGCGTTCCCCTGGGAGTCTGGTTGGGGGAACCTGGATGCAAATCCTGGGCATTGTCTGTTTTCGCTTGTGGCGAATAAGTCTATAGTGGGGAAACCCCACTGAGAGAAGATATCTTATACGACCTCTCTGTGTAGAACCCATTCGTGTGCCTCTGGGAGGGAGTCTCTGTTCAGAGCATCCGCTAGGGAATTGAGCTCCCCTGGAACATGTTGTGATGACAGGAAGATGTTCCGTCTGAGTGCCCATATCCAGATTTTCTGGGCAAGCTTGGACAGATTTGGCGAGCGAGTCCCTCCTTGCTTGTTCAGGTAGAACATGGCTGTTGTGCTGTCCGTCCGGATTTGCACTGACAGGTTTAGTAGGTGGGGTTCGAACGCCTGAAGCGCTCTGAATACTGCCAGAAGCTCTAGCAGGATGATGTGGTTCTTGGCCACTGAGAGAGACCAGAGACCCTGAGCTGTGTGGTGGAGATGGTGAGCTCCCCACCCCGTCAGACATGCATCTGTAGTGACTACTGCCTGTACTTCGGGATCGTAAAAGGGTTTCCCCTGTGCGCGATTCTCTCTTGTCCACCAGTGAAGGCTTTGTACCAGTGTTGGCGAAACGACCACGAGATCGTCCCACTGACCACTTGCCTGAGACCACTGTTTCGCCAACCATTCCTGCATGGGACGCATGCGCAGGCGCGCGTGGGGGACCAGGTAAATACATGACGCCATCATGCCCAGTAAACGCATTGCTTTGCGTACCGTTATTTGTTGATCGGACTGATAATGCGGAATTTGCAGTAGTATATTCCGAATTCTTTCTTCTGAAGGAAAGGTCAACCCCTCTTGGGTATCTAGGATTGCTCCTAGGAATTGTTTTGAGGTGCTTGGCACCAGGCTTGACTTTTTCTCGTTGATTGAGAAGCCTAACTCGTGGAGGAGGTCGATAGTCCTTTGAATGTTTGTCCTGCAAATTCCTGGGGTTTCCCCCGTTATGAGCCAGTCGTCCAGATAAGGGTACACTGGGATTGCCTCCCTGCGTAGGTGTGCAGCCGCCAGTACCTTGGTGAATACCCTTGGTGCTGAAGCTATCCCGAAGGGCAGTACCTTGAATTGGTAGTGTCGACTGTCCACCTTGAAGCGCAAGTACTTTCTTTGCGCTGGGAACATGGAAATATGAAAATAAGCATCTTTCATATCCAAGGTTGCCATGTAATCCCCCTTTTTTAGGAGGGGGGTTACCTCTTGTAGCGTGGTGATACGAAATTTTTGGGGCTTGACATACTTGTTGGCAGGCCATAAATCCAATACTGGTCGCATTGTCAAATCTTTCTTTGGCACAAGGAAGTAAGTTGAATAAATACCCTTGTTTACCTGGTGTCCCGGGACGAGTTCTATCGCGTCCTTTACTAGCAGAATGGCGATCTCCTCGAGGAGAATCTTCTGATGTTCTAAGGAGTGTACTCATTGTCGTGGAGGATGGTTCCGGGGACGCTGCAGTAGCTCTATACAATATCCTGTGGATACTGTTGACAGCACCCATCTGTCTGATGTGATCCCTTCCCAAGCCTGGGTGAAGTTGGAAATGCGTCCCCCTACTGGGGTTGCGTGAGAAGGGACCCTGAACTGAGCATCACTGCTTTGGTGGAGGCGTGCCGCCTCCCTTGCTGGGGCTGCCTCTGCCTTTACCACGACCTCTCCTATTACCCCTGCCGTAACCCTGGGTAGACTGTTTGGTTGTTGTTCCACTGTGTACCCTGCCCCTGGGAATAGTTAGATCCTCTCTGGGAATTTTGGCCGCGTGGGCGACGAAAATTACTATTCCCTCTCTGGTTAGGGGGGTTTATTGGTTAACTGGCCAAGGGACTTGAGTGTTTCGTATTCATCCTTGGCATTTTTCAGTACGTCTTCGACCGCCTTACCAAACAGATCGGTTTCCACCGGTTTGTCCAACAATGATGCCTGGGTTTCTGCCTTAAAACCAGACTGCCGTAACCACGCATGTCTTTTGATAACAGTGCCCTCCGCTATTAATCTGCCTGCGTTGTCCGCGGCGTCAAAGGTTGCTTTCAAAATGCAACCAGACACGGCTCTACCCTCTGCGGAAATCCGAGCTAACTGGCCCTTTAAAGGTTCAGGAGCAGAGGCTATGAGTGCCGCGACTTCTTCCCACTGATGACAGTTGTAGCTGGCCAACAGGGTGGTGGAGTTAGCAATCCTTGCTTGATAGGCGGACGTTGAGGCTACTTTCCTGCCGAAACCGTATAGTCTTTTGCTCTCCTTGTTGGGAGGAGCTTCGGACGATGACAAGGGTGTTCCAGCCCTCTTACGAGTGTTGGTGACAACTAGGGAGTCTGGCTTCAGATGTCCTCTTATATAGAGAGGGTCAGACTGGGCCGCCCTGAAAAGTTTTTCAACCCTGGGATTGACTGCTCTGGTGAGGTTCGGGTTCACCAGGGACGGATCTATTCTCCGCTGAATGGACTTAAGGATAGGGATGGTCTGGGCAACAGGCCTCCTTTCTCCCACTAACTCTTCTGCGAAGTCCCTTTCCTCCTGGACACCGTGGGTGTCAATGTGGAAATGTTCTGCTGCGCGAGCGAGAACCTCATTTAGGAGGGGTTGGTTATCGACCGGGGAGTCGGTAACCGGGGCTTCGTTCTCTACCGGGGAATCTACTCTGTATGTTTCCGGGTCCTCCTCTTCTTCTTCCTGGTCCTCATCATCCCCATAGTAGCCCGTCCCGGTTTGCTCTTCTATCATACCAAATTCTTGGTCCTCACCAAAGGAAGCCTCTCCTTGATACCGTGAGTATGGTCTTGAGTAAGGTTGTACCTCGAAGGGTTCTGACCTCATCGGAGTTTCAAACCGGGGCTTTTTACTCGGGGGGATAGGATCAGTAGAGCCTGAGGGTGTGGCCCCTTGTGGATCATACGAGAGGAAATGTTCTGGATTTTTATCATAAAAATCATCCAAAGAAGACATTCTTGACATGACCCTATCTATGTCTTCACTGGACCATTTTTTGGAACTGGGAATGACTCTCTCAGCAAGTCTATGGGATTTATCTTGAGTAGCTTTGCTGGTTGTAGACCTATCAGCAGACCTGGTTTTGTCTGTCTGTTTAGGGGGAGTGGAGTGTTTCACAGGTGTGGAAGAATGCACAGGTAGTTTCTTCTGCTGTTTTCCCCCCTCCCCGTGCGTTGAAAAATGTTTTCCCTGTCCTTTAGTGGCTCCGGAGTTTTTCGACACTTGGCGTCGAGGATCGGGGGTGGTGTCCCTGTCCTTTGAGTGTGGGGCCTCGCTGGCTTTAACTGCGGGCTCCGTCTCCTGGAGCGCGGCCTGGGGGTGTAAGTCGTCTTCGTCTTCCGACGATCGAACTTCTGTTAGCCTAGGGAGCGAGGCACTCTTGGCAAGAGTGGATGATTGCCTGGAGTCATGCGGCGATCTTGATCGAGAGCGCCCAGAGGACACCGAATCAAACCGTTCTGTTTGTGCATCTTTCCGAGAACTCGATGTCGTCGAGTCTCGGTTGGACTTAGTGTGTTTAGTGTGTGTATTATGTGAAGCGCTTGTGTCGCCGGGGGTCTTCCCCATTGCCGCCCTGCCGGACGACCTTCCGAGGTCGGGGACCTGCGCTCAGCTGTCTTTCGATGCCGTAATGCCCTTGCCGTCCGAAAGTACGGCGTCGCTGCCGTCGCTGAAGGCGCCCTCCATTGCCATGGCCGCCTGCCTGGCGTGGTGGGCCCAACGCTTCGTCGAACGGTCCTTAAGTGTCTTAGGTTTAAACCTACTACACGCTCTGCAGTTCGCTTCAGGGTGGTCCCTCGGCAAGCAGAGATTGCACGTGGCGTGCCTGTCGACCCAAGGGTATTTGCGATTGCACTTGGGGCAGAATTGAAAAGGGGTACCCTCCATACGCACCTTGAGGCAGCGGGCAGTTAAATGTAGGAAATGTATAAGGTGTACCTATATACCAAGAGTGTAGAGTATGTACCACCCCCCACTCTCCCTACTTGCAGGGCTGAGGCCAGAGGCCTTCCAAGGCCCGGGCCGAGGCCAGCGGCCTTCCGAGGCCCAAATCCGTCGTGCAGCAGCCGACGGTTGATTTCTTCTCCAGCCGGCGTCGAGTGTCGAAGTTAGACGTTGGGGTGGGGAAGGATGTCAATAGATGAATCTTTTAAATTTTTAGCAAAAGTATGGCTAAGGCCAGGGGACTCAGCAAAATGCTTCAGACCAGTATGGCGGAAAAAAACAATCTGAGGATCCTAGACGCGTGAGGGATCTTGGGTACAGTGGACGTCACACTAGGGATAGTATTACTGGCACGCCCTGTGTCGACGCCCATTTTCGAGTTTCGAAAAACAAACTAATACTCCGCAGCTTCCACTAGATGTCGGCCTATGCACAGCATGTGATCTAAGCAGATTCCACAAGCCACAGAAATATATATATCGCTCCTCGCAGTCCCACGCTTTAAAAACTCCAGAGCAGGAGGCAGTAGAATGAGCTTCCATTAGAAGAAATGAAGGCTCCTTCCATGGCTTCAAAAAACGACTAAATACCTGGTTACTTAAACAATACTAACTACACCTTATATATCCATCCTCTGTTGGCCAGATTAGCGCCTTCCCAGAAAAAATAAGTACTATGAACTATAAAAAGTGAAAGTGACTATGTAATGCATTAAACTATGTAATTTCTATACCAGTGCTTTATTGAATGTATGTCATGACCCTTGCCTCTGGACCTCACTGGCAAGTCAGCCTGAGGTTGTTCAATAGTAGTGTTAGTTCGTCGTTGAAGTCTGCGACCAGCGAAAGTGGCCTGTAAATGACTATGATGTTGATGCAATTATTGTGGGTAGGGCTCATTTTGAGGAGTAAAATTGCACATTCTCCTGATAGGAGAGGGAAACAGCTTGAGGTTGTGTCTGGCAATTATAGCCACTCCGCCTCCTTTGACTATTTCTTGGTTTTTTAAATAAATGGTATAGTCGGGTGAAACAGCAATGTCAATGGTTGGCCCCATAGGTTCTTGTAACCATGTCTCTGTGAGACAGAGGATGTCTAAATTATCCTCGATGATATAATCATGTATTTCCTGTGCATGCTTGTTGAGGGATCTTGTGTTTAGAAGCCCAATTTTTATTTCAGAGTAGTTTGTGGAGTGGTTTGTAGTTATTTGCATTGTTGAGTTCTCTCTTGGGGCTTCTGTGTTCGGAATTATTGGTTTGGGGTTGCCTGCCTCAACCAAGATAGAAGATAGCACCTCCACCCCTGCAGTAAAATCACTGCTATCAGATGTGGTAGAGTTGCAAGAATCAGTTCTGGCATTTATGTAGAGCTGGGCTAGCTGCTGGTCTTGTAAAAGGTTTGCCTGGGCCAGTAGATGGCACATTTTAGAGTTACACATACCTGTGTAGGGGTCCAAGAGGCTGCTTGATGTAGTGCAAAGTTTTGCACCAGGCGCCGTGGACCAGCGTAGACAGGCTTGTCGCAGAGGGTATAGGCGCTGAAGTATCGGACGTTTCCCTATATGCGATGCTGGGATTTCTGGGAACTGTGGTTCCTAAGAAGTTGTTTCCTTCACAGCAAGCATTCAAGCTTGAACGGGGTGACAGTCCCCTTGTGAGGCACACAGTAGGTTACAGATAAGCAGGTTGATAATGCTAATGTAATAGCACGGGATGCTGAAGTTTAAATCTCCTCCAACATGCACCAGTCCAAGTCAAAGTTTGTGTCAGATTAGTTAAGCAGTGAAAACAAGGGTAATCACGGGATTTCACAAGTTTCAAACAATGGCAATGTTCAAATACAGTTCAAATACAATTCTAGTCTGTACTGGTCTTCCAATAACATACAAAGTGTAGTTACAAAGATTAGCTAACTAAATATGGCGTGCTGCATGACAGCGTTTAGCACACAGACTAACAGACTGACTAACTTTAATGGAAAGCAGGGTCAAATGGCAAACCTATTAGCTGAAATAATTTCTCCTGGAGGCTGCGTAATAAAATTAAAGATTCAAGCCAACAGATGATAATCTCCTGAAGGACCATGGTTTGATTTAATTTTAAATAATTTGGAGTCTTTCTCCAACATTTTTCTCTCCCAAGGAATTTCATAAGGTGTGATTGGGGGTGCATATTACTCTGAAGGCCTTTTTTTGTCTTGGGGATTTAATTAGTTTTTCATGATTAAAAGGCACACGCAGGATATACGTTCCAGACAGTCAATGCATTCTGTGGAGTCTTAACCTCCCCCATAAGTGAACTCGAATGGAGGCCTAAAGTAAAGAAGTGAGCCTGTCAGTGATTTTACTGGAAAACTATCCAGCATTGCCCCACGCCAACTCATAGCATCTTATGTTTGTGAATGCCTAAAAGGCCTATTCACTTCTATTGTAAGGACAACATGTAAACCATTCCCATCAAACAACAGTTCAATGGCTTAATTCTTTACTGCTCATCATATTAAAACAATGTCTTTGTAGAACCGGATGTGCTCTTTTGCTGATGTGGTCATATTTCTGACCACCTTAGGGCCTTTTCACATTTCTGATACACAGTTCCATAACTTGCAAGGAATGGTCTTTCAACCCGGCCTGCTGCTGATTTAAAGTAATCTCAAACCCTGTCTTTGGGGTCAGTTTGTATGTAAGTTCCTGGTGGATACGTGAAAATCCATGCAATTTGTGTGGTGCTAATTCTTAATGGAGCAGAGATTTATTAGTATGCCATCACCACACACTTTCGCAGTAGCGAGTGAGGTGTAAATCATGAATAAAATTATGCAGTTTGCTAGCACCTTTCTCACTTACACTTAAGGCATTCTGCATTTGCCTAATTTTCCTCACGCAGAGCCATATGCCTCACACTTGCAATAAGTAGCACAGTTTTTCTGCATCGGTTTGCTTCAGGAAAACAGTTTTGGATTCCATTTAAATTCACACTGTCCACATCTGAAAGTGGTACAATTTAAAAAACTAAATGTTAGGCAAAAGGAGGTAAATCACCTCCACCAGGTTGGGATACAGAGATGTCATGAGTAGGGAGGATTTGTGGTGTGTGGGGCGGGAGTGTAGCATGGTGCTTGTTCAAGAATTAAGGCAGTAACCATGAGAGGTAATCTGCAGTACCTAAAGGAATAGGGGCTATAATATCACCTGGAGGAGTAGGCAAAGGAAGAAGAGAATGTAGAAGGGGGGGGGACGATTTGGCAGTAGAGGACTTGAAATTTGAGGGCATTATCTGTATTGTTACTGAAGATACTGCTGCTGTAAAAACACTTGTCAAACACCCTAGTCTTGACCTCCTGGGTGAACTTTGATATTCTCAGACGAATGGTGCCCAACTGCTGATCCAGTGCTGCAGTAGCTTGACACAGTCGACTGAGCCAAGGCTTTTCCTATGTAGCTGCTTGGTGGTTTTCTTACCATGCAGAATACATTGTATGAAGAGATTCTGCACATCTGGTGTGTTGCAAACTCTTACAATTTTGACCAGGCATGAAAATGTGAAAGAACTTAATTTATTAAAGTTGGCAGATGGCCTAGCACTTGTAAGCTATCCTGGTCACTTGCTTTGGTCTATTTGGGTACTTGGGTGTCAGTCCCTGAAACCAGATGGTACTATTTAAAGTTTCTATTGCTATGTGATCTGGGAACATGGACTTCAGTTCTCAGGATTAACTTTATTTTTTCTTTCTCGTGGATACTGGGAAATAGGCCGTCATTTCCCAAAATACCATGCTAGCTTACCTTGTTGCTGCTCTAGACAGTCCCTTGCTCAGAAGTATTGGAAACCTGCCCTTCATTCCTACAAAGCAACACTTTTTAACCTAATCTGACTGGTTAGATTACCTCTGCTGTGGAGGTATTGGTAATTGGGACATTAATTCCCTTGTTTCTGCTTGTGATTTCACACTCTGCCTCTCTGCCCCCCTCTCCTTGGACTTGCAACCTTTCCCTCTTGGGAATGTCGGGCCCACGATTTGACGGAAATGGCTAAAGCCTGTCCCCATTGCAGATGTGGTAACAGACTAAAGGTTCCTGCTCACCACTTCCCGGTCTCAGTCTCCCTCACAATGTAGGTTCAGAGTATTTGAGTAATAGGCACCTTGCTTCACCTGGTTTGCATCTTATTAATTAGTGGGGCAGGGTTGTCTTGGTGCCACCTCTACTACTCCCAGCTCCAATCTTAGACAAATGTATAGCTTCCCTTGTTAGACCCGCTTGAAATTGGGTTTCAGTCGCCGCTTGGGGTCTGCACAGAGCTGAATGGCCTCAGAGACCCTCCAGAAACCAGATTACTGGGAGAAGCAATTTCTCTCTGAGCCCATGTCTTTCTGCAGACCACAGGATGCTGCTTGGCTGATCACGTGTTCAGACAGATCATATCTAGCAAAGTACAAGATGCTTTAATAGGTCCCAGAGCCATGACTGAGGAAGTAAATAGTATATTGTCCAATGCCAACACACAACTTCTTCCGAGTATGGAGGTAAACGTCATAGGCCTAGTTTGGTTTGCAGGGATTACAACAACCGCAGGTAGTTTGTGGTCTTTTAGTTAGACTCTTGATTGAATGCCGCCTTTTGTTTCTGGGTGTGTGGCATTGGCACATGGGTGTGGTATGGGCAAGGAGGGAGGTATTGGGGAACCTCCCCAAATTAAACTAAAAAGTCAACATTCAAGAGTTTAACTTGAACACGACAAAACAGTGATCGATGGAATCACGGGATAACTACCTAGTTCCCACAGTAGAGGCCTACATTATCAGATTCTCTGGAGTAAGGCAGGCCTATGTTAATTTGCAGTGGTTATGCAGGCAGTTCTGCAAATTGGTCGAGGAGCTTGAAATATCACACACCAGATGACAAAAGTGTGCAGAGAAGACCATGTAGAAGCATGAGTGGTATGCAACAAAGGAAAACCCCTGTGAAAAGCAGAAGTAAGCTGCTTGCCATCTGGTACAAGAGAACTTGTACTTTCAGGGTCCTCCTTTTTTGCCAGGTCATAGCAAGCTTCGATATGCATGACTATCAAGCAAGCCTGACCTCAGCCTTTCTCGCCGTTCGCCCAGAACCTATGCCCAATTTCTGGTCCACAGCCCCTATGACTTTCCGCTTTGTGTGTGGAGCCCTTGATAAGATGAACTGCCAATGACTCTTTGATATGAACATGTCTCTGTAAGTCTAGTAACTCTACTATTGATCATTTGCGCTACACTCCCTGTTTTCACCTATGCACCTGTGTCTACCTTGCAGTAACCGTCTATATGCACCTATAAAGGTCCGCCTTCTTGCCATGCACATTCGCACCTTTCTTAGTCCTGTGCACACTGATACCGCTCCTTGCACGACAGCCTACTCATGGCCATGACCCTATCTTTTGCATCAGCTGTGCCACTGATCCATTGGTACGCGTTTAATTGCTGTAATTCGAATATGTGTTATAATTGTATGTGCCCTGTTAGGCCCTGTGATCATTACTTGACTGCCATATACGCGTGGCCCGTTGCATTCGCGCCTTCCGTTTAGCCATATCAGCACCTCCCCATTTTACCCTGTATGCCTTTTAGATATGCTGAGCCCCCATTTCCACGACTGCGTTGCATAGCCCGACCCACCTGAGTGCTGGTAACTGCCTGAGCCAATACTGTGTTTAGTGCTTAAATTACTGAAATACTTTGCCTTTGATGTCTGTATGCTCTGTGCCTGCATGCTCAGCCCCACTTGCACATTGTATTATTCTAGGCCGACCTACTGTGTGCATGTAATTGCCTGAGCTACTATTTTGCCCAGTATTCTATCATCACAGTACTGTATCCTATTTTTGCCTGTACGTTCTGTTCCCTGTGATTCATGCCCAACCTTTGCTCTCACTCTGATATTAGGCTGCCCCCGTGCTCTACTACTATTGCCCCCCTGGACGCTCACTAATACGTTCCACCCCTCCTGCTCTGGCACCGCCCATACCAGCTACTATGCTTGCCCAGAGTACCATTACCCGCACACTCTCTGCCCCACACCTCACCCTTATCTTAGCAGCACTGTTTGGACTACTTATACACAGGTATAACACCATATGTGTAGCCAGTGACCTGCCTACTCGCCCATCCCTCTTCATCGTGTGCATCTGAACCCGCACCCAACATGTCTCCTACCCTACATGTATCTTGCCTTACCGGCACGTCAGGTAGCACACAGCAGAAACACACTACCTCAATGTCTACGGTTGACCATCATACCAACCTGTACCTCAATGACCCATCCCTTTGACTCAAACAATTTGCCATGAAACCAACACCTAACCAACCTTGCATTGTCCCCATGAGGAACTTCAGACTTGGTTCCAGACTCTCCCATTTCTCCCACCGTCCTACCCCTACTAGCCTGCCTAGCAAACCATTGCGCCTTGAGACAACACCCACTGCCCCTCGACCCACACCTATACCTACCTCCACCATTACCCCGGATTCAAGTACCCTACACCACAGCCCATCCACTCCTCTTAAGGCTGCCCTTATCAACACTAGGTCACTCACAGCACACGCACTAGACATGGCTGACCTCATCACAACTCACGATCTGGACCTCATAGCCGTCACTGAAACTTGGATCCACGCCGCCTCAGGACCTCTTATCCCTAGCTATCCCTGATGGCTACACTATTATTAGAAGTGACCGTCATACCGATCAATCCAAAGGAGGTGGTGTAGCCATTATACACAGACCGTCACTCAATCTCCGCCTTGCCACTCCCTGCCAAATCATCTCAGCCGAACTACTCACAGCCAAGCTAGCCATCACCCCTAACCAGACTATTACACTCCACATCATCTATAGACCTCCTGGTCCTCTCTACATTCGCTGAGGATCTATCCCACATCCTCGCCAAAAACACTAAGACTAAGTCCCAAATCATTGTACTAGGGGACTTCAACCTAGGCTACCAAGACCCCAATGATGCCTCTGCCCACGATATCAACAACCTGCTACTCAACGCTGGTTTCACACAACAGGTCACCTCGCCAACTCATTCTAAGGGTAGGATTCTCGATTGGATAGCTGACCTAAATTGTAACACTATCATCGAATCCAACCAACCATGTGCCTGGACAGACCACCACCTAATTACTTTCAGCATCCCAACCAGGATCATCCACACTAGCACGGATATCACACCTGCCACCACCACTAGAAACAAACGCAACATAACCTGTGCCAAATTACTCCCACTCATCCTCCCTGCTCTTTATGATCTCTCATCCTCCTGCACGGATCCCACAGTCTTGGTAGACACGTATAATCAGACAATGCTGAAAGCCCTTGATATTATTGCACCTGCCAAACTCAGAAAACCCAAACCCCGGGCCCACCTCAAATCATGGTTCACGCCACAGCTGAGAACCTTACGCAAGGAAAAAAGGACCCTCGAAGCTTGCTGGAAAAGTAATCCAACGGAAGCTAACAAAGCTTGTATTACCATAGCTACACTAAATTACAAAGAAGCCATACTCCAGGCTAAAAAAAGAGACATACAATAAACGTATTGAAACAGCCCAATCTAACACTAAGGAGCTATTCAGAATCTTAAAAAGGAACTTGAATCCCCTGCCACTCCACCTGACACCTGCCCCAACGACAGCACTTGGTGTGCGAACATTCAAAAGGCCCTCCTTGGAAAAACCACCACCCTCCAAACTAAAATTAATGATAAAAAAAAATCAGTGTGCAGGAAAGCCTGCACCATTATACACACCTGGTTAACATTAACGGCAACCCAGAATCCGTGAAACCATTCAGCTTCGCCCCCCTCTCCATCATCGAAGTGGAACACATTATTAATAATCTTAAACCTTCCAATTGTCAGGGTGACTAATGCCCTGCCTCCACTATCAAAGAGGCCTCGCATAACCTAGCGCCCTTTATCACCACACTCAAACTCCTCATTCAGCTCAGGGATTGTCCCGGACAACCTTAAGGATGCCTGGGTTATCCCTCTCCTCAAAAAACCCACTCTGGATGCTAATATAGCCACAAATCACAGACCGATCACCACGGTCCCTTTCCTCTTAAAAATTCTGGATCGTGCTGCTTACTTACAGATCCAAGATTACCTGGAAACTAAAACTCCTGGGACTGAGGCAATCGGACTTCCGTCCACAATACGGAACTGAAACTGCTCTTTTAGACCTCAAAACCCAGATTGAAGACATAAAAGACAAGGGTAAACTGGCTCTCTTACTTTTCTTTGATCTTTCCGCGGCTTTCGATTTAGTAAATCACCAAATCCTATGCCGCCACCTCAAAACTGCAGCCCACTTTTCGGACAAAGCCACAGCCTGGATTACTTCCTTCCTTGCTAATAGATCCATGAGGGTCTTTTCCCCCACCACCAGCGCTGAGCCTTCACCAGTCACTTGTGGAGTCCCTCAAGGATCATGCGTGTCAACGACACTCTACAATGTGTTTACAAAACCCCTTTTTGACATTTTGGATTATCTGGGTGTCACTTATACTAACTACGCCGATGACACCCAGATACTTATCCCTATCGCAGGCAACCACAAAGCCGACCCTCTAGCCATTAATGCCATTTAGCAAGTCATCCAGGCCTGGATGGCCCAACACGAGCTGTGTTTAAATGACGAAAAGACTGAGCTTCTCATCCTTGGCTCCCACCAAAGACTCAGTAAACTAGACGCATCGCTTAAATCTTTCACTATTGATGGTAACACCATTAAAGTGGCTAAAGACACTAAAACACTTGGAATCTACATCAACTCTACCCTTTCACTAGCGAGGCAAACCAATGCAGTATCATCGGCTGCCTCTTACACATGCAAGCTTATCATAGCATGCCGTCCCTTCCTATCTCCAGCCAACTGCACTACACTAGCCATTACCTTGGTTAAATCCAAAATTGACTATTGTAATGCCCTCTACCTGGGCACCAACCAATGTAACATTAAAAAGTTACAAATCATTCAGAACAATGCTATCAGAGTGGCTCTGAACTTGCCCAGGAACCTCCATATTTCTGACACCAGACGTAGTCTTCGATGGCTTTCAGTCTCCCAAAGAATCTCTCTTAAAGCACATGCACTCACTCACAAAAGCCTCGCCAACGAAGCCCCTAGCTACCTAGCCAGCAGATTCAAACCACACACATCTGCGAGACCTCTAAGAAGTGCTCAAACCAATTGCCCTGTTATTCCACGCTTCAACCTCCAGAGATCTGGTGGTCGCAGTTTCCCTGTCCTAGCTTCAAAACTTTGGAACTCACTACCTAATCCCCTCAGAGCCGAACCTACCTTACCGGCCTTCAAGCGCAAAGTCAAAACCTGGTTATCTGCCCAAGACCCGCCTGGAATGTGATCCTTAGCACATGAGCCACAATTCTCTGCTCACAGCCCTCTGGTACTTCCTTTACTGTAATCTGTATATATACGGTATCTCGTCTATAACTTGCACAATTTGCTTAATGTGTATTCTTTATCCTTATACAATGCCTATATATTGCATTCCTCCTGTATATTTTGTATAACTTGTAATATTTTGTATATTCTCTCCCAATGTAATGACTATACATAACTCACTGTCTTGTTTCTATGCCTGTAACTAAGTGACGCGCCCGTATGCCGTGTGGCCTGGTGCGCTATATAAATAAAATAAATACTAAATATGTTTTGTAATAGCGTTAAACTTTGTGGAAACTTTTGAAATCAACAAAGAAAGCTGTCAATTGTTTACACTGTATACATGAGAGGGAGTCCTGCCTGTAAACATTCCATTTCTTTGCAACTTGTTCAAATGCAAATCCACTTCTATATTTAGCAAAACGGCAGCATATTATTTACTGTCATATGATGCATGGCTGTGTACAAAAAAATAAATGCAGTTTAGGCACTCTGTATGGTTGGTCAATGTCAGTTTTTTTACTGATAGCAGACACACTTTTTTTTTTAGAAAACAAATACATAAGTTAAAAGATCGATATATACACACTGTGAACAAATGTAAGCAAAAACCCTGTTGGGTTCACAGGGCACTATACAAAGTATCTCATAGTGGGAGACGGGTACAAATATCAGTGTAAACCCAACAGGGTAAAGGTATTTGCACTTGCTTCATGCAAGTGCAAATACCAAACAAAAGCATTACTTCATGCCTATGCAAATTGTCTCCGTACAGATACTAATGTATTCACAATAGTGTTAATTGTTTTCACATGTGAAAAAGAGTTCCCATAAAAAATTACAAGCATTACTTCATGCAATTTTCTCATTCAGTTGCACAAATTGTGAATATGTAGTGTTAAGTAGACCCAAATGACAGAATCTACAGAGTGCACATGATCCTGCACCTCGTGGTTAAACATGGGAGCTCCATATGGAGTTTTTTAGGTTGTTTTTGTGTCTTCCTTAGATGGACATAGAGTCAATATATTGCATCTAGGAGACTAGACCTTAAGGAGATCTATTTAAAGGCAGGCTAGAGGGTGAACTTGTAATGAGTAGTCAATTGTTTACAAGCTTGAAAATAAGCACTTGTTTGGATGGAGACAATGAAAGTGCCACGGCCATCTTAGAAGTAAGTAGAGGAGGGAAGAGTACATGAAGATGAATCTTCTGAAAAAGATAGAAAACAGAAGCCATTGTGGGCAAACTGGATTGCTTCACTATCAGTCACATTACCAGTGGAAAATTCTAGAGAAAAGCTTTCCATAAAAAAACCCTGTATGTAGCACATTCACTCACAGTGCAAATTTGATAGATGTGAGAAAAATCGTCTTACTATTCAGAAGCCTCAGAGACTTAGAAGTCTTAAGGGGAACCATCCCTAAAAACTTAAAGAGATCCATGTTCCAAGACTGAACCACACATTTTTCAAAACAGGACTAGAGTTGAATATAAAAATAAGGATTGCCCTTTAGGTATTCTTTTAAAAACAGACAAGCAGTCAAATAGCCCTTAAATCTTGAAGCAGGGCCTACTCTATCGTTTATCCTACACATAGCGATAAATTAAGTAGCATCACATTTCATACCATGTTATTACAGCAAGTGGGAGCAATAAGACATGAAGTGCTAGATAAAAACAAACTAATATCATGGATGACTAGCGCACTTCAATGATGACTGCAGGTGACTTGGAAAAGCCCTTCCCTGGATGACATTTGATTCAAAAGGAGGAGCACAGCTGGAGAGTTGATGAAGACTAGTAGAGGAAAAGGAGAAACAGTGAGGGTAAAACAGTTCATATCCAGGGAACAATAGTGGTATGATCGGACTGAAGCAGAAAAGGCAAAGTGGTTGGCTGTAGAAAAGAACTGGTAACTGTAAACAGAAGCCTTCTTACATTATGTTAATAGTTTTATACCGTTCACATCACCACCACAGTGGTTTGCAGGACCAAGCTTGGTCAGTATGCAGGTAAATTATGACTGCAGCCCAAGGTAAACAGATTATGGGGTGAAAAGAAAAAGTAAAGAAGTTGTGAGGGAAGGGCAAGCAGGAAAAAAAGACAAATGTACAAGTGCACACGGGGGGCGTGTCTAACTCGCCATGTGAGAGGTTGGTCCGCGTCGGAGCTCCCGCAGATCCGACATTATCCTAAGGATGCCCGCCGGCTAGAGACACTGCACAAACTTCTAAACGGTTCAGAAGCTGCGGGATTTGCATATGGTCTTTCCCCTTCTGTAATGGCTTGGCAGGCGAAGAATGATGGTCTGGAGGGTTGGCCCGAGCAATGCCAGTGGTTAAGATTCAGTCTAAACCTTCCAGCCATCACCTCTTTGTTTTTGCTTTGTCACCCCGAGTGGGACGGGTATGCCCAGACGTGGGTCCCGTGCCTGCTGGGCCTAGAGACCCAAGCTACTCCTCACTGATGAGCCCCAACAAGGGTGAAACATGTTTGGGGATGCTTGTGGTCTCGTGCAGAAGGGATGTGACCTAGCAGTTCGGGCTGGACTTCCCCTTTTGGGGTGGGGCCAAGCCTGATTTGCATATGGTCTTTCCCCTTCTGTAATGGCTTGGCAGGCGAAGAATGATGGTCTGGAGGGTTGCCCCGAGCAATGCCAGTGGTTAAGATTCAGTCTAAACCTTCCAGCCATCACCTCTTTGCTTTTGCTTTGTCACCCCGAGTGGGACGGGTATGCCCAGACGTGGGTCCCGTGCCTGCTGGGCCTAGAGACCCAAGCTACTCCTCACTGATGAGCCCCAACAAGGGTGAAACATGTTTGGGGATGCTTGTGGTCTCGTGCAGAAGGGATGTGACCTAGCAGTTCGGGCTGGACTTCCCCTTTTGGGGTGGGGCCAAGCCTGATTTGCACATGGTCTTTCCCCTTCTGTAATGGCTTGGCAGGCGAAGAATGGTGGTCTGGAGGGTTGCGCCGAGCAATGCCAGTGGTTAAGATTCAGTCTAAACCTTCCAGCCATCACCTCTTTGTTTTTGCTGCGGGAAACAACACTGCACACCGTGCATCGAATGTGAGGCAGAACAGGGTGATTTAATAAAAGATATCCACACGAGACGGCGGCGGGTCCCAGACCAATGCCCAGACAAAATGGCTGCCTAGCAGGACAAAGGAACGAATCCCGAGTGAGTGAGGCGGCGGATGCAAGCACACACAGCACACCAGGATCAGAGGAACAACGCGGACTTTGGGAGGAGAGGGACATCTGTGGCAAAATTAATCAAGGAAGGGCTGAGGAGACCAGCACCTAAAACGAGCTGCAGACACAGATAGGAACGAACTGGCAGCTGGGACCGGACCCGGAGCACTACACAACAGAGGGGCCACAGGGGAGTTCGTCCACAGCATATGTGGAATTGTGTCCTCGCACGGACACGGAATGCGCAACAGAGGCGCTGCGCTCACGCTGGGCCAGCAGCAACACAGTGCCTGGGAGCGGTCCAAACAGTGCCCTGCTCATGGCGAGTGGGGAATAAGAATCAGGCAGACACGACTTTTCCCCCGACCCGGAGATAAATAGCAGGGAAACGGAGGATCACTGAGTCGCCTACTGCAGCAGACAACACAGATGGCAGTGGGCCCCACCTGAGGCGCAATGGACTGCTGAGGCGCAGAGGGAGTCAGCGCTCGAAACAGGACAGATAGCCGAGGCGTGACCTGGAGGGCCACAAGGTATAGCGCCCCCATGCACCAGATCCACGGAGCAGTGAGCGGAACGCCGCAGGCGGTAAGGGTGCATGCGACAAGGGGAACACACAAGAAGTGGCACTATAACACACCCAAAAGCAATGAGAAGCAGCCGGGCTAATATGCACGACTGACCATCCTGAGAGGCGGATAACGCCACTGGAACGCCTCCAGGTGCGTGTCCGCCCAAGGCAATAGCACGTGCACCTGGAAGACGAGCCACCCCAAGAAGTCAGGAAATAGCACCCCAAGTTGGAGGTGGGGTACAGCCAGATGTAAGACAATATACTAAAGACTAACAAGGGGGTCACAGCCTGGCAACATACAAAGGAGAGTGCTTTACAGAAGGGCACCTCGCAGTGTGCACGAGGACAATAACCAATACTGTCAATAAGGGATAACTCCCTCGGAGCAAGAAGGCACAGGGGCCAATCTAAACACAGGAGGCGCAGACATTGATACGCAGCCCGGCAGGAGATGCAAAAGGAAGATGCCTCCAACACCAGGGTTGCTCATTGATCCAGTATACCCCAAAGGGGCACCATTACCGCCGGACGCGTCTTCTTCTGCAAGCGCAGCGGGCAGCCCCCGAAGGAACCCAACCACTTGGTGAGCCAGTGCAAGCTGAAGCACCAGAAAGTCTGTCCCCAACCACCTGGAAAGGAGACACGCGGCGATACCGGGATGGCATCCAGGTTGCCCAAAACAAAAGGGAAACAATCAACAATGGAGGAATTCACAAAAACACCACAGTCAAGAGAGGGAGCCAGGAATAGAGAGAGGAACCCGCAGATGGACAATGCATCAGCACGCAACGACTAGCAGATCTTGGAGGCGATTGCGGATCTGAAAGTAGCATGGGAAACCAAACTAGAGTCAGCCACAGCTGAACTCAAAACATAATTGGATCTTAAAATTGGAGCTTTGCAAGAGGGGGTAAAACTTACTGAGACAGGACGTAAGAACAATAGCGGAACACACAGACGAATTGGAGAAAGAAACAAGTAAAACACAGCTGCCTGCACGTCACACGCCTCGGAGATCCACATACTGCGACAACAAGTGAGCAACCTAGAGAACAGAGCAGAGGAAGCTGAAGAACGTGCTCGAACAAACATACGCATTGTGAGGCTTCCAGAAGGAGAAGAAGGACCGAACCCTACGGATTATATCGAGATCATGTTGCTGCAAGAAATCGATGGAGGGGCGCTCACCCAAGGGTTCGCGGTGGAGAGAGCGCACAGAGCCCTGACAAGGAGATCACCACCAGGAGCTCCCCCCCACCCTCGAGACCAATAATTGCCAAATTATTAAATTATGAAGATAGGGAGAAAATCCTGGAACACCTCCGGAAAGGGGGCACAATACAAAGGGCATCAGTGACCATTACGGCGTACCCGGACTATACACTCCTGGTGCAGAGACGGCGGCTGAATTATGGGACAGTGAAGAGGAGGCTGCGCGAGGCGTACTACAAATGTATGCTGATGTACCGGCGAAACTGAAAGTGTTTCACAGGAACAGGGCCCCGTTTTTTGAGACCCCAGAGGATGCAACAGAGTGGCTGGAAGCGCAGAATTGCCCGTCGGGGACAGACAAACAAGAGGAGAGTGGAACGGACAAGTGAGGCAGTGCTTCCAGAGACCGAGGTGCTGTATAAACTGACACTGGGACTTGAATATAAAATAGGGCAAACGTAAGCTGGAAGAAGTGCTAGTGTTGAGCGGTAGACACAGGAGGGCATAGCATATTGTGGCATAAGTATGGGAGATACAGTGGACCCACTCTCACACCCCGAGAGATAGTTTAGTTGGGATGCCGGTAGTGAGGTAACCCCCTGCTGAGTCCCGAGTACCGGCTAGCCGAGAAAGGACTAAATGCGGAATAGCCTGAGATCCAGGGATGGAGCTGGTTAACAGTTGGGGACGGGAAGGGCGGGGAGCGGGAGAGGAGTTGTGGGATTTAAAGTGATATTAGTTAAGGAATGAGCTTACACACATGCGCTACTACGCATGATGCGGAAGACGTGGGAGGACAGAGGTGGGACCGGGTATGGATGAAAGATGGGAGACCTTAAGATAGTAACCTGGAATTTAAGAGGGCTCAACAGTTACTTGAACAGGAATAAGATCATGATGTACTTAAGGAGGCAGAAAATAGATATTACCTTATTACAGGAAACACATCTCACAAAAGAAAAACAAGAGGTGATAAGGAAAAAATGGATAGGGACCATCGTAGGGGCAAGGTATTCAGCATACGACAGAGGGGTATTTACCTGGGTAGCACGACAGGTCCCTTTCCAGCTATTACAGTCCATAGTGGAGTCTGAAGGGAGGATGGTGGAAAACAGAGAAGTGTGTATTATTAATACATATGCCCCGAACCATGATACTGTGGGCCTATTTCAAGATATAGTAAAATTAGCCCGCACCTGGGGGGTGCAGTTATATGGGGAGGTGCCTAATTGCACACTGGACCCCAGGGTGGACAGGTCAGATACGAAAGTAGACAAACCCACCACCGTGGCCAGAACCTTGCGGACCCTGTTGGGAGACTTTCAGCTGGAAGATATATTGAGGCTACACCACCAACATCATAGACATTATTCGCACTACTCGGCCCCACAAAACTTGTATACGCGGCTAGACTATATGTTTGCTTCTCCGGAAATTACGGGAGAGTGCGGTCAGAATACAAAGCGCGGGTCCTCTCGGATCACTCGCCACTGGTCTTAACATGCCAATATTTGCCTCCTAGAGCTAGGATCCCAAAGTGTCTCGAGGTAGAGGTGAAGAGGTGGATGAGTGGAATGAATATTTGGTGCAGGGAATGAGAACAGCATCTGAGGCGGCAGTTCCAGAGATTGACAAGGGGAAGAATGGGAAGATTGAGGTACCTTGGTGGACGGTTGAATGTTCGAGAGCTGTGGCGGAACGTAAGAAGGCTAGGGCCAGGGCAATAAGGTCAGGAATGATAGCAGATTTGGTGACATATAAAAAGGCTAAAGCTAAGGCGCAGAGAGTAATTCGAGAACGGAAACGTGGTTATTGGAGGGGTTATTGTGGGTCCTTGGGGAATGATTCCGGTGTAGGTGAGGTATGGAAACAGTTCAAGCGGATGTCTGGATTAACGAGATCACAGGGTGGAATGACAGTGTTGTTGAAAGGAGAAGAGGTGATTAATGAGGATGGGGAAAAGGCGAATTTGATGGGGGAGTATTTTGCAGAGGTACACAGTTCGGGGAATTTTCCAGAAGAGGTGAGGATACGAATGGGTATGGTAGAGGAGGAGATGCGGGAGGTGTTGGCAAATGTTGGGCCTTGGGAAGAGCAATATGAGGTGCTGTTTTCGATGTTGGAGTTGGATGGTGCTATCCGGAAGGGAAAGTGGTCAAGTCCAGGGGTAGATGGTGTTATGTATGTATTTTTAGAGAAGTTGCCGGTAGAATGTAAGTTGGAGGTATTAGCTCTGATCAATGAGATTTGGAAGAGTGGTGTTTTGCCGAAGATATGGAAGAGAGCGATAGTGGTGGCGATTTTGAAGGGTGGAAAGGTTCCAACGGAGTGTAAGTCATATAGGCCGATTGCATTGACTGTTGTGATGTGTAAAGTTATGGAACGGATGGTGGTTGAGCGATTGGGGTTTTATTTGGAGTCGAATGGGTGTTTGAGCGATTTTCAGAGTGGGTTCAGGAAGAATCGGTCGGTGGCTGATCCATTAGTGAGATTAGTGACTGGGGTGGAAGAGGCAATATGTGATGGAGAGATGGTGGGAGCGTTCTTTTTGGATTTGGAGAAGGCTTATGATATGGTGTGGAAGAGTGGGTTGTTGGTAAGATTGTTGGAGGTGGGTGTGAAGGGGAGGATGTTTCGGTGGGTAAGGGCATTTTTGGCGGATAGGACCTTTCAGGTGAGAGTGAGGGGGGTGCTGTCTGAAGTTTGGAAGATGGAAAATGGGACACCTCAGGGAAGTGTGATTAGTGCAATGCTGTTTAATGTAATGGTGGATGGACTGATTCGGGCTATGATGGGATTAGGGTGTCAGGTAGATTTCTTTGCGGATGATGGTGTGGTATGGGTAAGAGGACGGAGTTTGTTGACGGTGCAGAATCGGTTGCAAGCTGTGATAGTACGCATGGAGGAGTGGTGTGGGAAATGGGGCTTTTCGGTGTCTGTGGAAAAAAGTGTGAGTATGGTGTTTTCGAGGAGAAGAGTGCAGCAGGAGTTGAACTTAGTTTTGAAAGGTGTGAGGGTGAAGAGTGTGAAGGAGTTCCGGTACTTGGGGGTGATTCTGGATAGAAAGTTGAATTGGAACATGCAAGTGAATGGAGTGATGGACAAGTGTAAACGGAGGTTGAATTTGTTGCGGGCGGTGACCGGGAAAGAATGGGGTGCGCAGCAGAAGTGTTTACGAATGTTATATAAGGGATTGATTTTGAGTGTGCTAGATTACGGATGTCAGGTGGCAGTGGGTTACACAAAGAGTCAGAAGTTGCGGTTGGATAGGATGCAGGCGAGAGCGTTGAGAGTGTGTTCGGGTGTGATGAGATCCTCTCCAATGAATGCAGTTCAGGTACTTGTGGGGGAGATGCCATTGGGATTGAGAAGGGATGTGTTGAATATGAGGTGGTGGATGAAGTGTAGTGCGAAGAGTGTGGCTCATCCGGTACGTGAATGTTTGCGGTATAATTGGAGGTTTGACTATTATGGGGATCGGTGGAGGAAGAAAGGGGGCACTTTGGGGTTTCACATGTGGGAGAAGGGGGTGCAGTGGGGTGTGGGCGAGTTGATGGTTGTGACAGATATGGATCTAGTGAGGTGTCCGATGTGGATGATGAGGTCTCCTAAGGTGTGCTTGAAGTTGACGAGTGTGGTGTCAAAGAAGCGGGGATTGCGAGGTGAGATCAAAGATTTGGGTCAGGCATATGTGGCAGAGAAAGAAGGGTGCAGGGTGTTCACGGATGGTTCAAAGGATCCGGTATCTGGAAGAGTGGGAATGGCGTATTATTTAGAAAGCACGGGGGAGTATAAAGTGGGGCGTCTGACGGATGATGTGTCAATTTGTACGGCTGAGTTGGTGGCGATTGCAATGGCGATTGAAAGGGTATGCGAGTTGAGGTTTGAGAAAGTAGTGGTATTTTCAGATTCATTGAGTGGGTTACAGGCGATTATGTCAGGGGATGGTGATAGGAAAGATGTGATTTTGGATATCAGGAGAAAGATTGATCGGTGTGTGCGTGGAGGGATGGATCTGGAGTTGGCGTGGGTCCCCAGTCATAGCAGCATTTTGGGAAATGAGTTAGTAGATCTAGCGGCGGGTGAGGGTATGAGAAGGGAAGCGGTTGATGTAAGATTACCTTTGAGTGTGGATGAGACGAAGGCAGTGATGGTGAGGCGGGTCATGGATGAGTGGCAGGAGAAGTGGGTGAGTGGGGTGACAGGTAGGTGGATGTTTGGTATTCGTGAGAAAGTGTCAGTAAAGGTGAATTCGGGAAGTCTAGAATGGAGGAGGGGGGAGGAGGTGATGCTAAATCGATTGAGAATAGGGCATGTGGGACTGAATGAATACCTATTTAGAGTGGGGAAGCGAGAATCGAGGGATTGTGCGGTGTGTGGAGTGCCTGAGACTGTGGAACATTTTCTGTTTAGGTGTGAGAGACATGCTGTAGAGAGAGAATTGATGAGGGTTCGATTGACTGCGCAGGGTGTGGCTGAGTTGAGTGGGAAGGCTTTGATGGGAGGTGATGGGGTGAGTGGCAGAAGGAGGAGTAGTGTGTTGTTGGATTTTGTGAGGCAGACAGGGCGGTGGAAGGAATTGTGAGTTTTACGTGGGTCAAATGCTGAATGGTGGATAGGTGCACATCATCCAATTGGATGGGGAAGCGCCTGCGTGGGTCCGTCCACGCCTACTCTAATTTAAAGAAAAGAAAAGAAAAAGGATCCCAAAGTGGCGTCTCAGAGCCGAAGCATGGAAAAACACAGTTTTTAGAGGGGACATGAGGAAGGAGATAGTGGAGTACTTTGAAAATAACACTGGAAGTGTAGAATCAGTGGGCACCCTATTGGAAGCATTTAAGGCGGTGGTGAGGGGGAACAGCTATAGCTAAATCTAAAGGGCTGCAAGGAGGCATACTGCAGGAGCTACAGAAGGTGGAGGTGAAACTAGAGGAAGCCATGAGCAGAGGAGGTAACTCCCGGGAGGATGCAAAACCATAAGCTAATTACAGCAAGAATGTGAGGGGCACTGGGGGAGCTTATGCAACTTAAATTACAGAAAATACATAGAAAGGCAGCATGCAGGTGGAGACGAGCCGGGGAAGTTGCTAGAATGGTTGTACAAAAATGAGACGCCCAGACCAACGAACAGAGCCATACAGGGGGAGAATGGACAAATATTTGATACCCAAGAGGAGTGAACAGAGAGTTCCTTGAGTTCTATAAACAACTATTATTATTATTATTTAACTGTATAGAGATGTAGAAGGGGGAGAATGGAGCGAGATAGTGGAAACACTAGAGGATATAGGCTTACCTAAATTGAGTGCAGAAGAGAGAGAAACTAGATGCCCCCATCACATTGGGGGAACTAAAAGCAGTGGTTGAGCAGTTACCCACCAGTAAGGCCCCTGGAGCGGACAGCCTCCCCAGTGAGTATTACAAAACATACAGGGTGGAAGTGCTCTCCCCGCTATTGGCAATGTTAAATGAAGCATTCGAAACAGGGATATTGCCAGAATCCCTGAGGGAGGCGATCATCATTCCGCTCCTCAAACCTAACAAGCCAGGCACGGACTGCGGATCGTACAGGCTGCTGTCTATGCTGAACCAGGACAGCAAGATACTCACGGCTGTGCTGGCAAATAGACTGAGACAGGTCATAAGCAAACTTATACACCATGATCAAACCGGATATGTTCCACACAGGAGCATATCCGACAATCTCAGAAGGCTCCACTGTGTAATAGAGCAAACAGAAGGAGACTCGCACAAAGTTGCAATTGTTTCATTAGATGCGGTGAAAGCCTTCGATTCGGTCAAATGGCCTTGGCTGATAGCTGCACTAAAAGAATATGGAATGGGGCCTGGGTACCTGAAGTGGGTGAAATTACTGTATAGCTCACCACTAGCAAGAGTCAAGACGGGAGCAATCATTTCAGAGAGGTGTCAGCTCAGTAGGGGCATCAGACAGGGCTGCCCGTGGTCACTGATGCTGTACATCCTCGGACTGGAACCCCTAGCAATATACCTGAGACAACAATACGAGGAGGTGGGAATCTACACGAAAGGAGGGCCACACTTAATATCATTGTATGCCGATGATATGCTGCTATACTTGAGATACCCGGAGGAAAACCTGCAATACATTTTAGAAGTAATGGAGCGATTTGCGTTGCTCTCTGGCATTGCAGTTAATCCTAAGAAGTCATGCATATTCCCCCTGGGAAGATATAAAGGGATTCCGCTAGAACACATACCAGTACTACAAATATCCTGGGAGACCAGACCTTTAGATACCTGGGGAATTATATCTATCACACAGTGGAGGCCAAATACAATACAGAGACGGCAATAGTAAACAGAGACAGACTAGCATGAGATTCTGGACTAAGCTCCCTTTGGCCATGGTGGGGAGGGTGGCGCCGTTTAAGATGGTAGTACTGCCTAGACTGCTACACTTTTTTGGGAATATACCATACAAGAGACCCAAGCGATTCTTTGTTAAACTTCAGTGCATATGTAGAGGCTTCATTTGGCATAACACCAGGAATAGAATAGCCATGGGGAAATTAGAGAACATGTATTACAAAGGGGGCATAAAACTGCCCAACTCTGAGGTCTATCATTTGGCCAGTCAATTACAATATGTGGCCAAGTGGCTAACGGAAGACTCAACACCAGAGTTTCGATTGTTGAGGGCTGAATGTGCTCTGTTTTTTTGTTGAAATAATGGATATGGCTGCCCAAACCAGAACTAAAAGGGTGCCGGGGATGTTGGTACTGGGATGGAAGATGTGGCGGAAGGCTTGTCAGGCCATGGAGAACCCGACCCTCTGCTCTCAGCAAGTGCTGCTAGTGGCATTGACCAGAGGGGATGAGCAACTGAGGAAGACTATTCGTAAGCACTGGGAAACAGTGGGCATTTGAACAATGGGAGATACATGGCAAGGAGGGAAGGTAATGAAATTTAATGTACTGGTAGAAGAAACGGGTCTACACCTGGGGCAGTATATCACTTATACCAGACTGGTAAGGCGGGTGAGAGAAACATGGTTCGAAATAGCGCTGGAAGAGCAACCCGATACGACCATAGACACAATATATGATATCGCAGAGTGGGGGCACAAGGTTTCCCGAACATACGAACTACTGATGTCTAGGGTGGGGAAGGAAGTGACCCAGCTAAGACGGGACTGGGAAGAGGAAGCATGGGAACTCATGAAGGATGGGTTGTGGGCGAGGGTTCAGAGGTACTATAAGAAAGTGTACAGGAACGCAAGGCTGCAACAAATCCAACTATATGTAACCCACAGAGCGTATATGACCCCCCAGAGGATTGCTCGATTCAAGAGCGCAGAACAGCAAACATGTCCCGAATGTGGGGAAGTGAACGCAGGGATGATGCATATGTTCTGGGCATGCCCGGAAATTGGGAAATTCTGGGGCGAAGTAGTCCACTGATTAACTGAGAAAGGGATCATGCTAGATGTGGAATCTGTGTGGGCATGCATGATAGGGCGTTTTCCTAGACCGCACAAACTGAAACATCTGAGCAAACTTAAGGACTTTGCTTATATAGTTGCCAAGCATAGAATTGCCATGGGCTGGAAAGCATGCAACAAACCAAAGGTAGAGGTCTGGTGAAACGATCTCCAGAAATGTGCTGAAGCGGAAACGGCGGTATGGAGTGAAGCGCCAATAGGGGAGGGGAGGAGGAAGCGGTAACTGATGGCCTGGAGACACTTGGTGGCCACCCTGTCGGGGTCCACCCAGGTCAGTCCAAGTGAACATGATACCTCTGGGGATACTGAGGGGAGGTACCCTTAGAGGAAAACAAGGCAGAGGGCTAAGTGGAGTAGGCTCGAGTTAGGAGGGAGGGTAATGGGTAAGTAGTAGATATTTTCGATAATGCAAATGATGTTTAAAGTTGTATGACATACACTGCTGGGGTGGTTTGGTTTTTGTTGTTTAGATGTTGTAAAAGTTATTATTATTTTTTTTAAAACAAAAAACGTACAAGTGCACATAGACGAGATGTATGATAGTGGTCGCATTGATACACATATAATCAATGGCGATCTGAGCAAATGAACATTTTATTGAGAGAAGGAAAGGGAAGGCTGCTGTTAGAAACGTACCTCCAAGACATGCTTTGCTTCTGCCAGGTAGGTTGTGGCAGCCCAGGTGGACACGCTGGTATCAGGCTGCCCTCTGTAGGAAATGAGAGCATGCCGCATTTCCCATTACTCGTCATCCCTGTACAACGTGGCTACCACTGTGTACATTCATGATGGCCCACCGCTATGGACACTCATCCACTTCCAGGATGACCGCTGTACGTGATCACGTTGTCGATCACGTACAGTACACAAATGGTCACCAAGAAGGAAACACCATGTCCTGTGAACCATCTTCCAGGCTGCTTTTGGTTACGCTATGGATTCCAATACTAGGTATTTAGCAATCTTCTTGATTATTATGGACCTTTTGTTACAGAATTTGGAGAGGAAGCCAGAGACCTGGTATTCACTTCCTTGAGCGAGTGCTAATCCTTGCAGGTCATGACATTGTACTTTCAACAGTTCATTGTAATCAGAATAGAAGAACTGCACTTATATGATAAAAATGTGGTCTAACTAAACTGCAGTCATATCAGTTACGGTAAACTCCCTCAATTTTTGTTCCCGGGGGGCCAGTATCTCGGAACGGGAGACGTATTTAAAGGATACTATAGAAAAGTGAGAACTGGCTACCCCTCTCTTGGTGCTACCACCTGAGGCCGAGTAACCTACAGTGTATTATTACGAAGGATGGATCACTTCCCAATTAGTGCAATTTATGCAAAAGCGCAAGGAAACAGAGTGACAGGACACGGAACCATCTTATATCAAAATTAAAATACAGTTACGGCATGTCATCTTTTATATAAATGTATTCAAAGTCAAAAAATCAATCACCAATAATTAAAACAGGTAGAAAAACACAGAGAGAAGTACAGCACACATATTACAATCTATATTGCACAGTCCTAAATCCTTCTCACTTACATAAAAAAGACAAAAAACAAGCACAGTCAATTTCATGTGGGGTTCGACAGGTTAATTATAGCCACTCTATTGATTAGGGTCGTTGTGCTGATATTAGACTAACTACTTAGGTTAGTCTATTGTCATGTTTCGGCCATCTGCATATATGTGACACTATCCCTAGTGTCCCTACAAACAGTCAAATATGGGCCTTGTTCAGGACAGACAGATTTCTTTTTAGAAGATGAACTTCTTTCCCAAATCCCCGTTGCCTCCCCATTGCCAGACAAGTGCAATCTAAAAAACAAACAGGTGTCATTTGTTACGTATTAAAAAAGAATGGTTCCGTTCTCACAACACCATCTCTGGTTCCTTGTTACTACTTTTTTATATAGCAGAAATTTGAATTACATGCGCTCATAACTCATTAGATTACTCGAAAAAGTTTTACATTAAATACTGTAGGTTACAAAAGGCCTTTACTTACATCTTGGCAACACTAGAGCTTTTAGTTGAGTCCCCCTTAGTAATGGTAGAGACCAATCGCTATTTTCAGATGTTATCACAAACACCGCTCAGCCTGACCAGTTCAAGGCTTAAAAAGGCTCTGCAATACAAGAGCCCAGACATATATTTAATAAATCCTGTTTGAGGTCATTATGTTGATCAATTACATATTGGCTCCCTCATTATGGTTAAAAAAAAAAAGCTTTTTGTTTAGTTCGGTCAACCTTGTTCAACCTCTATATATGTATCTTCGCAACGTTACATCATTATTATGGCTCCTATTGTGCCATCTGTTATATGACCGATCTGTTAGGTATTGACTAGTGGTAATACATCCACCAGTCATTTTCATTGACACAAACACGTTTTATTCAGAGCACAGGTGTTACACTTACGAAATCTCGCCTAGTCCGATATCCAGAAAGTAAATGGATTATAAGGAGAAACGTGGATGCGTGCCAGCGCACAGGCACTTTACACTTCCACGTGCAACCGCGTAGTTGTGGCGTCCCGGTATAGTGTGGAGACAGGGCGTCTGATATATCGGATCTGGAAAGAGATCAACAACACGACACACAATCACGGCGTCGTTCTAACCAAAGTCTATCTTTTACATGCATACTGCATTTAATTGAGCCAGACCACGGGAGCAGCATAAGTTTCAAGAAACACACGTAACCCAGCAGGGATGAGAACAGCCTAGCGCTTACCTCGTTCAAGCGTGATCCTCTCCTTACGCATCGGTACGATCGCGAGACATCAGCAAGAGTCCGATCGTATCGGTGTGTAATTTCAATTTAAATACGTGCCTTGCCTGATCACGGGAGGGCTGCAGCTACTCCTCTTAAAGGGGTAGCGCGGCTCGCATGAGAAAAAGACTGTTTGTCTTATTTCCAAAGATATTCCAGAGCCACCTCGACGGGGGCATAACCATGTTGTGTAAACCAAAACTCCATCATTTAAAATTGCAATGAAGGCAATTTATTCATAAATGTACAAAAAACGGTGTTTCAAAAAAGGCAGAGTATTATGATATGACAGGCCAATGCCGCGGAGGGGGAGGGGGGTTGATTTACCTAAGAGTTATAATGGAATTCCACTCGACTACCGAGTTTAAACCTGAGCTGGCCGTATTTAAAGAATAGATCCATTTTTGTTCGCTCAGGCTCAATAACTCACCTCTATTACCTCCTCTTGTACTGGCTGGAATGGTTTGTAACACAAACCACAGCATCTCTGTATGTTTGTGTTTCTCTGCCTCGTAGTGGGCAACTAATGGTTTGTTGGGAACTTTGTTCTTCAAACATGACTTATTTTCAGAGATGCGTTGTCTAATGCATCTTTTGGTCTTCCCAATATAGATTAAATTGCAGGGACATTTAATACCATAAATAACCCACGACGACCCGCAGTTGGTGAAACTGCGAAACTCTCAGTTTAAATCCATTTCTTTTAGGTTGTTAGTAGAGGCACTGGCCTGTCATATCATAATACTCTGCCTTTTTGAAACACTGTTTTTTTAAATTTATGAATAAATTGCCTTCATTGCAATTTTAAATTATGGAGTTTTGGTTTACACAATATGGTTATGCCCCCGTCAAGGTGGTTCTGGAATATCTTTGGAAATAAGACAGTCTTTTTCTCACGCAAGTCGCGCTACCCCTTTAAGAGGAGTAGCTGCAGCCCTCACGTGATCAGGCAAGGCACGTATTTAAATTGAAATGACACACCATTACGATCGGACTCTTGCTGATGTCTCGCGATCGTACCGATGCGCAAGGAGAGGATCAAGCTTGAACGAGGTAAGCGCTAGGCTGTTCTCATCCCTACCGGATTACATGTGTTTCTTGAAACGTAAGCCGCTTCCTTGGTCTGGCTCAATTAAATGCAGTACCCATGTAAGCGCTTCCCTGCGTACAAGATGCCGGAATTCTATCTGTGCTTTCCCTCGTAATGTTCGGGGAATTTTGAAGGAATAACAAAAGATAGACTTTGGTTAGAACGACGCTGTGATTGTGTGTCGTGTTGTTGATCTCTTTGTAGATCCGATATATCAGACTCCCTGCCTCCACACTATACCGGGACGCCACAACTACGCGGTTGCAGGTGGAAGTGTAAAGTGCCTGTGCGCTGGCACGCATCCACGTTTCTCCTTATAATCCATTTGCTTTCTGGATATCGGACTAGGCGAGATTTCGTAAGTGTAACACCGTGCTCTGAATAAAACGTGTTTGTGTCAATGAAAATGACTGGTGGATGTATTACCACTAGTCAATACCTAACAGATCTGTCATATAACAGATGGCACAATAGGAGCCATAATAATGATGTGACGTCGCGAAGATACATATATAGAGGTTGAACAAGGTTGACCGAACTAAATAAAAAGCTTTTTTTTTTTTTGAACCATAATGAGGGAGCCAATATGTAATTGATCAACATAATGACCTCAAACCGCATGTATTAAATATATGTCTGGGCTCTTCTATTGCAGAGCCTTTTTAAGCCTTGAACTGGTCAGGCTGAGCGGTGTTTGTGATAACATCTGAAAATAGCGATTGGTCTCTACCATTACTAAGGGGGACTCAACTAAAAGCTCTAGTGCTGCCAAGATGTAAGTAAAGGCCTTTTGTAACCTACAGTATTTAATGTAAAACTTTTTCAAGTAATCTAATGAGTTATGAGCGCATGTAATTCATATGTCTGCTATATAAAAAAGTAGTAACAAGGAACCAGAGATGGTGTTGTGAGAACGGAACCATTCTTTTTTAATACGTAACAAATGACACCTGTTTGTTTTTTAGATTGCACTTGTCTGGCAACAGGGATTTGGGAAAGAAGTTCATCTCCTAAAAAGAAATCTGTCTGTCCTGAAGAAGGCCCATATTTGACTGTTTGTAGGGAGACTAGGGAGAGTGTTACATATATGCAGATGGCCGAAACATGTCGACACATGACAATAGACTAACCTAAATAGATAGTCTAATATCCGCACAACGACCCTAATCAATAGAGTGGCTATAATTAACCTGTCGAACCCCACATGAAATTGACTGTGCTTGTTTTTTGTCTTTTTTATATAAGTGAGAAGGATTTAGCACTGTGCAATATAGATTGTAATATGTGTGTTGTACTTCTCTCTGTGTTTTTTTTCTACCTGTTTTAATTATTGGTGATTCATTTTTTGACTTTGAATAAATTTATATAAAAGATGACATGTCGTAACTGTATTTTAATTTTGGTATAAGATGGTTCCGTGTCCTGTCACTCTGTTTCCTTGCGCTTTTGCATAAATTGCACTAATTGGGAAGTCATCCATCCTTCATAATAATACACTGTAGGTTACTCGGCCTCGGGTGGTAGCACCAAGAGAGGGGTAGCCAGTTCTCACTTTTCTATAGTATCCTAACTAAACTGCATCCACTGCGAGAGTAACAGAGGCTATTTAAGGGCAACAGAGGAGGTTCGAGCTACGGACCTGTGTATTTCGGTAAATACTGACCCAAAGGGAAACAAGGGGGCTTGTATTCTATGTAGTTTCTTTCATCAGTTTTATTTGTCTGTCCCTCATAGCTCCTGCCTGGCATACCCAGAGTATCCCCCAACATGAAGTGGATTATAACTGCCGCTACTGCTTGGACTACAGGAAACTGTAACGCTCACCTGATTCCCGCAGAGGCGCCGGTCTTGACTGGGTGAATGCCGTATCTTCAAAGGTGATGTGTAACACACGGTTGGCTCTTTGGGCTGGACCTCTGTGCACTGTATGTCTGACTCGAAGAGTAAGATGTCTTAGGTAAGTGAATGCCGAGCTCTCCATCTGCCTCGGGGCAGGGTGCCGGAACCAGTTCCTTCACTGGATAAGGGTGCAGGCCTCTTGACCTCAGAGGACTGCTGTCCGTCAACTGCACGAACGGTAAGTTCTGGGCGCTTCAAATGTCTTAAAAGTCTTTTGTAATGATATCTCTTGTTTTGCAGAGTTCCGGCGATGGCGGGCTGATGAGAGTTGAGGATCGAACCCGCGTGAGGAATAGAAGCGCCTGGAAGCACGTAGGTAAGCGCTTGTAGCCTGCTTCACGATGCGCACTAACTGTCCCTTTTATCTTGCAGGTACAAGTTCGGAGCTTTAGAGAAGCTGAAGGGTGCTGGAATACCCACTGGATTCGGCGTGGGAAGGAGTGATGGCACGTGAGTAATAAAGTTGCCCAATGTCTTTAAACGCACCTTCTTTTGTCTTTCAGATGCGGGATGCAGCGCCGAAGGCCTCCGGAGCGTGCGAAGAGCTGGTAAGCTTTTGTCTTTCAGATGCCGGAATGCAGTGCGAAGACCTCCGGAACATGCGAAGAGTAGGTAAGCCTTTGTCTTTCAGATGCCGGAATGCAGCGCGAGGCGTTGGTGACAGCCGATGCGACCAGGTAAGAGATGCGCTGCCACTGAAGACCGTAGTGCTAACCTGTTCTTTCTTTGTCTTTACAGGTGCTGCTGAAGACTGGATTCCAGGATGGTAAGCCTTTGTTTCCTTAGGCCCAGGATCAGAAGCAGAAGACACGATGAGCGTTCTGCTGCAGAGAATGCAGAATAACGCAAAGCAAGATTCATCCATCGGGTGTGGTTTAAATAGCCTCCTGTAGTGCTTAGGTGTCTCCTTCCACAGCCACGCCTAGGTAAGAAAAGAGTTCCTGCTTTCCAGAAGAGTTCCAGTGTTCTGAACCTAGGGAGTGGCTCCTGCCCCACCCAACAGGAAAAATAGTCCCAAACAGAAGAGGATCAGGGGCTCAACTGGCAGGTAAGTAAGCAGCATGGTCTGCTGCAGGTAAGTCCACCCAAGCATTATGAGCCCAGCGCTTCCAGCGCTGGGACTGGGCATCTTTATGAGCCTGGTGCCACTGGCGCCAGGACAGGGTCCAAAAGGTCCCAATTGGGACTGGCTGGCACTCGGAACCGGGGTTATGGGTCTGCTTCCAAGGGAGTCGGGCAAGTCCTGATCTTTTGGAAGCAGAGATCATGACAGAAACACACCCTAGTGTTAGCAATCTGAGGTGTAGGTTTCTGTTGTCTAAAAGGGAACAGGCACAACTCTGACTCCCAGGAGGTTAAACAACTTTCAAGGATTCAGAAATCCGACTGCTGCTCATGATGGCAAGCAACCTGTCAGGACAGCCATTACTAGGTACAATGCAGCAATGAGACTAGCCTAAAATACATCACAGATGCACAACGTCCTTCAGATGTGCTCAAGAGTGCTGTTCAAGTGTGAAAGCTTTTTAATACCAGAAGTTCATACTGACTTTCCTTCTGATAAAAACAGCAAACTGACTGAAGTGTCTATGCCAGAAGAGGGAGAAGGGCAGAAGGGGGAGAAAGAGGGGAAGGATAAGATGCAGGGGAAGGTGAAGGAGGAGGTGAATGAGAAGGCAAAGGAGAAGCAGAACTAATCACTACACCTTGGTCTCGTGGTTCAGCTTGGCCTCTTGGGAGAGGTGGTCCTGCATGGACGGTAGAGCTATATGATTAAGTGATCCATGTATTGGTAGGATATTCGTGTGTGTTTTAACAGTTGTGTGGCACGTGTGCATTTTTCCTAAAACTGAAGTCCTCTGTAGTAGGCTCGAACGTTTGCACAATCTAAACCAGACTTTGTTCATGTGAAGGAAGGCAAAGGGCAGATCAGCAACTTCTGATTTCAGCTGTGCAGAGTCTACTCCAAATACAGAATTACAGGTGCCTGTCTGGCCTTTAATTCCCTGCCCATAGTCTGGGGGATCTAGAACCGAGGCTCTGGGCATCCTATCTTTCCAGCGGTTTGTTGTTCGGCAGGCAGAGGCCAGCTGGCAATTCTGTGCTGTGTGCCTAGCCATGCGGGGTCCCCTGTCAACTATGACTGTCACCTATGACATCCATGCTTGGACTGTCCTATAGGGCAATTGGGCAATGCCGGAACCAAAAAAGCAAAATGCTAGTGTGGGCAATTTTCTTTGGGGCCATGTGTGCCAGTTTGACAATTTACTTCACCATGCGGCTAGTAGTTTTGATCAGTGTTACTGAATAAATATTCTTTAAAATGCACAATTTGCATCACTTTTTATCAAAAACCTCTCAGTTGGGCATTACTCAAACAGTCTGTCACAAACGGAATGAATTGCCATTTGCAAATGTGGGCCACTTTTTCAATGGTGCCCGATACAATCTTATGCCCCAGTCCGACCCTGATGACATTTGGGGTAAATCCCAACAGAGACAATCTACCTTTGCTCTCACAAGACCAATCAGCTACAGGTAGTGGATTTGAGAAGTCTGGTGTACCTCGCCTGCCTTGTCAACACCTCAAGATCGGGACATAGTGCACAGTTTCTTCGATTTTTACATTCAAGAAGGAATGGTAAAAATGTTTTGACAAGCCGTCAGATGTCCCAGCAACCACTGTGCTGCAGTGTCTTGGCTTTCGCAACAACTGCCAAAAGGGCACTCGTGACTCCTCGACCTGGTCTGTGTCAGTGGAGAAAAAGGGGTGCAGATCAGGAGACTGATGCACCAGGGCACATGTGTTACTATGCTTTTGGCATGGAGCCTAATTATCAGAGCACTCTTTTTGAGATAGAATTATCTGCGTCATGTTATTAATTAATACAAATTAAAAAAGCCAGGGCTTCTTACACCCTTGGCAGATGGCAATTTCTCACACAGGGACTCGGTCGTAATACTGGCAGCTGCGAGTGAATTGAGCAAAATTAAATATGGCAGTGCACAATTGCAAATGTACCCTGACTTTAGTCCTGCAGTTCAGGCTGCACGCATAACATTCAATGATATTAAGAAAACTCTTTATGAAATGAGCATACAGTAGCAAATGCTGTTTGCAGCAAAGCTAAAAATCATTAATCCAAACAAAGTACACTTCTATAATACTCCTTCGGAGGCGCACAACATTTTACAGAGCATTCCTTAAAAGAAAGCTATACCCACTCCTTGATTTCTATTTGTTACCTGTTGTACTTTGCTGAAGCACAGTTGGTTTAAGTAGATTCATGGCAAAATGTGATATTATAGGGATCATGCATATAACTTGCTGTTTTTGAGAGGTGTGGAGTGAAAATTGCTTTTGTTTTATCGAAAACCAGAAAGACCGCTCAGAGCGGTCTTCCTAAATCGAAAAGTCACCCCCTCGCTGTACATGAGAGCATGCATGGGCTGAGAGGCATGTCAGGCCAGGCTGGAAGACAGAAGCCACAGATGAGGAAGATAAGTGTGTGCGTGTATGTTGATGGTGGAATGTTTGTAGGGAGGGCGGTGGGGAGAAAGTAAGTGTGTTTGTGTAGGTCGTGGAGCAGTGTTTGTAGCTTGGAAGGGAGGGTTCTGGTGGGTAAGTGTGTGGGCGTTTCAGTTTGTAACCAGAGGGTGTTTCACAACCTAGTCCCCGGGTATCCCATACTCAAATGGCCAGGGAAAGGCCATTGCTCTTGGATCCCCAACCCTGGGGGTGGACACGTGAGGGAGGATCACCTGGGTAGGGGGTCCTCAGGGAGTGGGGGAGAAGCACCCAATGGTGAGACATGATATCCCCCTTTTTCAACAACCCATTTCACCCCTATCCCTATTTTATGAGAAACTGCAATTCCATTAATTCCTCTCCGTCTTGACAAAAGTACTGTACAGAGGAAGATGAGGAATGAGACCAAGAGGATTACCTCCCCTGACTTGCATTGGCCCTGTCTCTGTAATGACGACAGGCAGAGTCAGGCACGTAGCTCTAACAATGTACACCTGCCACTTAAAGACTCCCTGTGAAAAATAAAAGGTGGCACACAAAGGCACACTTTGAGCGAGGCTAGGTACGAGAAGGAACAATTCGTCCAAGGCTGATGCGAACCAGGCTGTGGAAGTTGGAAGACCATGGG